>NC_088801.1:56705193-57020749 GCF_011386835.1 Chrysemys picta bellii
TGGTGCATTAGGATGTCCTGTCTCAGGTCTGTCTAGTATGGAAAAGTGCAGTATTGGTATTGTCCCAACAGCAACAGATTCTTTTAAACAGTCTTTTTATTTAAAGGAATATCCATTACTCTGCTATTTCACTTGTACTCAATGAAAGTTGAAGGGGGACTTGCACAAATGAACATTCTGATTGTGAATGGCAGTTGTGTGGCTAATACACCGTTACAGCAAATTGAAGGCCTGGTCTTTCAAAAATGTGTCCCACTAGCCTTCTTCTGCTCTAGCCCTACCTAATGCTCAATTTTCAATATTATCAGGGCTTCAGCATCATTTGCATTATACAAATGTTTTAAGCCTTGATCCTTCCTTCTCCCTGAGAGCTTCCATTTCTTTATTGGTCCAATGCAGGTCGAAAGCTTTTTTTTTTTTTTTTGGTGCATGTCTTTTATCCTCTGCAAAGTGGCATACAAAATTATGGTGATATGTGAATACTTAATAATAATTAATAGTCATGGGGCTTAGAGTCCTGGAGGAAAGTGTCTCCTCTCTAGTAGCTGTAGAATGTGTAATGGGCCCTCCTGCACTGCTTTTTCCCCAAGATTAAAGCCTCTTTGTTCCCCGACTCCAGTTACCACTAATCAGGTTTTTGGTAATGACATTGGGAAGCATCACACTGTCCATGCTCAGAGATGTGTCCTAATGCAGCATGATGTTAATCTTCTGCAGTAAGCAGCCCCATTCCGGAAGTCAGCCAAACTAAGGAAGGAAGAGTAATTAAGGGCCTGAAGATATCTAAAATAGCAATAGGAGCGAGGGCAGGTTTTCCCAGCTGCTTCATCCATTGTGTGCACAGGTACTTACAGAACTCTCTGGCCAGCACTTAGGTGAACAGATGCACTGATGAGCTGCCAATACTTTATAAGGGACTCTCACAAAAAATGTTCTCTCTCTCATAAAACACTGTCTCCCAAGGGCGCAAGTGCTGTGCAGGAGGGGTGAGGCACTGAGGAATCTTATCATGTGGTTCTTCATTTCAACAATAATTTTCTCCTAGCCATAATAAAGGAAGGAGCCAACAGCCTTATATTGAGGGGGCTTCACTGGAAATGTTTTGCTTTGTTCTTGACTATGTACTATAAATAGTCATGCCATAGCTAAGGGATCCACTTGTGTAGTTTGAAATGAGGGAAGAAGGAGAAGCGATGCCTTGCAGTTAACGTAGGAGTTAAGGTACCCAGCACTGTACTGGTTTATTGAAGGAAAGTTTGCGCCCTCTAAGCCTGCTAGTATTTTCCTGGTGGGACTGAGAATTGTTCTGATTGACTAATGTTCCTTGAAGAGAATTAACATTCTTCAAAGTAGTCAAGCACTGATTCTGAATCAAGGGAGCCACATTGTGGCTGGATCAGTCTTCGCACTCCTGAACTGTTCTGCTAGGCAACCCTTATTACTTCTTCCTTTTTAGTATTCAATCTAAATAATTAAACAAACGGTTTGGCCGTATAACCAGATTTGTTTTATAGGAGCGTGTTTATTGCCGTACCTTAAATCTTTAATTTTCTAATGATTGTAGCCAATAGCAATTAATTTAAAATAATTAAACCAAATATACACATCAAATTGCCAAGCACAACATTTTTCTCCTTCATTTATGACTTAATAGACTTCAGTGTGCATGCTCTGTCTTTACTAATTGCACAGTTGATAATTCTTTATGACTTTGAGGAGTTCAACATTTTCTGTCTTTTCCTTTAATCGCTGCATCCTCTAAGAATAATCATAGTCTTAATTTTGTTTAACTTATGCTAAGGGAAAATATGAATCTAAACCACAGGAGGAAAATAAAACACGTCATTGTACAGTTTGTTACAGTGTATAAAATACATTTCCTATCATTTTACAGCTGGAACCATTCAACCATTCCAATCTGCAGCGTAGATGGAATCTAACCAGGCTTCAAGGATCACGCTGAAGTCTTTAAATTGAATAGGTTCGATCCAGATTACAAAACAGAGGAGTGTGTAGCCAGGTCTAACATCTAATTCTATTTACATGTAAGTTTGCAAACCCTGCTATCTCTGGCATAATCATTTTGTTGTTATTTATATAGAGGTGCTCATTTTGTTCAGCACTACACACGCACACATGAGAGACAATCTGTGGCACAGAGAGTTTACAGTCTAACTAGAAAAAGGTGGGAAGAGAGGCAAGGTCACTCACCCAGAGTCACACAGCAGCTTGTTGGAGGAGAGAATAGGTCACTAGGCTCTTGACTCCCTGTCTGGTGCTCTGTCCACTTGGCCACACTGATGGAGCTGTGGAAGGTTGTGTTTGAGAAGGGGAGTGGAATGGCTGTGTGATGCCCTCTTATTTGGGGGCAGGGTGGATGATGAGGTGGAGGGAGATTAAAGAAGGGATTCCGTCACTGGGGTGAATGGGTACTGAGTGATCAGTTGAGGTGGTGCAGAGGGCTGTGTCACCAAGGACATGTTTGAGGTGGGAGAGTGGGAAAGAATGGATGTGAAATTGATAAAGTTAAATATGTAGGCTCCGAGTATTTTTTGCAGTAAGGAAATAGCACATGCCTTGTCACAATCCCTTGCCCTGCTCTGCGAAAAGAATAGTCTTGTAGGCAATGCAAGAAAATCTGGCACAAGAGACTATTCTGAGGCAAAAAATGAAGGAACAGAAACATTTCATGTAATAGCACCGTGAGATATTTCCTCCTTAATTGTGGACTGAGACGAAAATATTGCAACTTTCTTCCTCCGCCCCCAATAAAAGGGAATGGAAATTTAGTTAACGAAAAAGGGTTATTTTAGAGCAGCAGTTCCTAGGACCCAGACCAGTGCATGTAGGGGGCAGGTTGGAGCCTGCCTATGGAATCAATAGTTGGCAAAACCTAGAAAAAGTTCTAGCAGCTTCAATAACCCCAGGGACTAATTCCGAATGTCTGCAGTATCCCTGGAATCCACCTGTCATAAGCCATCACCTGTAGCTCCAGTGCATGCAGCCCCCATGAGTCCCACTAGCAAACTATAAACCCCTCCTCTCTCCAGGCTGTCCTAGCATCCACCCGTCTCCCTGGGGAATCATCTCTGGAACAAAGAATACCATTCCACAGAACACAAGTCAGAACCTTCTCACCTGGTGTTCCCTGAGGTGTGCTGCTATCTTCTGTGGAGCCTTCTGCCTCACTATGCACCCGGTCTTTCCCATCAAATGGGAATTCTGAAAAAGTTGTCATGACATTTTCATACCAGTCTTTTCGAAACATCTACAAGGCTCCCCAAGCTGCCTGGAGCCCCAGTAGCCACCAGGCAGGGAGCCAGGCAGCTAAGGTAGCCTGGGAGTCAGGGTTTCTGGGCTGCTGAGAGCCAAGAAGCCTGGGCATCAGGACTTATGGGCTGCCAAGAGTCATAGACCCCTGAGAACACCAGCAGCTGCTGAGGAGTGGTGGAGCCGGGAATGATTTTCCAACAGGAAGTTGAAATTTTCCCATTGAAAATTTTTATTTTGCAAAAAGTAAATTTACCATTGGAAAATAATGCCGATGGAAAACTCGCAACCGCCTCGAGATAAAATACTATAAATAAATAAAATACAATACAGGCTTTGTAACAATATTCCTCACGTTGGGATGAGGATCGGAGAAAGGAAAGAACCACACATGAAAAATGCTAGTTGTATGGCTGAAGACACTTCTGGTAGGTGATCAGATATTATGGTGATGGGCATGGCCTAAGAGACTGAATAGAATAGAATAGAATCAGAATACCTATATATGAATATCAGAGACTGGTTAAAAATACTGACGTGAAGAATAAAACTCCACAAAACATATTCCTTTAACCAAACGCAGCATGTGTGGGATAACTTGGAGGGGCTACATTTTGAGGGAGCCCAGCCCATTAATTCCCTTTAATTACAAAAGGAGGTCATTGAAAGCTACTTTTTCTACTAGCGGGCAGTGTTCTTTTTTTTTAATCATGTGTAACACTTGTACAATTTGGTGAAATTACAGGCACAAGAGGAGAAGCCGGTCTGTTTAAAAAATAAAAAGAAGACATGATTACTTTGCTGAAGCTGTACTTTATATTTTATCTTCCCAAAGAGACAAAGGGAATAAATACTTAAGGCCCAGTGGTGACGACAGTGAAGCAATCATGAAGTTGCTGGATACCTTTGTCTCTAGGAGGCACGTAATAATTTCTACATGTCTGCCACTGAGTGTCAACCTTTCTTTTCTTCCCTTTTCCATTTTGGATGGCCAAACTGATTATCTAAAATAGAAAATTAGCACACAATGGGTTTACTCTGTGATACCCCTTATGCAACTAATGGGCAAAGCTTGTTAATTGGTTGTAAATGCCAGCAGGTTGCCAAGATAATACTTCAGAAATAAGCGGGTATTCTGATAATTACAGCAATCTTCATCTATAAAAGCTTAAGTAGATGAAGTACTGGCTGGCTTAAAACCAAGATTTATCCCGCTGAACTCACATTAAAAGAAAAAATAAGATGAAAACAATAATGTAGCAAAACAATTATATAGCAGGAAGCGTTGTAGGTTTTAGAGATTGTGAAAACTCAGAAAGTAAAACAGTGCTGTAATAACCAGTTATGGAAAAATAGGCCATTTACATTTGTGTATAATTAAATAGTAGGCTATGCAATTTCACTTTTTAAAGTAAACTGCCTCTTCCTTTTTTTTATAGGGCAACGTAGCCGTAATTGCTGCATTAAAGCTTTAATGAAAGAAAAAAGCAGCAGATCAAGATGACATGTAACATCTACATTTGTACTGTGGCGTTCTGCTTGTTTAGTAATAGGAATCTACTGAGGAGATTAAAATTGCAGAATTCTTCATAGTTTTTTTCTCTAAAGTCGGTATAGAAAGATCATTCAAGGTCTAAAATACAAACAATTTATTTTTCTACCTTCAATCTACAAGAATTTAATGGCTTTCCTAAGTATTAGAGTGCTTTAAGGAATGCTTCTGTGTAAGAGGGAATATTATTTCAGATCATGAAAATTATTAAAAGTGAGTGGCTCAAACTTAAAGTTAGAGGGCTCACCTAATGTTTTAGAATATTGCCCCAAATGTTAGATATTACTTTATTTTTTTTAACTTAGTGCCTTTTTTGAGTAATTTTCTTGTCAAAATTATCAACAGGTTGATATATAATAATGTTGCTTTGAATTTTGATTTTTTTTAAAATAAGGAACAATTGCAAGATGCGGTAAATGCAGTTCCGATCTAGATTAAGACTTAAAATGAAGGCTGCATCTTTCAATCAAGATCTTCAACCATGAGAGTAAAATATGTGAGCTGATGGTGACTGGGGGGTGGGGGAAATGCACAGTTTTCCCATCTCTTGTTTGATGAGTTTGGCGTGTATCTCTGTACATTACACTTAATAGATGATGTCTTTTGAGAACAAGCAATGGCATGTTTGGTATGTACCACATGAATGGGCTAGAGAAGTTTGGTGTGCAGGACAGAAATATAGCTCCAAGATTATGTTCCCTTTACACTTTAGTGGGAACAACTAAAAAAAACCTATTTTTTTCTGACAAGGTTGTTGGAGGTCAGTGTAAGAAGCTGGCAAATTCAAATTGAATCAGCATGTAGACCCCACCAAATGCATTGCAACAGTGACTGGAATAGTGTGTCCAGTTCTGGTGTCCACAATTCAAGAAGGATGTTGAAAATTGGGGAGGGTTCAGAGAAGAACCACAAGAATGATTAAAGGATTAGAAAACCTGTTTTATAAGCTCAATCTATTTACTTTAACAAAGAGAAGATTAAGGGGAGACTTGCTCAAACTCTGTAAGTACCTACATAGGGAACAAAAATTTGATAATAGGGGTTCTTCAATTTAGCAGACAAAGGTATAACAAGATATTGTGGTAAGCAGGAGCTAGACAAATTATGACTCAAAATAAGGTGCAAACTTTTAGCAGTGAGGATAATTAACCACTGAAACAACTTACCAATTGTTGTGGTCAATTCTCAAATCAAGATTGGATGTTTTTCTAAAAGATACACTTTACTTCAAACAGAAATTAATTCAGGGAAGTCTGATGCAGGAAGTCAGCCTAGATAGTTACACTAGTCCCTGCTGCATTTACAATCTATGAATGTATGAACTGCATTGATTGTTTACTAATTTTTGCCACCACTACAGCTGTTGACAAACGCTAACTGCATAGACATGTGTCATCCTAGCTGTAAAAAGGCAGCCAGACCTTTGTCTGTCTCACTTAAGTACCTCAGTGTCAGGGCCCAAAGGGTTTTGCGCTCTCCTGGATTAAATCAACTTCCCATCTCATTCATCAGGGTAAGTGTGAATACTCAAGCATGCTGGAAATTAACATTTGCTTTACAATCAGATTTGCAGAAATGACTAATGCTTTTGGTGCCCATGTTGATCCACCTTAAAGGAACCTGATTTTTAGATGGCAAGTGCTCTGCACTTTCAGATAATCAGGCCCCTTTAAGGTGTCTCAGATTGGGCTCCTAGAAATAAGTAACCCAAAATCACTAATGACTTTTGAAAACGTAGGTCACTGGTGTAACTACAAGTGTGTCACTTTAATGTTTATGGAAAGTGGAAAGGAAAATGACATGAAGATAGCTGAAGGGAATTCATTGATAAATTCAAGTCAATGCTTGTGGGAAATGTAGTGTGCATTGTAACATTTTTTAGCAGTACCAGAATCTACTGTACTTTTTGAAGTAAAAATTCTCAAAATATCAGACTATAATACTGTGGCAAGTTAAAATGGCATGATAGGGTTCCACTTTTGCTCTCAAATGTACCGAGAACACAAATGAGACTTCCCCCAACTCCCCAACTGATAATCATGTAAATGCATCCTGGGGGGCTTTTCTCACACCTTCTGGCCAATAAAAATGGTCTACCAGCCAAATTCTGCACCTCTCCCCCCAAAAATTGTCTTCAGAGGGTTTGCACAGTATAACTAATTAGAACTTAGTAAACAGGTCTGTTGAGGATGCACAAGGAAATATAGACACTCACTCACTGTGGCTCTGCAATGCTTGCTGGAATAAAAAGGAGCTGAAAAAATTGTCACAATAGTAAAGTGGTCTGACTCGGAATGCACACAGGAAGCAGAGCTGTTGAGTAAAAAGGTGCAATTTTTGCACAGATGTTTTCTACAGTAGAACCACACTTTAAATAATGGACGCTACTAGTTTGGCCAACTTACATATATTATGTACTATGTATGGTTGTGGGAACTGGTAGAGGAAAAAATTACTTCAAGGGATTCTTTAATGGATCCATCTCTCTTGTCTTCTAAGAATAAAACAAGTAGGAGACTTTTTCAATCATCTTGTATTTCCATTTATCCTTTAAAAATGTATAAGCACAGTCTTCATACGATGGTGCAGTTACTATAGTAATTGTTTATTAATCTTGCAGATCTCGGTAATTGTCACGGTACAATTTATATAGCTTGGAGAAGGATTTTAAAGTAGGAGTTTGATTGTTTTATACATCTCTCTTTTAGACACTTTACAAACTTTTTTTTTTACAGCAGATGCATTTTTCTCTCTTAGTTCAACTTTTATTCTGATATGTCGGTTTCTTGAAATGCCTCTCTTTGAATTGTGTACAGTCTAGGTGCTGTAAGAAATGGGTGAAAAAATTTCTTAGAATCAGGAGAATGGGGTAGGTGCAGAAGTTTACTGAACTTAAATCATGGCTTTTTTTTTAAGGGTACACGTGTTACATTGAATATAATGGATTATCTATGGAAAATTAATAAGCCAAAATAAAACTCGTTCCATAGATTATATTTAATAGAGCATAATTCTGAGCTACTTTCTCAGATCTTCTTGGGCCTTTCTCCAAGGGACCATGATCCTGATTGGCTTCACTAGTTGCTATCTCTTTCCTTTAATGCCATTTGCTTCCAGAGAAATTTGGAAGCACTGCGACTACCTCTAGTTTCCCTTCGAGACTACAGGAGATTCAGTAGGCTTCATTAGTTCCGAATTTGCAAAAGTATCAATTTATTTCTCACATCATATAACAAGAGTATGGCACAGAAAAACTTTCTCTTCAGCCTTGGGGAATGAGAGTGGATTATGTGTGCTAGAAAAATCCCTTCAGACAATAAAACTCAGTAGAACACTAACATGGGAGGGAGGTTGTTCCCCTATGACCTGCCCACAGAAGGGACCCTGAAATAGCTTTGATGATCTGGGCCTAAAAGCCTGTTCTTTAAACATGTAACCCCAGCCCTGAGCCATGGCTTTAGCCTTCTCTCTTTTCTCCTCAGGGTTATGGGTCCTGGGTTCACCTATAAGGGCGCCTGGTGCCTCCACCCAGGGAAAACCCTCCTGGTGCAGAGAACACAGAAGGTTTGTCCCTTGGGAAAATATTGATCACACAATCTCATACAGCGGAGTGTCAGTCAGAGCACACAGAAATAAAATAGCTTGTCAAAATGTTCAAGGTAATAAAACAGTAAACAGGGCTTTATTAGGTATGGGCAACTCTGGATAAAGGACAGTGGGAAAGGGGATTAAGACAAAAACAACAATACCCAAACTCTACCCCTTTCAACATTTGTAGCCAGTACAAACTACCCTGTGCTCCCTCCCAGCACCTGCCCAGGCAAATAGTGGGTTTAGGCTCAGTCTTCGATGGGTGGTGCAGTGTTGAAATCCGTGGGTTAAAACAAAATAGCAAACTAAACAAATGGGTGTTCTTACACAGTGTCCACACCACGATGGTAGGCTCAGCCTTGTGGCTTTCTAATCTGGATTCCAATGTGCAGTTTCACTGTCTCTTGGCAGCCTGACTGTGACTCTCCTCAGTCTCCTGGATTTCTGGTCTATGCTGAGATGACACCGTTCCATGTCCCAGAAATCCCGAAATGACTCAAACTCTTCCCTTGGGTAGGAATGTGGAGGGTAGAAGGGTCCTCCTGGGCTGTGACACATCTCTGTCTTCCAAAACCAAAAGTAAAACCATACCCTTTGTCTCAGAGTTCTGGCTCTGATTGGTCCTGGTAGCGTTGGTAGCCAGTTCTATCTCCGCCATGGGCCCTAGGCAATCCGGGAAATGGAGTTCTGAGCCTCTCCAACCATTCCTGCTAGAGGCTGGCTCAGTGTGGTATTTCAGGAGCACCATCTCCAAAGGGGTTAAAAACATAAGAGATTGCTCATGGAACTCAGGTGTAATAAGTCTGTCATCTCGTTATTAGCACTGGTTGGAAAATGGTAAGGATTTTCTGTGAAAAATTTGAAAAACACATTTTAATTTTTTAAAAAAAGTTTTACTGCACATTTTTTCAGTTATCAAAGGAAAAACCAAACCAAAAACAAATACAATTTTAAAAAAGATGTTTTCTTGTCAAAACCCCCAGAAGATTTAGAAAGAAATGAATATTCTCAGTAATTTTTTTCATTTTGAAAATAGACCCTTTTTGTCAGAAAAAATTCAAATGAAAAATTCTGACCCAATTTTTTCAGTTATCAAAGGAAAAACCAAACCAAAAACAAATACAATTTTAAAAAAATATGTTTTCTTGTCCAACCCCCCAGAAGATTTAGAAAGAAATGAACATTCTCAGTAATTTTTTTCATTTTGAAAATAGACCCTTTTTGTCAGAAAAAATTCAAATGAAAAATTCTGACCCAATCTGTCATTGCTATTTTCTGCTGGTTTTAGTCTAATCTAAAGGAGCAGATTCATTATTATATTTTTTCTAACAAAACTGAGAGAACCAAATAGTTGATAGAATGTTTATAAATAACTCATTAGCTCACAGCTCTGCTTTGTAGTTTTATCAATACTATACCCCAAAACCAATAATTGGTAACTCCTAAAGTCAACTTACTGAAAGAACTCCCCTTTCGACCTGGAGCCATTTCTAAGAGATTCACATGCTTTAGATGGAAAAAGTGCATGATGCCATCTCCAGACTCTTTCTGCATAAATTGTATGTGTTTATTATTCATCGTAACACAGAACATTTTCTGTTTCTGTGTCACTTGTCACTAATCACTTATGCATCTGATGTGCATATCCAGCGTAGAATCTCAGGCATTCTTGGCTTTAAAACATAAGATATGCATGAATAAGAGTTTATCCCACCTCCAAAATAACAACGTTGATACATTTTCAATAGGGAAAGTGCATATGTTATGGTAACTCATAAGCAGCCCTAACCAAACTAGCTGAAAAGTGACATGGGCTTTTCCCCCCCTTTTCCTCTTTAGTATTTCATGAAAGTGTGTAAAAATTTTACCATCTGAATGCCACACACTTCATTCTGTCTGTGAGATAAAGAACATTTTTCTAAAAGAAACATACGCTACTTGTTACAGTGCTTTTGCTTCTTTGTACAGACTGATTTCTCAATACATTTAAATTTTGTCATCTGTAATTGTGTTTGTGAGAAAAGGAAACTTACACTTTTTTCCCACCTTCCCAGGTAGCACAGGGCTAATGTAACATGCATACTATTGTTTGCATAGGATGATACACACACACATTGCAGCTTTATGTACTGATACATCTGATTCTAAAGGCTGGTCTTCTATAGATTGAGTAGAAGCAGGGGCAGTCAGCCATTGTGATTACATCTCTACTCCGGCATTTTGCTCTTCCATGCCTTTGTACCCTCCTCTGGGCCAAACCCCGAACCCGTTCACATCAATGGTAAAACTTGAATGGGACCAGGCTTTGACACTCTCTGACCTTGTCTATGCTACTCTTTCCCCTCAAATTTTCTAACGTTGCTACAGCTGTTCAGCTGCACCAGTGGGAGCTGCTGTTGATTTGATTCTCATGTTGCCTAGTTCTGCTCTGAAAAGGGTTAGAAAACATAGTGGTAAAAATGCTGGAAGCTGCAGGAAGCTTGCGAACACTAGCTCTCAGAGTTGCTAGTGGAGCTGCACTGGTGGTCTCAATGTTGGGAAGGTTGGAGGAAAACGGGCTAGCGTCGCTGGAGCTAGTATGTTGTCTACATGGAAACGTTTCATTTGGCAATACTGAGTGATGAGTCTGGATATCATTGTTTGTAATTGTAATTAGAGCTGGTAAAATATTATTGATCATATTAATTATATGATTTTTTCCCCTATATTTTGTTCAGTCAACTTTCTGAGCAGCTTATTCATTCAATAATTTTTTGACCAGCTCTAACTGTTACACGGTCACTGTTCTGCAAACCTTGACGTCCATATTCAATGAAGAAACTGGATCTACCTGAACATTTAACCACTTGGGCTTCACTACTGGAAATACTCAAGAAAAGCACATTTGCACTCAGCAGCTATTCCAAATTATATCTTTCATTTTTTTTTTTTAAAAGTTTCAATCTGCAGTGCATTGGCTAGTTGTACACGCCATGTGGTACTGTTTCTCTCCTGACTGGATGATTTGCATAACTAGCCAACACAACAATAATTTTGAATTGCATATGTTTGCAACTAACTTTTCACAAAACGTCCGTAGGCCGAGAATTATTTACATCAGAAATTTGAGAATATTTTCAGACATTACATAAATTCAAGAGCTGGATGATCTGTTTGTGGACAAGTCACAAACAGAAAAAATATTGCAAAATTAATCATATTATTCACTGGGAATTACTCATTCAACTGTACAAGAAAGTCAAATTAGGAAACTACTCTAGGTATCTGCACAATCTGAAGCAGTGGAACAATAGTTGCTGCCCTGGGGATCATTTTGATGATTCTGTGGTGCAAGGGCACTCTTCTGATCAACTGTGAGACTAGTACTAATTCTAGGCTAAAATGAGCCGTACGATAACAGTTAGGAAGCAAGGTCTTGAAAATATGATGCTGGGAAATTGCTGCCAGAAATATAATAAAGAAAAGATCAGTAAGAACTATAAGATTTAAGAGTAGTTTTAGATACTTCAAATAATAATGGGAAAAATAATATGTTCTAATATGCATGCAAACTGTGATTAATAAATCAAATAAGAATGTATAATTCAGCCATAAACCTGACTGGAACAGGGATTTAATTTGATTTAAATGTGAAGATAACTGTTAGAACACTAAGAATTCTTACCTACTAAAGAATGCTTCTCCCCCCCCCCCCCCCCTTTTAGGACAGTATAGTTTTAGGAGCATGTGAACCAAATATAAGTTTACCTCTGCTCACAACATGTTTCAAAGATCTGAGCTTATAGCTTACAATAGTTTATTAAACATATCCTTATTTTTTTTAATCATTTAAAAAATTGATCTGGGCTGGTACTTGGCATGGAAGGTCTTACATTGGAACTGTTCTTTTTTTTAACTATAAATAGTTAGTTTAACTCTGCGTAGGCATTTTTAAATTTAGATCACGGGAAAGGTGCTGATGGTGTTTAACACTCCTATTTCACACTGGCATAGCTCAAACAGCAGCTTTGATTTTAGCTGGAAGATTTTGCAGGCAGTTACTTGATAACATTGTGGAGTAGAGTCCCTTTGTACATATTTTCAAAAATGTTTAAGACAAGTTGAAAAGGGCAGAGAAGTTTAGGTGTAAAATGTACCATATCTGACTTGCACTTGCAGTTGCTTTTTTTCATAAGGATTTATAATTCACATGCTTACAGGGCATGCTCAGTGCATTATACATATAGCACTGAATATTTTTTTAAATAAGCTCTTATTAGCATGATTGATTGGCCTAATGTGTAAATACAACTGCATATTTAAAATTAAATATCTATGTTATCTTACTAGATGGACACCTTTCTGGTTTAGCATGTTGATTGGTATTTTGGGATTACTAATTCACAAATGAGCACTGACTCAATAAACTAGAACAGCTCCTTCAGAGCTCTTATAATTTATCTTGTCAAACTGAGTATTAAAGGTCTTGATAATAAGAAAGTATCAAAGGAATTGTTACATTTTATTACTCTGTATAAATGATTAATGTCTCCCTATGTGCTAATGAACAAAGTTAGGTCAGAATGCCTTCTAAATAGAACTGATTTAAAGTCTCATTGGCATAAAGAAAAGGAGCAACGTCCGTCTACTGGGTCAATAATTGGTGGATGAAGATTCCCTTTTTAGATTTTACATTGCCATAGTGAAATGTGCAATTTAATTGAGGTGGAAGTATCAGTGTGCAAGAGGCTGCAGAGTTTCCGTTATACTATGTAACTCAGAGGATGGGGTTTGGTCACGCACAAATTGGGCAAAAGGCTTGATCCTTTTAACCCACGTAAAAATCACATGGATCTTGGGGCATCCTTGAAAGACAAGTTCTTCTGCATGATGGTCCAGATCCTCTGAGGAGCTTCCTGCATCCATTGTGTCCCATGGGGGAGCCACACTACCAGCACTCTTGTACCAACTGTAGCTTGTGTGTCTGGTTCTACCACAGTTCCATGGAAGATGTTCTGACGTTGGAGACCAAGAAGTTGTCCAAATCTTCGCTGCCTTAAAGAAGATAGTGAAATGACTAATGCACAATAGTTCTCTCAGTGTAAAATCTCAGTGGAGACAAGGCACCTGTAGCTTTTACCTGAAGATTGCGATGTGAAGTCAACACTATGTCCTCTGCTTGATCTCACCTAGTTTACCTCATGATAAAAACTACATCTTGTCTCCAGTAGGATTTTATAGCAAGGTAGCAAATACATGTTATTATTTCCTTTTTTTCCAGCCATGAAGTAAAAAACCACAGTTAATCCTCACAGTTGGCATTAACTTCAGAAATATGTTTGACACCAGCAGTGTTTTTGTTTGCTATCCTGAAGGGTAGCCACTTTGAATCTTGATAGCAGTCAGGATAACTTTGGGAGAGAGAAATTTTTTTTTGCTAATGATAAATATATCTGCTCAAAAGAACTGCATCACAACTCACAACCAGAATTTCTCCAAGGTCTAACTGCCTATATATTCAGTTAAACAGAATGTGTAAGCCTGTCTGTAGTATTACCCCCAATGACTCCTAGTAATATTACAGTACAATCCCTATAGAGTCTCAGCTTGATACTGCATATATCAAGTGTCCCCTGATTCCACAACCTTCCTCTTTTGTGTTTTGATTCCCCTCATGTTCTCCAGTCAGCAGCTTTGAACTCCGTTTCTGTTCCTTTCATCCCCTGTATGAGAAATAACAAAGGAGATGTTATGGTTCCAAGAGCCTTGCAGTTTATTGTTTCGCTGATTCATGGATCACTATCACCAAGGATGCATTGACACAGTAGATGTCGTCATCTACTGAGATTAATGGCAGCCTGAGATACATTCTGACCGTACTTTGCACCTGAAGTAGTAGTGCATTGAATTCAGTAGAGATTACAAATGCTGGATCAGATGTGTCACTATTTCAATGCCAGGTTTAAAAACAAGTGTCCATTGGTATATTTCAAAACATATATTAGGAAATTAACAGAAGGCTTCTATGACCTACCAGGAAACAACTACAGGAAATGCATCATTATGGTATGATACTCTCTCTTTCTTTTTTTTGCTCTTATAAACATCAATATAAAAATTGAGAATTTAATAATTTTACCATGCACAAAATTGTATGTATCTATGTATATAAATTTAGAACTTCAAAATAAAAAACCATAATAAAAATACATTTAAATAATTAATCCCATTCTATGTATTTTATGTCTCACAAACTGCAAAATTGTAAGAAGCAACACAACCAAGTGAGCTTTATTTTAAACAATATTAACAAACACCTCAGCACAATTCTTTTACATGTATGTTTTAGGGCTGTCAATCGCAGTTAACTCACGCAATTAACTCAAAAAGGTTAATCACCATTTTAAAAAGTAATCGTGATTAATCGCACTGTTAATAGAATACCAACTGAAATTTATTAAATATTTGTGGAGGTTTTATACATTTTCAAATATATCGATTTCAATTACAACATAGAATACAAAGTGTACAGTGTTCACTTTATATTATCATTTTTGATTGCAAATATTTGCACTGTAAAAATGATAAAAGAAATAGTATTTTTCAATTCACCTCATACAAGTACTGTAGGGCAATCTCTTGAGTATGAAAGTGCAACTTACAAACGTAGTATTTTTGTTATATAACTGCACTCAAAAACAAAACAGTGTAAAACTTCAGAGCCTACAAGTCCACTCAGTCCTACTTCTTGTTCAGCCGTTCGCTAAGAGAAACAAGTTTGTTTGCATTTATGGGTCATACTGCTGCCTGCTTCTTAATTACAATGTCACTTGAAAGTGAGAAGAGGCATTCGCATGGCACTGTGGTAGCCGATGTTGTAAAATATTTGCGACATATGATTCTGTGATTCTCTATTTACATGCCAGATGTGCTAAAGATTAATATGCCTCTTCATGATTTCGACATCATTCAAGAGGACATGCTTCTATGGTGATGACATTCATTTTAAAAAAATGTGTTAATTAAATTTGTGACTGAACTCCATGTGGGAGAATTGTACGTTTCCTGCTCTGTTTTACCTGTATTCTGCATATATTTCATGTTATAGCTGTCTCTGATGATGATCCAGCACATGTTGTTTGTTTTAAGAACACTTTCACTGCAAATTTGACAAAATGCAAAGAAGGTACCAATGTGAGATTTCTAAAGATAGCTACAGAACTTGACCCAAGATTTAAGAATCTGAAGTGCCTTCCAAAAACTGAGAGGAACGAGGTGTGCAGCCTGCTTTCAGAAGTCTTAAAAGACCAACACTCGGATGCGGAAACTACAGAACCCGAACCACCAAAAAAGAAAATCAACCTTCTGCTGGTGGCATCTGACTCAGATGATGAAAATGAACATGCGTCGGTCCGCACTGCTTTAGATCGTTATTGAGCAGAACCTGTCATCAGCATGGACGCCTGTCCTCTGGAATGATGGTTGAATCATCAAGGGATGTAAGAATCTTTAATGCATCTGGCATGTAAATATCTGGCAACGCCAGCTACCACAGTGCCATGCAAACGCATGTTCTCACTTTCAGGTGACATTGTAAAAAAGAAGCGGGCAGCATTATCTCCTGCAAATGTAAACAAACTTGTTTGTCTGAGTGATTGGCTGAACAAGAAGTAGGACTGAGTTGACTTGTAGGGTCTAAAGTTTTACATTGTTTTATTTTTGAATGCAGGTTTTTTTGTACATAATTCTACATTTCTAAGGTCAACTTTCATGATAAAGAGTTTGCATTACAGTACTTGTATGAGGTGAATTGAAAAATACTATTTTTTTGTTTTTTACAGTGCAGATATTTGTAATCAAAAATAAATAAAAAGTGAGCACTGTACACTTTGTATTCTGTGTTGTAATTGAAATCAATATATTTGAAAATGTAGAAAACATCCAAAAATATTTAAATAAATGATATTCTATTATGGTTTAACAGTGTGATTAATCACACGATTAATCACGATTAACTTTTTTAATCGCGTGATAGCCCTAGTATGTTTCTAAAAAAATGCTTTACAAAAATTAGCTTGTTTTACAAAACAATCTTGTGAGCCTAGGTACTACACACTATATATGTGTGTGTGTATATATATATGTGTGTGTCTGTATATATATTGCTTGCAATACCTAGGCTCACAAGATGATTTGAGGGCAGATTGTTCTTAATTTCTTGGCTTATGAAAGTCATTTGGAGTGTATCATCATAATCAGCTCCTGCAAACCTACAGGCCATCCATAAAATGAAAATTAGGTATTTTACTTTTTTAGAGGGGAAAAATAATAAATTACTGTACATTGTCACCAAATAACTCCTATTTTCTGTGTATACAGTACTCAGTGTGTCTCGATAATCTCCCTATAATGCTATGTAGTACAGTTAGACTCTTCCTTGCCCTCCTATTGGCTTGAACTGCAGGCACAAGGTGAGCGAAAATTACAAAATAAATGGATTCTTAGGGCTAATGTAAGACTCTATGGGCTAACTATGTGCAGGATTCCCACAGGGCTTTATAGAAACAAAGTTGAGCTATGTACACATCATCACAGAAGGAAAAGCACTTTGTATATATGGGGGAAATGGTTTGTTAACAATTAGTTCTCATCAAAACCCTATTTTTACATCCAGTCTTACCAACAGCTTGCCACGGGGGCCTTAGATCATACTACACACACCCTTTGGGTGCTTTTTCAGATTCGGTAGGCCTAATTTACAGAAATGGGGATCACCTACATCTACCACTGACTTCAAATGCAGTTGTTGGCACTCAGCCCCTCTGAAAATCAGCCCCTGAAGAATTGCCAAGACTTTCCTTTAATTTTTCAGGTTGTTTTGCAAAGGAGGGACTCCAACTCTTTTAGGCCTGATCCCGCACTAGCAGAGTCATGGGAGTTTTGCCACTGACCTTAGTGAGTGTAGGATCAAACCCTTCAACTATTCAGCATGCCAGTTTTTCCTTTACATTCCTCCTACCATCTGGCAAGTCAGAGCAATCCAACGCCATCGTGGTGATGCTTTCAGTTCCAAAGTGTAATTGGGGGCAGGTAGGTCCTTTGCATTTGTGTGCTCCACTGGGGTGGAGGTGAGCACATCTGGCTGTGTGGGAGGATGGCTCAGGGGGGCTGAGGTGTGACACACTTTCCCGCTGGGCTACAAAAGGCCTGGCACCTGGAGACTGTGGTGAAAGACACATTACAAGTATGTAGCACAGATAGGTGAGCATCTGCTAGCACTTGCTGCCAACTGCAGCAGAAATACGTGCCTGGGTGCTCGAAATGCTCTTGCCAAAGCAGACCTTGCCTCTTTGAGGCCATCGAGTATTCGGATAAGCCTTCCATGCTTATCTGTGGGCAGGACCATGCTAGTGTCCGCTTCCTTTTCCAACACACTTTGGCAGCATGAGGAAGGACTTTGCACTTACTCAGGTAAAACAATGTATGTACATGGTTACTGCAGGGCTTGTGAGTGGACAAGTTTCATGACTCTCAGCCCAGCTGGGACATTCTTACATTACAGGGTATATTCTGGAAGGCTGACTACATGGGACTTTAGCAGTGTGATTCCAAATGATACATATGGAAGCGGCTTAGCTAAAACATGATACAACTCTTTAAATATTTAAGAGGGTTAGGTTATTTTAATAGAGTTTTTTGTGCTTAATAGAAAAAAGGGTTTGTGGTTAATTCCTTATTATCCCAGGTGACAGTTCTCTCTTTGTCTCCTCTCTCTTTAAATGCCAAGCTAGCATTTTTCCTGTTTCATCGCTCCGGTCTTAGAGGTTTGCTTTGGAATTCCGCCCAGTTATTTTCCATTAGGGCAAATATTACATCAAACTCATGATTAGGGATTTGAGGGCTTGGGCATATTAACCTCCTTATACAAATATTTTCTAACACTTGTCTTTCATTTTCTCTGACTTTTCAAAAATATTTATAATTAATGTTCTTTCTTTATGCAAAGGAAAATGGAAGAAGGTCTCCTCAAGTAAAATTCCAAAGGGATGCCTAAAAGATAAAACGAGATAGGATAAAGAATTGTTGTGTCCAATACTTTAGTGTGACAATGAAGGAAGGTGTTTAAAACTCCACATAAAGCTAACGACATTTCCAGTGCACAAGAAGAATTTGGTCCTACAAAACCCAGGAACTATGTTACGTATTCTTAAGCACTGTCTCCTGGCAGCTTATCTATTTATGTATATAGACAGACATCTTCTCTACAGAGCACTCCTTTATCAGGAGATCTTCAACTCTGTATTTCTGTAAATTGCTGTTAACCACTCTAGTGTCTTAAAATGTATCATGCAGCAGCTATCAGGGAACCTTGTACAAGTTCAGGGAAATATGCTTTGTGTCCTGTTGCTTCATAGCTGTTCTTCTGGAATTATAACAGGACCTAGACCTGAACTGATGCATGGCACAAAAGGGATCAAGTGACTGTTTTGTTGCTTTTCGTCTCAGATTGACCGTTTCAGTTGTGAAGGTAATGGGCCACAATCTGTGTGACGACATTCTGCTAGCGCTGTGTGAAAAATGTCCCTTGTCAAACCATATTGCCAGCTTTTGATTTCTGGCAGATTTTCAGCAATAGATGGAAAATGCGTTTTTGTGGCGCACTTACATTTACCTTCCAGTGTGTCAGTAACTGCCCTACATGCATAGTTAGCTAGTCCCATACCTACTCTTGCTCAATGAGTGGGGAAGAGATGGAGCGCTGAGGGTGGAGGAGAGTTGACAGGGCTAGAATCCCAAACTGGCTGCACAGATGGGGCTGGAGTCTAGCATTTTCTTCATCCCCCAGACCAGGAATATCTAGGGGTCTAAGCATTGTCCAGTCAATAGGGCATTGACTTAGAGGTGAGGCGATCTGGGACCTTGGGCAAATCACTTAAAAGCTCTGCACGTCAGTTTTCCCATCTGTGACACGAGGGATAATTATATTTGCCCATCTTTGTAAAGAGCATTAAGATGTTGATCAATTGGAGGCTACAGTGTAATTATCATTTTCACTTGCTGGCAAGTGAATTTTTGGCAGCCAGGAGGAAAGAGGTGAAGGCCTCCATTTTGGTAAAATCTCATGGCTGGAAAAACAGCCACCAAGGAAATTTTATAAGGTGGAGACAAAGCAATTTCAATGGTATCTAAAATAAATCTTAGGTGAGAATTGTTGTTTGGCTCATACTCAGTAGATGTAGGCTAGAGTTCTATATTGTCCCTGGAGGCTGAATGATAGATTGGAGTGAATGTATTTGAGGAAAGGTGCTGGCTGTACAGTGGTCTTATTTTGCTTTCTACTAGCACATGCAGATACTCAACAGGTTCTTTGTGTGTGTGTGTGTGTGTGTGTGTGTGTGTACACATATATTTCCAAGCAACCAATTTGTCTGCCTCTGAAAATTTGTTCTCCAAGCCTTGTTCCCATCTGCCAAAAGAAAACATGTCATTTTTTATAAAATAACTTTGACAGACAGCAGTACATTCTTGAGATGAAGCCCTTTGCTTGCACCTGATTCAAGCTACAAGTTTCAATAGTGAGACAGCCTTTGAAACGAGCACTTTATGTGTCATTCCACATGGCTTATTAATGTCTTATTCTTATTTCTCTCCGGCTGGTTGAGCCTTTTGTCTACAACTCATTCGTTAAGTCTCTGGCAGTATTTTGCCCTATTTCATTCTAAATTTTGTAAGAATTGTTCTTGAGCAGAAATAACTTGGCAATTCTACATACAAAATGTAATGCTGCCTCCATTAGTGCAATAGCATACTTGCTGGGGATTACTATTATTATTTTGGGGTGTCGGTAGTCTCTCCATCTCAGACTGCATCTGAATTTTCATTATAAGCCATCCTCTCACCCCCCCCAGTCATATTGGACCTAAAATTGGTAGATTTGATGTAGGGACAAGATAGAAATCTTCTTTAAATGTTTAAGTGAATAAGACAAGGGGATGGCTAATTGGGGTAGCCTAAAAACAGAGCTGCTAAACAAAATTCCAAATTTAGGTCTCAATTTTTTTGTTGCTATTTTGTGGGAACCATATGGAAAGAAGTAGAGAGATGAAGCTTTCTTTGCTGGACTCTCTCAGCAGAAACATAGTGCTGGGACTATATTGTAGCAGATTAAAATCATTTTACCAAAATTATTGACATTTTCTTTGCTAATGTTCCTAGGGCACATCAGACTCTAGTCAGTTTAATGCAGGATGTCTCATAGACTTTAAGGTCAGAAGGGACCATCATGATCATCTAGTCTGACCTCCTGCACATTGCAGGCCACAGAACCTCACCCACCCACTTCTGTAATAGACCCATAACCTCTGGATGAGCTACTGAAGTCCTCAAATCATGATTTAAAGACTCCAAGTTACAGAGAATCCACCATTTACACTACTTTAAACGTGCAAGTGACCCATGCCCCATGCTGCAGAGGAAGGCAACCCCCTCCCCCGGGTCTCTGCCATTCTGACCTAGGGGAAAATTCCCTCCCAACTGCAAATATGGTGGGCCAGTTAGACCCTGAGCATGTGGGCAAGATCCACCAGCCAGTGGGGATTTTTAGTAACTTAAAGTGTCCCGTCACCAGCCATTGGGGATTTTTGCTACAGGCAAACGCTGGTGGGCCACATCCATCATCGACAGTCCCATCATACCATTGTCTTGAAGTCTGGAACCCTAAAAGTCTTTGGGGTTGTGGGCACTCAGCTCCTGTGCAAGTCAAACCATAATATTTGTACTCAGTTGGTCCCGTCCATATACTAAGGAATAGAACTTCAGATTATGTAATTTCCCTTGTTCCCTTTTCACCGGTGTTTGCAATTTTTAATGTTAAGGCCTGGCATAGTTATCCCAAATAAATGATTTATTTCTCAATTTCCACCTGATCCACGCCAATTGAAATATGTGGAAGGATCCCACAATGGGCCCTGGATGAGGCCCTCTGTCATTTGTAACTTTTACCGAAAATAGCATGGAAAATCCATAACTGAATATATGGCAATGACAGTTTGCCAGTAAAGAGTTAATATTTACCAACATTTACCACACCATGATTACTGAGTCACTGCACTTTTTCATTTTCTAGCTCTGGGGAAAAATGTTTTTTTTAAACATGAACCACTGTACCATTGTAATTGTTTGTATCCTGCCTCAATGGGACAATTGCAATTTTCTCCATATGGCCAGATTCTTTCTGAGATGATCTATCTGCAAGGATAGACACATTAGCTTTCATTATAAAAGTCCAATCCATTGTTAAACAAAATACCCCTCATGTGTGATCTTTTTAACATGCCCATCTACCAGTGCTATACTAAGACAAAGTTGATTGAGGGGGAAAATACCCAATTTTTTCTATATTGATAATTGAGTAAACTGAACAATAGTTTGAATTAAGTAACTGCTTGATGATATTACTTTTGTTCATTCTATAAAAATGTCATCTGTGTAATAGAATCCCTTTTGCTCCTTCCTTGCCAGTTGGATTCTTTTTATGTCCATTAATAGATATTGCTTTATATTCTAAGTTAACACAACACAGGAAAGGAGTCAAGAGATGCATTCATCTCATATCTTGCTTTAACCAAAATGTACTCGATGTAATGTTGCTACATGCAGTATTAGTTGCAGTGATTTGTTTGTAAAAGGAAGTAGGATTTTATTTTAAAACTGTGAATCAAATGAGACAACCTCCAAAACTGGAAACATATTTTGATTTTGTGTCAAGGCTGTGATTTTCAAAGGATGCTAAGGAAATTAGGAGCCATAGTTGTACCAAAGTCAATGTGTTTTTCAAGTCCTGCCCCAAATGTCGTCTTTGCTTCAACAGGAACAGTGACGACTATGTGTAACTTTCCACTGCGGGTGAGGTACGTGTCCTCAGTACTAACATCAAATCATACTTTCATAAAACCAACATTCAAAGGGTTAATACACTCAAGCAGGAAGTTATCTCAATTTGGAATAACTAGCTTACAGAGATAGCATCAACTTGCACTCTAGTCAATTTCAAAACCTGAGGGAAAGTTGTCTCAGGTATACACTGGTCCCTGAATTTTTGTGGTTTTATAATCACATTTTCCTATTGCTAAAAAATGTTTTTTCTCCCTTGTGGCTGTGTGAAATTTCCTCACTAAACAACAGGGATCACTAGCTAGCTGTTGGGGAAACAATGAAGCAGGCTATACACAAAAGGTAACTTTCTCAAAAATGCCCCCGTGACGTAAGTCTAAACTCAGTCTCTTTGGAAAATGGAGCCTAGGCTCCTAATCACTAAGGTGCTTTATCCAACAGGTTGTCACAAACTGAAACAAACACAACAAAACAAACACACACAAAATCTCATTAACAACCTCCTTTTTCTCAACTTTTTTCAGTTACTGACGTCTTTGGTATTACTTGTATCAATAATAATATGTAGAAATCTTCAGAGCGAAGTGACTTTTAAGTTGATGGTCTCCTGGTCATCGTTTCAGAATAACCACAGTTGTATTCCCACTCCATGGCTGCTCAACGGCACCCACTAACATTTCGGGCTCCCAGCTGTCATTGCACTCGGGTAGAGACCCATGTCTCTCACCCTCCAGACTGGAGCGTTAAGGCTGCACAGCTCCCTGCATTACCCTGTGATATCCCCATTAAGCAAGTCTGCCCAAAGCCCTGTACTTATGCTTTGCTTTATCTCTGAGGGCTATGAACTGTGTATTGTCAGCTGTTACAGCTCTTTCTAAACTGGCACATTTATTCTGAAGGTAAAAGCAATACAGAGAAAACATAAAAACAGTCATTGTCATGCATAGTGGCCTGTTGTGTCTGGGTCTTCGAGTTCAGTGCCTAGCTCAGCGATCAGATACGCGGAGCAATGTGCTGTGCAGAGGAGCTGGACCATTGGACCAAGTGGTATAATCAGTGCTTCCACAAAAAGGGCTGAAGGTGTAGGCAAATGACACAGTCATGGTGGGGGAGATGGGCTTAGGGGCCAGACAGGAGAGACTGTCATAAAATGAGACAGTGAAATGGGGAAAGGACAGAACAAAGGAACAGAGAGCAAGAGGGAAGAGGAGGATGGAGAGAAGTGGAAAAGGATAAGGCACATGGGAAGTGAACAAAATAGGGAAGGGAAAATATATTGGGGTGGGGATGGCACAGCAGATAAATAATGCAAGAAAAGAGAATAGGGAGGGACTGACTTGTCAGGGGAGCAAAACCAGGAGAATCTGATACTAAAATGATTAATGCATGTTTGATTCCATCAGGGGGTCTGCTTATGGTGTAGTCATTTCAGAAGTGGCCATATACTATACTGGTCCTGTCTATTCTCTGGGCGTGTAGCATATTACATAGGCACATATTGCACTCACTTTGTGAACTGTTTAGTGTATGGCTTTAAAGACATTCTTGCTCTCTGCATGTCTGGGAGACAGGAATTTGTTATCTGAGAATGTTTGTTCAGCAATCACAGCTGCCCCATAAGTGTCTATGCACACATCCATGTTTCCAAAATGAAAAAGGGAATATATATTGATTCCCCGTATACTCTCCACTACACTCTTGGGTTGGGTTTGGTTATTGCCCAACAGAAAGGTCAAGTGTAAATACAGGAGCTAAATTTGAGCCAAGTTTTATCTGCATTTTGAACACATTGGGCCAAATCCATCCACAGTGTACAATAATTCCATTGAGTGCATTGTCATTAAACACATTGCAGGAGAGATTGACTTCAATGGATTTACAACATGGATAGCTTTGGGGCAGTATATACTTAATATCAATATAAATGATTTTATGAAATGATACAATGCTAATGCTCCAGCTATGTAGATGTTGTATTGATGGGTAATACAATTACTATATGAATCATTTCATTTCAGTTTGTTAGTCACTGGAGTTACTGTATGGATAAATTTAGGCTGTGCCATTAATTTCTATGGGTACCATTTCTAGATGTCTGGAAAGCTGTTTTGTTTTTGTTTTTTGCTCCTTTCTCTGCCCTGTTTCCTGCCACATATTTCAGTCACCAGAAGCTGATCTCTTCCCAATACAGAGGAATTTTAAAGTGTTTTTATGGCAGCTATACTTTAGTTAAATACACAATATTGGGACTCAATGCAGCGGTAGCTGTGTGAAATGCTATGGTCTGTGTTAAACACAGAATCAGATTAGATGATCTAATAGTCCTTGCTGGCCTTAACATCTATGAGCCTATGTGAAGCAATGAATATAAGGTAGGTAGATAGAGGTGTGTGTGTGTGTGTGTGTGTGTGTGTGTGTGTGTGTGTGTGTGTGTGTGTGTGTACACACACACATGAGAAAACTGAATTTTTGACTGAATTACAGAGCGGTAGCTGGACTGGATCTAGTCATTGTCCGGCTATTCTGACTGAAGGACAGGAGACACTTGATATGGATTTAATCAGGCCGCAACTTTATTATTAGCTGTCTGGGACTACCTGGCAGATAAAAGTGTACAGTGCTGGGAAGTCCATGTTCATTCAATAACTATGCAGGGACTTCCACCAGCCCTCATTCATTTTCCATCCAGATCCCCCAGCCAACCCATTGCTTGTAGGAGGGCTATGGTAGGCTATAAGAAAGGGGGGTTGGCTCCCTGCCATACCCCTCAGGGAGCCCTGAACCTCCCCCTATTCCATTCCTTTAACCAGCACCTTCTTTTTAATTCCTCTACCAAGCTATTTATCTGGTCACTGGATGCCTTTCCTATGGCATACCTGCAGGGGACATCTGCCCCGCACTTGCATAATGATTTGCGATATATGGCCTAACCCCCTTTCTGCCTCACCGTAACAAGCCCTCCCTGAATGTGCTGTGGGGAAGGCAAAAAACCCCACCCTATCTAGGGCAATCTGGTGGGGAGGGAAAAATTCCTTCCTAGCAGCCCTTTAAAGGAGTGGATCGTGCAATGCAACTTTTGCTACCTCAAGGGGCGGGAGGAAGGGTGGGTGCTGCCTCACCTGCTGCATGGAGACGGGGCTTCTCATGCTCGAGCTTGCCCCTTTTCAAGCCTTCCGCACTTCTGTTCCCTGGAAATGAGGCAGCGTCTCTATGCTGATCCCCACCACCCCTTTTCAGCTGCCTCTGGCCTTGCTCTCCCCCACCGCACCCCTCAAGTACTGGTACCCTGCCTCTTGCAAGCCCAGAAAATGTCTCTGCCTCCTCCCGTTATGCATCCTTCCCCCCACCCCCACCCCCGGGGTGTGGTCATCTGTAAATCAAAGTAACTTGTGAATTTTGACTTGAAAAATAAATTCAAATAGTCTGGGATCTGAGCACTGTCACATGGATTGACATCTAGCAAAGTACCCTTGTTAAAAAAAAAATAAAGGGGTAATAACAAATGGATATGGGCAAGGGGGCAAAGATCACTATTAGGCCTGGTCTTAATCAACAACTCTAAAAGCCATCTGGAAGAGCAGTAAACAGCATGCTAGTTACACTCACAAATTAAAAGGTAGCATGGGGACTGAGAACTAATACAAGGGGCTGTAGAGGTAATGGGTAGGAAACAATAGTCAATTTAAAATGTATCTGGAGAAAAAGAATCTGAAACACAGGTAGTCAATAGGAGGGAGATACTGGGAAAGCAGTAATGACAAAAGAGACATAATGGAGCACAAATTAGATATGAGTTTACAACTCAAAATAGTGGCCGTAGACTTCACAATGTAATTTTTTGGTTGCATAACTCTCCCGCTCCCTGGAGCTGATAGGCCTCTGATGAGACTAAACCTAAATTAGTGTCTTCAGCACTAGGCATCTCAATACCATCCAGGTGTCAACAAATTAAAGAGACGGGGAATGTGTGTACATATGGAGAGATTAATGAGGTTTATTCATTAAATTTAGAGGAGCTAAAAGGAACTACTGTCCATATGTAAAGTTTGATCAGACGTCAAAACTACAAATAAGGGTATAAAGATCCAAAAGGGCAAAGAACTGTTTAGGATGGTCACAAGAGTATATGTTAGGCGGGATGAAATAAAAATGGTCAAGGGAAAATGTAGGGGAATTATCAGGTAAGATTTCTTTACAATGAATTCCATCCGACTGTGGATTAGTAAGCTCTTTGGGTCAGGTTCTGTTTCTTTCTAGCGGTTTGTGCACTGCCTAGTGTATTTGAATCCCAACCTGATTGAGGCCTCTAGGCACTACCACAATACAAATGTTAAATAATAATAGCAGCAAGAGCTAGGACTGTGATACAAGCCAGGCCATCCCTAGTGTAATTTAAAACTGAACTGGATGCAGTAAAGAACAACCTACTGTAGCAAACAGAGCAGGGGGAATGGCCTATATTAGACCTGTCAACACTTATTTGTCTGAGTCTTTTATATTATGGAAGGTAATGCTACATTCCAGAGTTGGGAGGCTTTGTTTAACATCCAATGTGGATAGCACCTGATTCAACACCCATTGAGGTCAATGGGAAGACTCCCACGGAATAAAATAATAATACATCTTTTTGTGTATGTTTACAATACGGTAATTCCTGTAAACTTAAACAACAACTACCTCCCCTTCTATCAAAAGTTAGATTTAAAATATACTTTTCTTTTGGTCATAGAAATATGCTCTTGGCTTCATTTCCCCAAAATTTCTAGTGAAAGAATTCTGTAGATATTTTATTAGTACAATAGCTAATTTAATTCAGTATGACACATACCAGCTTCATTTTATATTGTATGATTTTATATAGTAGCATTTATTTCTTGTACCAACTCTCAAGGATGTTTTATCTGTTTTATATCCCATTGAATTCTCTGGGAAACTGCACTAGTTAACAATAATTTTATTACTTTATTAATTAAACGTTTTCCAACAAGCTAGCTATGGCATTTCTTATCATCAAGGGTTCCATTAGTTTTTAATGGTGTGAGACAAAATTACCATTTACCCACATGCAATTTAAGAAGCATCATTAACACAGAAAAAGCACCAGGTGGGATTTCTAATAGTTACTGTTTCTCATTTTTGTTTTTATTTAAAAGAAATAACTGGTTTTGAGGTTTTTGCTGCAAGGTTGCCAAATCCTCACTTAGTTTTTATGTTCTAGATAATTTAAAATAATGTTCTTCTATCTCCTAAGGCTCTATTCAAAAGTATTTTACTTATCCGCACATAGCTTCGTTTGTACGCAATTTCTCGACGCAGCCAGATGAGTGTGTTGTCTGCACAGTAATCATCAACAAGAACAAAGACTAAGCTACATGGTCAGTAAGCATGGTGTGTTTTAGGTGGAGGGGGTGCTAACTGGCAGGATAAAGGTCTGACTCGGATGTCAGAGAGAGCATGTGTTCCTGCAGTAGGAAGCAGTTTGGGATGTAGAGTGGCGAGGTGACAAGCAGAATGCCACAAAGATTAGACTGATTAGCACTGATTTGTTCAGTTTAAATATTTACACCTGCCATGAGTCTGAATAGCCGAGATTAGACACCTCTCCCGTGTACAATGGTGATAGTAACGTTGCTTGCTGATATTATGGTGGGGTGGAGTTCAATAGAGTCAGAAGCTGAGTAATACTGTTGGTGATACAACCTCTATAGTTAGGCAAGGGGGGCATAGAAGAGAGAAAGATGTGAAGTAATAGCCTATAAAACCAAAATATTACACATATCCATAGTGCTTAAGCGTGGTAGAACTAATTCCATAAAATAGGACACATGAAGGAGTTTAACAAGGCTACATTTGGAACAAAGTGAGCCTTTTGGATTTACATTATTAAAATAGATACCGTGTCCAATTCCAACCCTGTACAGTTGCCAGACAGAGAGGTTAAATTCACTGATTCCCTTAAAATATAATGTAGATGAATAATGGTGGGAACATATATTCTGAAAGTTGCTGGAAAACTCTGATTCAGAGTCTGCATGGAGATGCTCTTGTATCATGTGAAAGTCAAATGAAAAAAAGATAGTAAATATTTACCTTAAACTACAAGGCAATAATTAGATGGCAATGTAATTAGTATGTTCTATTCAATTATGCCGCACGCTGACTAATTGCTGACTCAGTCTATTTACATATTAATAAATTGTCTATCTGAGGTCCCCTTTTGTTAATTTTCTAGGTTTAATAATGCAAAGTAGAGTTGCTTTTTATTTTATTAATTCTTTGTTCCTGGCGGTGGTGATTTCCTGATGGCGTGCGCTAATGCAGTAGCTGCAGGGTTAGGGGCTGTCATGAGTTTCCAGATCTTGGTGTCAGTCGTTTTATTGTTGCACACTCAATTTCTTTTCATAAATGATTCTTTCTGGGGAAATTCCTAAGGAAACCCCTATCTCAGTTCCCAAAAAAAAGAGAAAACTTTTTTTAAAACATGCATCTTTCTTTACAGTATATTGGGATATTTAATTTAGGGAAGTAGGCCATGATCTTGCAAACACTTACGTATGTGTACAGTCCCATTGAACTTAATGTACTCAGACATGTTGTTTTTGAGGCTCAGGGTCTTAACTGGTTTGCAAATTTGCTACAAGATGCAAATGGTAACCAGAAGATAGATAACAGAAATCCTGAATTGAAAGGGCTGGATCCTGCAGCCCTTACTCTAGTAATTATTCCTTGCACATATGAGTAGACCCATTAGTGAGGAAGAGATGGTCATATGGTAAAAGAAAAGGGGCTGAGACTCAGGAGATCTGGGGCATATTTTTGGTTTTCCACAGACTTCCTGGCGATCTTGAGAAAGTCTCTTAATCTACCTATGCCTTACTTTATCCATCTGGACAATAGGGATAATAATACATCCCTACCTCTCGGGGGTGTTGTGAGGATAAATACATTAAAGATTGTGATGTGGTCTGACAGCACAGTGCTGGGGACCAGGTAAGTACCTTAGAAAGATTAGATAGATAGCTAGATTAGATAGATAGGGATGTTGTAAGGATAGATTAATATTTATGTGAAACTCAAAAGCTCTGATGAAGAGCATTGTAGAAAAGCCTGAAAATAAACAATGTGTTGTGGGACCAGGCCCAAAATGAGCAATGTAAAACAATATTTCTACTGAGAGACAAGTTTGGCACATATATACCCCACCAGATTTTCTCCCTCAGTCAGTTCAGCAGGGATTGCCTGGAAGGAGCTCTGACAGAAGGTTAACACAAGAGCAAAAGCTGTGAAATTAGTTTTCTCCACACTGGCTGTATGGTGACAGTGCGGTGCTGCCTTCTCCTCGGGTGGGATGGGTCACTTGCATGTGTTTTCAGGTAAGATTTTCCAAACTTTCAGGAGATACTGGAGCAGGTTAGGCGCTGTAGCAGCAGCTCTGCCACATCAACCAGAGGAAACCTCCATCTTACAAAGCCAGTATGAGTCATTCAGGTGAAATTTGGTCTTACAGCTCCCTTCAAAAGGGTTAAAGGAAGCTTTAGGGCATGGAGTGGTGCTTTTACTTCATAGTGGTGAGGGGAACAAGCTTTGAGGGATCCACATCAGATCCCATCAGCAGAATGAAGGCTCCATTCTGTCCTGGGCCAACATGACTACGTAGGGCCCGCAAAGGCTCACAGTTGCTGTATCTGTTGGAGCTCCGTTCTGCCAAGAATTATATCAATATACCAACTCCTCTTATGGTGATGAGCTTAATCCACTGCCCCATTTTCTTCCTGGTTTGCCCATTAGTTTGTTTTCCTATCACACAGATTTGCATTCCCTTCCCATATGTATTATCTGCAGCAGTGCCACCCATTAAGGTTGTCAGTCACTTCCCATTTTAAGACCCTTTTTTAATTTGCTTAAACTTTGCCAAATTTTAACTGTTTGGTCTGAAATTTTACAGGCCTGCTTCATGCTGAACTTTTTTTTTTTTTACGTTTTCTGCCAAAGCAGTTCAGGCCTTTCCAAGAACAAGGCTAGGAAAAATAGTTTGTTTTGCCTATATTAAAAATTGTGGCAATCTTTTCTTTGAAAAGCTCCAATACTTCCACGCTCTGGAGCAAGGACCTGAAATTGGGCAGGAGGGTGACCTTTGTGCCTTTTGACATCCTTGTGAAAACTGCCCCAAGTTATAAGCCTTTGAAAAAAAAATCACAGCTTACACATACTTAGTAGAGACTTTAAAAGCTAGATTTCCCATGTCCACACTGGACATGCTCCAGCCAGGGCTTGAGCAGAACTTTCCAACAATTTCATCTCATGGCTGCTCCAGGTATCCTGTCAAGCCTGTTCTTTCAGTGACTGCCCCCGTGGGCCCACTGAGCATGGAAGAGGAAGCTGCCTGATTCAAATGCAGAGGGGATAAGAACCAATCTTGTTGATGGTGGTGGTGGTGTGTGTGTGGGAGCAATGGGGAGTGGGAGTTGTGTGTGTATGTGTGGGGGGGCACTGACAGTAGCTGGGCAAGGCGACTGGGACTAGAAACCAGGGAGGAAAATGGAGAAATAAGTAGCCAGTAGGTGGTGCAGAAGGGAGGGACTGAGGGTGGATGTGGGCAGGGGAGACTGAGACCATCTGGATAAGGAGACTGGGACTGAAAAATTACTGGTGTGGTGGGGAAGAAGATGAAGGAAGAGGGGAGACAGATCTGACAAGTTGTGGTGCAGGGGGAGAACTGGGATTGGCTGAAGAAAGAGCCTGGGAAAAGGAACCAGGGAGATGCTGAGATTGGATGAGGAGCCCAGGGTCACAGCATCCCAGCATGGAAACCAGTGGGGGTGGGGTCTGGAGGCCAGTGTCGAGGAGAGAGAGATCAGAAGAGGAGCAAAAGGGGTGAGCCTAGGAGTTGTGGGGCAAGGAGATTGGACCCGGGATGAGAAGCTTAAGGAAAGGAGACTATTACTGGCTAGGTGAGAGGAATGGGACTGGAACAAGGAGATGGGGTGGATAAAAGTTGGAGGGGCTGGGGCAGAAGGGGTCACATGAGGGGATAAAGGATAGAAGAATCTGGAATTCCTGAGTCTCTCCATTCCTCTGCTCTCAGCAAATATCTGTGAACCTCCACTAGCAAAATGGCCCATTCCCCTCTAGCTCCCTAAGTGGATGACAACTTGCTACTGCTATCGATTACTCCATTAGCGCAAGTGGCAGAGGTTTGGGTGGCAAAGGTGCCATGCATGCTGCTGACCTGATGCCACATGGTAGAATTCCTTTTTTCTTTTATTAAAACCTAGTGCAGTTGAACGCTCTCCTGGGGACTTAGTCTGTACCTGTCTGTGCCACAGTGTTCCTATGTGATGCTGGGCAAGTCACTGCAACCATTTTTTTCACACATGCTCACTAATTGTACAAGCCTCATTTTTTCTGGGTGCCTGTCTTGAGACCCAGATGGGGGGAGGAGGTCTGAGCTGCAGACATGTTTGTGCAGCAGGGGTGGGTGGATGGTCTGGCTGGTCCTGATGACGTGCTCTTATTGGCTTGTCAAACATCAGGAGGGCCCCCAACACCTGATGCTGGGGTCTAGGGTTAGATTGTCTCGTATTTGGGAAGTGGGGAAGCTGACAAAGGGACTTAACTCCATTCTCTCTATTTTACTAAAAGGGCCTGAAGTCATTTGCCCCCTGCAAGAGCCACTGATAAACCACATGCGCTGCCGTGACCTACTATGATTAAAAATCTTGTCCTTGTCCTTCTGTTAGGGCTGGCAAGAAATAAAGAAACTCACCACCATTGCTGTAGATTGCCTTTAGTATTGACTTTGAATTTAGGAAGCAGTTAAAACTGCAAATGTAGCTAAGAATTCACTGGACACTGTGTGGCTATGGTTAAAGCCATCGAGTCATCTGTAACAAAATACATTACTGAGCATAGACATATTAATATCAATGAATAATAATAACAAAGAAAAAACATCAGCTGAAGTTCCATGTTTACTCTTGCTCTTGTTCCCTGGATGCCTACCTGTCTTTACTGTTGCCCCACACCACCCTGAGCTGCCAGGTAAATATGCTGTTGCCTCCAGCACCGTGTTAGATTTGCCTGCCCCCATTGACTCCAGTCTCTTACTTTTCACTAATGATTGTCATGTAGCCTTCTGGAAAGTCAATCAACAGTGTCACTCCCAGTGCATGGGGAACTGAGTGTTTTGTTTTCCTCTAGGAGGTTTTTTCAAGCAGACGCCACTAAGAAGCAGTTTGATATTTTTATGGTTTGAAGCATCTATTAAAATAGAAACAAATTTTGCATTTTCTAAATGGGTGGATAATTGTTCCACGATGAAGCGAGCAAAAACATGAACAATAATGGCCTCTGCCTTAAATGCAGGCTGAACTGAACTTCTGGTCATATAAATTTCTAATTAATTTGGATGTGCAAGCCATGGAACAAAAGCTCTGATTACATATTAGAGCATGAGCTGCAAAAATAACTTCACACGCAGCTTCCTTGTTATCCAGTTTCTTGTTTACAAAGAAGTTCTGAATTGCTCTGCCTAAACTGGACAGGTACATCAGCGCCAGAATTATGAGAAAGGCTGAGCTCTCATTTCAGCACTGGGTACTGAGCTTTTTTGAAAATCTGTTTGGGTGCTGAGTACTTGCAAATCTGGCCTGGCGCTCTTTTGAAATTCTAGTGTTATGCAGCATCTCTCTGCTGGATCTTCAGTTTTGGCTTTGCAGTCAGAGGATCTCTGTCTCAGGCCCCATCAAGAACCATCCAGAGAGCGGCACTAATGCATGTACAATAAGTAAATAATCTGTGGCTTTTGTATATAAAGAAAAACGCCTTCATAATGTTAAATAAGAACAACTAAGGAAACTCTATCTTTAATATTGGTTGCAGCAACACCCGTCCCAATTATTAACAACATTGTCATCTCTAGCAAGGCAAAAATTGTATTACAGTGAGCAGGATAAACTACTTATTGCATAACGCCCTACTTATACAGGGGTAGCAATTTGCCCAGTAAAGCAAAGTTAGTGTGCCACTACGCTGATTTCCTAGCAGGTCACATTCACCTTTGTGCAGACAGCCTATACAAAAACTATGTACTTCTTACATCCGGTAACAGCTGGTAATTAAATAGCAACCACTAAGGTATTGTGCTCAAAACCAAGCGTCCCATCCTAGGAGGGCACATATACCTCTCTAGTGAGAGATTGCATAGCTCTAGAGTGAGGTTTTTGCCATTCAGGAAAGACTCATTTTTATTAGTAAAGTTGTGTGTTGTTTGTAAATTTCAAAATGAAACAAGGAAACTTTTTTTCCACGTATTCAGTCAGGAAAATTCTCCTTGGTTCTTCTCAGGAAACTTCTTTGCCTTTGAATTTGTATTATCGATTAAGAATTAACTTAGTTTTCAACCCCTACATTTTCTGACTTGTATCTGGCATTAGCATTGATAGATGGTTGGAATGGTTTGTGCTGAGGGACTGAGTGGTCGTATTCTAACCAGCTCTAGAGCTGGTTGGGAAACAGATTTTATTCTGTGTGAAAAACTGACAAAAGAAAAAAAAATTAAAAATATTTTGCAGAATTTTTTTGTATTGTCATTGAAAAAGTTGAAATAAACTTAGCGTTGACAACTGAACTCCAAAACTGTTTGTTTTTTAGTTGGCAAAAACAGATTCATTTTTGGTTGCCAGGGTTTCATTTCTTCAGTGTCCCACACATCAAAAATGTAGGTGAAAATAGAAAATGTTGTGCAAAAAGCTCTCATTCAAAAAAGGCAAAGGATCTTTGACCCACTCTAGTCACCTCTGAATGCAGGATCTAAAGTAAGATGTCACTTCCAGTTACCTATGTCTTCAGCAAATCGATCAGACTCACACTTGGACATAGTTCACACATTCATTATACCCAGAAAGAAAGCTACACACCTTGAAAAACAGGTTGAAATGCAGGAGCAGTCTATGTTCTTAATACTACAGTTTGCCAAGAACACTTCTCTCCAGTGCTCCATTCTGTGCACTGGTTCCTCTTAGAATACAGAGTCCAGTTCAAGATATCTGCCTTGTTATCCAAATCTCTGCATGGAATCGTCTTAAGAACTTAATGCAAAATTCAGGTGTTCAAAGTACCTTTCCTCCATTAATTTCTTCATTAGAAGGCCTAAAAAAAGTAATTGCACTATTCTTCCTGGGAAAGCAAAGCGTGAGATTGTTTTTATTTCTATATTTAAATATGTGGGAAGTTCTCAGCCACTATGGTGATAGGGCCATCTAGATAGACAGGAATCTTGGTTAACATTGTACTTTGCATTATCAAAAGTCATGTGACTATTCTGTTGGGAGATTGGAGTTGAAGGCATCTCAACACAAAGTGGTGCTCATGTCGCAATTAATTCACTTGAGGCAATGTATGCAGGCATCAAAGATTACATCAAACATCCCCTTTGGTGCACAATATTGTCTTTGAGATGAAGTGTATTCCACCTGCTGAAAGAGAAGAACAGGAACAGAATCTAAACTGTGAGAGGGGTGGGTGCTGCCTAGGGAGATGGAAAAAAATCCATTCCACCATTAAGGGTAAGAAATGCTGCCTGTTCCTATGTGGGGAGAAGTAAAGGGTATGGCATGAAGCAGACGTACTCTCGATTTCAGGAACTGGTGCCTGAATCATTGCTACTCTGTGGCTCTTTTGCATCAGCTTAAAGGGCAGGCATTAGGCCCACCCCAGGAATAGCTTCACCCCAGGAGAAAGGGGACCCAGGAAAGCATTGGAGGGTGGACTGAGGGCAGAAGGAACCACAGCCGGAGCAGCCCTTTGCCCTGGTGTTCCCCTTTGCTGCAAGCCCCACAGGGCTATGACAGAGGGTGAAAGAAGAGGTACAAGGCTGCAAAACACCTCCCTTTGGTCCCTGCATTGGTGCTTTTTGATTTTCAGGCAGGTAGGGCCTGGAAGTTCTCTGTAGAAGTAGCAAAAATCCATTTCTGGGGGAGGAACTGCGTTCTATCACTCAACAGGCCAGTTAGGGACCTGAGCTGGTGGCTTTGAAGGTGTTTCTCCTCTAGAGAGGCAGGACACCTAGAGCGGTTATGGCTCTAGCCTAGGACTTCGAAGACAATTAGTTTAATTCCCTGCTCCACCACACATGCTGTGTGTGACCGTGTGCAAGTCATTTAGTGTCTCTGTGCCTCATTTCCCAGCTGTAAAATGAGGTAATAGTACTTTCCTGTGTCACAGGGGTGTTCTGAGGTGTGCAGGCACTACAGGGGTGGGGTCCATGTAAGTATTATAGATAGAAAAAAAAAGTAGGGTGCAGTGTCAGGGTATTGCAACAGAAGTGACCTACTGATTTCACATTCATTGCTCTGAATATACACACCGGCATTTAGTAATAACAAGACAGGAAATATACCTCTACTGGATCACTTAGATCTTTATAACTGCCTAATAAGTGTGACATTATTTGGTTTTGCAATTTGCATTTATAACCCTGACACGTTTGTTAGTTTCTGGTGGACATTCAGCCGCACATTAAAGTTCAGGCTAAAGCTTTACAGTAATGGCCTGTGTCACAGTTCAGGGCAACTGCACCTGTATTTCCCCTCAGTGGTCCAGCAACGATACCTACTGTAGGCTTCTGACTCACCAGCTGTTGCCTCTCTTGAGTGGAGACTCGTGCCTTACTCTCTCCTGACCAGAGTACTTCCAGGCTATACAGTTTCCTGCCTTCACTGTATATTTCCCAGCACAGACAATCTGCCTAAAACTACCTGCTTGTTTTCTCTTCAGAGACTGAGAACAGAGTGATTGCTACAGATATAACAGAGTTTTCCATGAAAATCTCCTTTATTCTTAAGGTAAAAAGCATTACAGAGAAAACTCATGAAAACAATGGAAGAACCTATGTGCAGGCTAAAAAGCTTACCAGAGATCACCCCAAACATGGGTTTAGGCAGGATAAGTCCTGCAACCCCCTCCCCTGGGAAGGCCTTGTGGTTACAAGTTCATCACAGCTTCAGTTCAGAACAGATTTAGCCCACCCTTTTAGACAAATCCTGGGGTCTTTTATCTGGTGTTTCCAGGAACAGGTAATTAGTATACACAGGGTCTCTCTCCCCATCTTCAAATGTTTGGTTTTGGAGGGGGGAAAATTTGTATTCCCCTCACCTCCAGGTATTTCCTAAGGAAATCCACTTCACACGTATTGGTCCAGAAAGACCTCTGAACTTCCTCATCCCTTCCAGAGATTGCATTAATCTTATTTTTCCACTAATCAAGTTCCATACAATCTCACAATAGTATATAAGCATGTGCATTTCCAATACAATGTACCCCAAAGGTATTAACCCTACTTCAGTAAGGTTCAACTTAATTCAGTAAAGTCAATTCAGGATAATACACGGTATTGTCAGTCTGTCACAGCTTAATAATTGCTTATTCCTTTGGTATTAATTACGATCACATGATTTATGATATCAACATGCAGCGCTAGGATTTCTATTTTAAGTAATTAATAATGAACTAGTTTATTATTCTGACGTGTTACAAATCAAAAATGTGGTAAGCTTTATAGAATTCTAGATGCTGCCAAGTGACTGTTGCATTGCGTCCTCCTCCTCTATTTCTGTACATTTAACCAAGTATTGTTAAACTGATGCCTTCTTCAAACACAGCCATGTCTGATTTGCTTTTGCTAAGAAACTTTTTCAAAGTGTAAGGCTAGGATTTTCAACGGGAAATTCAATGGGAATTGTACACCTAATTCCCCGGGCTGCTTTAATAATCCAAGCATAAACCCTGTAAAAATGCATCTCCACTAGAAATTTGACATAGTTACTGACTCATATTTCTATATATGCAGTTTAATTTTGAGCAGGATCATCTCCAGTGGCTTACAAAACTAACTGTCCTCCTGTTGAAGTCAATAGAAGTTTTAACATTGATTTTGACTGGAGCAGAATAAGCTAATGCTGAAAAACCCTACCCTTAAGCTCTCTTTAATAAAGCTTCTGTAGTGCCATAATAACGGTAACAAGTATAAAGGTTGGGATTTTGAAAAGTGCCTAAAAGTCCCATTGACTTTCAATAGGATGCATACTCTTAAATCATTTAGGATTTTCAAACGTGCCTATCCTAAAAGACAGGAACTTAGAATTTCACACTTAACTACAACATGGTTAAGCACAACGTAGCTGCTGACTGCTTCACTGCTAAACAGAATTTTGCAAATTATGTCTTGATTAAGCAATAGCCTTTGCAATTCACATTAATTAGACTCAGGAGATAGCCCAATAAAGTAACCATCCCCTTTTAAAGTCTCCCAGTGAGGGAAATTATTCTGCACTTCCATAGGTGTTTTATAATGATATGGACATTACACGTTTTCAAATATTGCCACAAACCAACAAACACCTTTCACAAGTGTTTGTGAACATTCATAAATGTGCATGCCAATCTAAGCATGTAGCTAAGCATTTTTATGAATAACAAATAATTTCTATCTATATATAGTAAGTTGTTTATTTAAACAGACTCAAAAAGGATGGTCTGGTGGTTAGGGCAATGAACTAGACTCTGCAGATGTGAGTTCAATTCCTGGGCCTGCCATAGACTTCCTGTATGACATTGGGCAAGTCACAATCTCTCTGTGATTCAATTCTCCATTTGCAAAACAGAGACGATACGCCATTTCCCCCACTCTTTCTCTTCCCTGTCTATTTAGATTGTAAGCTCTTTGGGGCATGATCTGTCTCTAATGAGGTGTATGTACAGTGCCTAGCACAATGGAGTCTCGGTCATGGCTGGTGTCTCTAGATGCTACTGTAATATTACTATTAATGAAATTTTCAGATTTCAAACTGTGCATATACTTATTTTGCATGTGAACAAAATCTGACCCTCAATATCCACTTAACTCCTTTTTGCTTTCTTTTCTTTAAGATGCAGGAAAATTATCCCAGGAACATACTATGGTAGAGATCTAGTCATCTTTTACTGTACAAATCCTTCTTTTTAGCCACCCAAGTAGCACTCATTAGCCCCTTGATGCCTAAAATATTTTTTTCTGCCTGCTGGAGTGGAACATATACACAGGAGTGCTGCTTTCTTTCCTATCATGCAGTAGAAAATGAAATGTGTTTACTTTCACTTTCTGCCATCAAATTAGTATTGTTCTGCATTCCACTCCAGTAGGCAATAAAAGCACTCCACTCCTGGGTGAATGGTAAGAAGTTAAAAAGGAGAGAGAGGGAAAGGAAAACACAGCTACAGAACTAAAAAAAGGTGCTGAGAGGGAGCACAAGGGACACAATTTCATTTGTCACCAGGAGTCTGAAACAGCTCCATCTGAGAATGGCTCTAATCTGATCCAGCTGAGTGCTAACTGGAACCTGCTACCATCTGATGGCTGCTTGGTGTCTGACCTGAAATAAGTTTGGTGGACGTGGGCCAGTGGAGAACTCTCTGCATGACAGAATTTATATTCACAATTGGCTCTTCTATTAGCGGCACCTACAGAGAGGCCAAGGTTTGAAACTGAAGCAACAGGAAACAAAAGATCATAAGATTTTTTTCAGTGTAGTTTAGTTCTGTATACACATAATATAGCACTTACTGATCATGGGAACCTTACCCTGCAAGCACAGATGTGAGTAATTTTATGCAGTGGTGCGGTAGCCATGTTGGTCCCAAGATATTAGAGAGACAAAGTGGGTGAGGTAATATCTTTTATTGGACCAACTTTGGTGAGTGAGAGAGACAAGCTTTCAGTCACGTAGGAAAAGTTGTTCATCATATATACATGTTATTTGCCAAAATTACAGCCAAATAATTTTCTTACTACAGCAGAAACTGTTGTCTACCCATTTCATTCAGTAATTTTCAGTAAAGCGGGTGATATAATGGACCAAACGTATGCATGAATGAAGGTTAATTTGTAGAAGATAGGGTGAGGTAACTAAGGCTGCAACCCAGCAAATACTTACACACAAGGGTAGACTCATTAGAAGCATGTTCCTACTGCATGCTTTCTTGCAACTTCCTCAGAAGCAGGGCCGGCTCCAGGCACCAGCTTACCAAGCAGGTGCTTGGGGCGGCCACTTCAGAGAGGGGCAGCACATCCAGCTGTTCGGTGGCAATTCGGCGGACGGTCCCTCACTCCTGCTTGGAGCGAAGGACCTTCCGCCGAATTGCCGCCGCAGATCGTGATCGCGACTTTTTTCCTTTTTTTTGTTTGTTTGGCTGCTTGGGGCGGCCAAAACCCTGGAGCCGGCCCTGCTCAGAAGCATCTGATGCTGGCTACTGTCAGCTGTGGGACACTGGGCTAGATGGGCCATGGGTTTTAGCTAGGATGGCAATTCCTGTTTGTAATCCCATTGTTTTCAGCCAGATTACTCACATGCATAAATGCTTTGCCAGGTTGCGACCAAAGGCATCTAGGTCTCCCCCAGCTCCCAGGTGATGTTAGCAGAAAGCTAAGAATTATACTATTAAATCTCACCACATCATTGAATACAACTGCAAAAATTCATTTCATGAAAACAATACATGGAACTTTGTTTTCTAATTTTGCAGGTCACCCAAAGCCCTAGTTGTTCCTTTTGTCAGGATATGGCTGCAATTAATCCCTTGGCACAATTATTGTTAATTTAAAAATAAATCACTAAGTATCTGATTGGTAAAGGACAGTGAGTATTACCAATGTCACCTGAACACATTGTGATTTGCATGCAGTTTCTACTTTGTCATTAGTATATCATAAGAAACTGTGGATACTTTTCCATAATGGGAGTTTGAGTCCTCAACTTTTAAAAATTCTTTTTAGATTGCTCCGAGAAAGATGAGAAATTATTCATCCAAGATAAGTAAGGTAATGTAATAAATCATGCTAATGTTTCACTACCAGGTTTGCCAAAATTTTACTATATGTTAAAAAATGTAATGGTAGTAAATCTATTCTTGCTTATCCATCCTCCCACCCCACTCCTCAGTTCTGCAAAGACATGAGCATGTGCTTACATTTATATATGTGAATAATCCCACTGAAGGGAGACAACTTGCATGTATCAGGGTAGATGGGAGTAGGTCTTTGTAGAATTGCAAATGTGTGCATAAGCCTTTGCTGGATCAGGGCCATAGTGCTTAGAACCCTCAGTAGTTCCATTGGCGTCGGCCCCACAGGATTACTCATGGTAGTATGCACTGTGCCTGGCAACCAGTGTAAGCAGGATTGGGCCCTTTAGCGGTACTGAGTGCTCTCATTCTTCACTGCACTGATAGAGTTAAAGGACTGCCCCATCTCACAGAAGAGTCTCTGCTTTGAAGGGCTGGCCCTTCTTTTCAATGTGCCCAAACATGACATAACTCCTTAGTAGGTACACTTCCACATTAGCGTGTGTGTGCCTCTCACACCAGGCTTGTTCTGCCTTGCTACAGAAGTGTAATTCCCATTGATGTAAATAGGGGGTGACATGCCTCTGACATGGAGAAGCCTGAGGCCCCACACAGGTTGAGAGTCAATTAAAAATGTCCCTAGAAAGAGTCTCTTGGAATACGTCTCCACTGCAGTTGTAGGGAGGTGATTGCAGGTGGCTAGGCAGGCATACCTGCATGAGCTTTAATCTGGCTAGTGCGGCTAAAAATAGTGACGACATGGCGGCACAGACCCCTGCAGGGGCTAGCAACTCGAGCTGTACCCAGGATTCACGGTGGGCTGCCAATGCTGTTGCATCTGCACTGCTATTTTTATTCATACTAACCACATTAGAGCGAGTGCAGGGACACGTACATGAGCTGCAGTCACACCTCTGACAGCAGTGTGTACACGCCTCTGGTGAGAAAATGGGACTGATCTGGAGGCTATGCCTGGTTCTGCTGTTGACTCACTGTGTAACCTTGGGTGACTTGCTTAGCGTCTCTCTGGCTCATTTTCCCCCCATCTGTAAGATTAGGATAATAATACTCACCTCACAGGGATGTTGTGAGGCTAAATCCATGTTCAGCACTTTTAAATCCTCAGATTGGAAGCCACTATATACTGTAACTTTAAACTGTTATTATCCACTGTCGAAAATCAATTTTTTCACAGCTTTGGGCTACTGTCTCCAGCGTGGAACCTATATGGCTATGTTTAATTGGTCCACTTGCTTTTTTATGAATTAACATGTTTGCTCGGGGCCAATTCAGTTCTGTCCAGTATATAAAGCTGTAGTAAATGTATTCATTTTCTAGGAGACATGTAAAATGATCAGTCTTCATAGTCATAAAGAGCGTGTCCATTTAATTGGAATTATTTTACTGGGACCTGGTATGAAAAGTGTGTGTGTGATCAATACAATGGCATTCATATTAACACATAATAAGAGGTGTGGTTTCTTTGTATGAAATAAGCCTACTGTTGGAACACATATAAGCAAAGAAAACATTTTTACAGTCTATGTAGCACAACTCAAGACAGGATTTTTCATAAACCAATTATTTTTTCTCTAGATGCAGTGAAAGCCTTGAAAAAGTTTTCTTGCTGTCTAACCGAGCAATGCTGCATCTTTAGATTTGAAGGAGAACTCAGAAAGTTAGTTTTTTTATTATTCTTCATTTAAGTATTATTTTTTAATTGCAGCGTATTAAACATAAAATCTGGTACAATCTTTAAAAATAAATAGGACCTAACTATAAATGGGCCCTGTTGTGTTTTTATCTTTGACAAGCAAGTAATTGCTTCTCAAATTTATCAGTTTGTTTATGCAAAAACCATTTACCAAGCCTAGCTCAAAAGCATCAATTTCATCATTATCATCTTATTAATTTAGCCAAGCTATAACACAGCTGATTATTCCTGAGTAATATCCTCGGCAGCACATCATGTGTGGCAAAACCATCTGTACAGTACCTATTTAATAAATAAACCCTCGGCTAAATGTCTCTGTTTATTGAGAACTAATGTTTATAGAAAATATAATGGAACTCAATAAATAACTCAGCTTCATCAACCTGCATATGAATCAGTAGGAAGAACGCTGACATCATCACCTTTCAAGTACCAGAGAAAGCAAAATTACCCAAAAGAGCTATAGAGTCAATATTAAGGCATTAAAACTGCAATGAAGGCATATTAATGCTTAAAACTTCATTGTTGGCAGTAGAATTGCCACAACGGACATATTTTATAACTCTAAGAATACTTAGGCTTTATGACTGCTTCTTTGTTGAGTGCCTTGCACTTAATGTAGTTTTCCACTTTAAATAAAAAAAACCCTCAAGATCTTTAAAAAAAAAACGAAAAAGAAAATTGCTGATTCTAAGCATTCGTTTTTAAAATAATGCAAACTGCTGATTCCAATTGTTCAGATACAGAAAAAGGCAAACTTATTTAACTCCATGCTTCCTGAATTCTTATTAGTAGCAACTGGATTTTCTTAAAATCTGTTTGGTAGGGGTAGGAATCCTCAAAAGCATTTCACAAAGATTATGAAACAAACAGTGCACATCTAAAAACATTATTAATCTAATGCCTGTTTTTAGAAAAAATAAGTTGCTGCAGACATTCTGATTGTTATTGATCTTCGGTCATTCTTGTAAAGGAATTTCTACGCAGCGCATCTGATTTTCTGTTGTACAACTGCCTTTCTGCCACAAATCAGCTGTTTAAACACAAACGTCCAAACTGTCTAAAACATAACAGGGCTTTATACCGTCAACAAATAATAATGGAGTCATTTCTTACAAATCCTTTCATTGGAGCCCCTTAGAAAACTGTTCCCTGTATATTTTAGGAATGTGCTTTCTTTATTTCTAAGGAATGTGCTCCATATAAGTGATTTAAATGAGGCAACTCATGTGGCAAATCCTGGGCTGCTGTAATTTCTCTGAAATGCTGATTTTCAAAATAAATAAATTCTATGAAACCACCTTTTTGTGATGAAGAACTCATAAATTGTCCTTTTTTATTCTGAGTCCAGCCATATTATAAAGGAACTATCTTGGTAAGCATGTATCTATCTTAAGGCTTTCTATAACAACCATCACCAAAGTATTCATAGCACTTCAAGCCATAAGGTAAAAGTCATCTGAGAAACAGGCTCCTTTAGCATTGTGTTAACCAAACTTTCTGTGTGTTCAACAGCACTAAATTCAACATGGCCTTTGCCTAAACAAACTGTGAACTCCAGGGGACAAATTAGTTCCTGGTACAGCTCCACTGACAATGATGAATTTTTTCCAGTTTTATGCTACTTGGTATAATTCAAAACTCAGAGATGGGCAATGTTTGCCCGGTAAATCCTGAGGAATTTGGCACATTAGCCCTTGACTTGCAAAATAAATGAGCAAAACCCCAAACTAAACCAAAAAGACTCTATGCATGTAATATGTAATTCTCCCCACATTCCCCCCACCCCACCTGAATAGTTACATGTGTGACACAGGGCACATCTTTAAAGTCTTGTAGGGGGAGGGTCAATCTCATAAATTTCCACTGACTTTGGTGAGTCATGGAACTAAACCCACCTACCATATTGAAAATGCAAGGGGTTGTGCCTGGATGGTAGGTAAACACATCTATGTCTGATACTTCCCCTTAATATAGATAGACCTAATACCCGCTCAGTAACTAATGCAGATTGGAAGTATAGGCAGTGTATGAAGAGAATGGTATTTTTTCAGAAGAAAAATAAAAACATTGTTTTCATGATTGTGGAAGAACCTGCTACATGGTGACAGCTGGGATTTACTGTGGCCAGCATTCACCCTGTCATGAGCGTGTACAGAAATCCCGTGTGTTTGCACTCTGTTTTTCTCTGGAGAGCGTCTATGAGAGGGTGAGTGTTTAGGGCTGGGAGGGGGAAGTGAGAAGCTTGTCCCACCCCTTGGAAATGGCAGTGGGGATTGTCCCACAGACCTCGGGGGGTTCACTGAACCCCAAGGCCAGCTGCATAAAGTCCTTTGTCTCTGCGATGCTCTCAGTCTTCCCGTTTCACTAGAATTTGGCCCTGCTCCCCTATAGTCCCTTACTGGTTGCTAACCTCACATCTCCTCTCCTCCATTAGGGTTTTTTGTCTTTGGCCTTCACAAGGGGAGGGATAGCTCAGTGGTTTGAGCATTGGCCTGCTAAACCCAGGGTTGTGAGTTCAATCCTTGAGGGGGCCACTTAGGGATCTGGGGCAAAAATCAGTACTTGGTCCTGCTAGTGAAGGCAGGGGGCTGGACTCAATGACCTTTCAAGGTCACTTCCAGTTCTAGGAGATGGGATATCTCCATTATAAAAGACCTTTCATTGGTCCTACAGACCCTGAGAACAACCCTGCATATACTTGAGCGCCATCTGCTGGCACATTAACTATTTACTCTATGCATGTATCGCTTTTGTAGGGCACAGCTGCAATAGACTTTTGACCCACTCAGGCAACATGCATGATAAAGTAACACATTGGTTGTTATGATATACTACATACGTCATACTACAGCTGTGAATTAAAAAAACATTCTTATTTAAAATTAGTATTGATTTTAAGCTCTTTGGGGCAGGGACTGTCTTTTCATTGTATGTATGTGCAGTGCCAAACACCATGGGGGTCTGATCCCCTACTGAGATCGGTGGGTGCTATACCAGAATACAAAGAGCATATAATAATAATGCATGTCTGTAGGGGGAAAGCAGTTACAAACTCATATCAAAGTGCAACCCATTAAAAATCTCTTGGACACTGTTGTTAAAACCATCAGTAAGTAGCGTTTGTATGTCCCCTAGTGACTGCTACTGAAATTAAAGCCCCCCACCCCATCGTGAATTTATTTGATTAAAAAGTTTATTTAAAATAAGCGCTCAGTGTATTTTACAGTAATATTATGGTGGCATTTATGTCTACAGCTTCACCCCCTCTTGGGTGATGGTGTGCATCACAAATGGGTTCTTGTGAGTAGCTCTTTACATGCCACTCTTAACAAGTGATAGTGCTGTTGCCATTACAGCAAATCTACGTGATTCCTGATCTTCCAGGATTCCAGATTCCTATAGCATGCCATGATTTCTAATCAGCCGCATCATGCTGGCAATGAAAGAATCACTATGGCTCTGCACTTTGTCTATCTGGGTAGATAATTCTATAATCCCCATGTAGTCCCTGAGTGCTGGTGCCAGATCTGCTAAAGAAGTTTATTGTTTTTAAACATAGTGTCCCCTATGTTACCTGAAATACTTGTTGGCCAAGTTCCTTCCCAACAAGAAACATTTGGGGATCTTCTCTCCTTCAGGCTGGCGACAGAAAGGGCTGGTCGAGAGTAGGAAGGCGGATGACCCTTCCCAAAGACCATTGAGCTGGTGGGAATGGGAGGCGTGGTGACCAGTCTCCAGTTGTGGGTACAGTGTTGGGGATAAAAAAAACGGGTGAAAGAGTACATGGCATGCATTTGTGTGAGGAGAATGGGCACGTGCAGGCCTGCTGAGATAACAGCAGCACTTCTAATCTCGCAGCCGTCTGGCTGAACATGCTTCATTTCCATGGTTCATGTGGGGCCCTGACTGGGGGAGACAGAAAGACCAACTAAAGTTGTGACACACTAAAGGCAGGTGGCCTGATTCAAAGCCTACTGAAGTGAATACGAGTCTTTCCATTGACCTCTGTGGGTTCTAGATCAAGCCCTATAGGAGCTCTGGTACAAATATGTCTGCCCTTGCATAATTATGCAACTCTCCCTCTCTATCACACCTGCCCAAAAATCAGTAGGTGAAGTAAAACAAACCATAAAATAAAGTACCCCCTATTTTCTGTCTGGTGCTGCCTCCCAGAAGCAAATCACTGGCAGACGCCACCTTTTGTTCTCATTAGAATTGGTTTTTAAAAAATCAATTATTTTATGCCAGACTTTTTTGGGGTGGGGGTGGGGAATTGATCTTCAAAAAACTGTTTTCAATAACAAAAAAATTAGTTAAAAATATTGGGATGCCAAAAATAGATTTTTAACCCCCTCCACCCTCCTATTTTACCAAAATGTTTAAATTTTCCCTTCTTTTTTTCAGTGAAAAAGAGACCGTTTCAGCCAGCTCTCATCCTTCTGCTTGCCTATGTATCATTAGTCACTGAGAGATGTGAGTTATGAGTGTGTGGCCACTGAAGGATCAGGTATTAAGGTTCAGATGAATGTAGAGTTAAAGAGACCCTAGACCACTTGCAAAATCTAAACAAGAGGAAGCTTAAGCCCCAGAAAACCCTGAGAACAAGTTGTCTGCCGAGAAAGCAGGTGATACAAAGAGTAAAAGCTCTGCTGACAGGATCTTATGCCTTATTTTTGTAAATGTGATTATATTGGACTTGCAGTGGTTTATTTGCTTGTAGCAAAAATATCTTCAAAAAAAATTGACATTGCTGTGGACCGTGAGGGGGATGGCTTCAGTGATGATATGAATCTGATTCAGTGAATGGTGGAGGCACTGATCCATAGAGGATATGAAGCTGTTAGAGCCTGTTTAGCTCAAGTTGTTGAAACCCATGCAGTCTTTGGTTCAATTTCTGGTATTGGCTAAGATCATGGCTGTCACGGTTGTACATCTTGCTTTTCTGTGTGAACATTATTGTAGCAGACTAAGATTAACAGGTATATTAATAGTACGGCAACCACTATTTAAACTTATTGCTAATATAGTATAAAAATCTAGAGTGGGTTTAAGATTCTTTGCTATACTTCACTGATTACATTTTAGCCATACCATACATTTCCCTATCATTCATCCTTCCAAATGGGTTTCCCTTTCTGTACTAAAGAACTTGTGGTTAGATTTGTGCTATAGATAATATGAAAAATCTGTCATATGAATATTTTCATAAAGCAATTCCTTCATGTAAACATAAATGATTATTCCACCTCAGAAAGGCCACTTTGCCATGTCAATTTTACCCATGTGCTTGATATGCTTTTATGCCGAATTTAGCACATCTCTTTTAAAAATATTGCCTTGTATGGGCCCCACTTAAAGGTCTCTGTGGCATTTATTTCCCGTGTGGGCTGTACATTTTATCTCAGAATGTCCCTTATATTGAGTGCAGTTGAGAAGGGCTCAAGTTTCAGAGGTGGGATCCAGACTGGGTCTTTGATGCCACAATATAAGCTGCCAAAGAAATATCATTTGATTTCAATCATGTGATGAAACTCAGTTAGTCCAGCTCAGGAATGTACCTCCAAAAGCCACATTAACATTTTTTGCTGGATTCAGAATGATGCAAAAATACTTTTTTTTTTTGCAAAGCTTTAAAATGTTCACATATATGAAAAAATATAAAAGAAATGTTGCATTTTTCATGGAAAGACTATGTATTCAAAATTGGACAATGTTTGAATTGTTAGAATTTTGAATCAAATATTGACTATAGCACTTTGCTACCTGTAGATGTGTCCATGTTCCAGCAGTATGGTAGGTGGTAGCTCAAAAAAGCCAAGTGTCTATAGGTATTTTCAAAGGCAATCGTTAGTGTGGATGTGGCAAGAAATCAAACATTTATCATAGTATAAAATTTCTCACTGCTTCTTGTCTTTTAGGAAAAGTGACAGGAACTGAGGAACAATGCAACCTCCACCAGTAATTTAATTAAAATAAGCCAAATGTATTTCAGATCACTAAAAAGTTGTCCTATAACTGTAGCTCTAATAGAATACGGGTGAAATCCTGGCACTATTGACATCAATCTCACAACTCCCATTTATTTTGATGAGGCAGGATTTAACTTGCTGAGAATATCTTTTAATGTGGACTAAAAGTTTGGTTTTAGACCCCCACAACAAGGTTATTGCATTGTGAACACGGGTGCTGTTTAAACATGTCTGAAGGGTGGGGTTGGTATGTCATCTACATCATATGGTATTGTTTCTGCTTGGATGACTGAAACATTTTAAACAACATATAGTCAATAGTGAATACAAGACCTGCTCAAAAGAAAGGGCAAACATTTTGTGAAAATGTTCTCAACATTCAAAAATATGAATTTTCAAACCATTGAAACATTTCAACCAACTCTATAAATGGGGAAAAATTGCAAAAGATTCACTAATTTCCCCGCACCCCAATTTTGGAGAGAATTTTGAAATTTCACCAATATTTCAAATTACAAAATTTTTGAGTTCCGAGGAGTACCTTTGTTTGCAAAGAAGGGCGTTGGTACAAAGAACAACCAGTCCTTAAATGTTTGTGTGAACAAAACCCATGTTTATTTAGAGTGAAATTGATACTAGTGCAGATATCAAAGAAACAAGGTGGGTGAGGTAATATCTTTTATTGGACCAACTTATGTTGGTGAGCGAGATACGCTTTCACACTTACACAGATAGACTATTCAAGGCTAAGTGCCACCTACACCATATTATGTTGACATAAGTGATGCATAACCTTTGTGCTGTCCCTCTGCTCAGAGATGAATTTTGACCAGAGTGGATAAAAAGTGGTTAAAAAGGGAATCAAGCTGTTTGGTGCTAGAATGAACATTAATTTTGCAGCAATCTGCTAACTCAAGTCATTTTATTTAAGTCACTCTTAGATATGAAGTTGCTGTAACAACAAATATATTTTTAAAAAATATACTAGCCTGTCCTTTGCTCTAGGGAGAAATTGTTTCCTTTGTGTGTGAAGGATGGGTACCCTATGGTAAGACCAACATTTACATTAATCTGTCTAATCATAGTGCCAGGGGTGACTTCAGGAAAGTCGCTTCACCTCTCTGTACCTCAGTTTCCTCCATTCTTAAAATGGGAATAATGATACTGACTTTTTTTTTATAAAGTGCTTTGCGATTTAAATATAATAATATAATTAATGGAGATATCCTATCTCCTAGAGCTGGAAGGGACCTCGAAGGGTCATTGAGTCCAGGCCCCTGCCTTCACTAGCAGGACCAAGTACTGATTTTGCCCTGGATCCCTAAGTGGCCCCCTCAAGGATTGAGCTCACAACCCTGGGTTTAGCAGGCCAATGCTCAAACCACTGAGCTATCCCTCCCCTTGAAAGAAAGAGCTGAGGTATTATTAATTTTGGTGGAAACGATATATGAAGTTACTACATTTAATTGGCATGCCCAAGTTTCTCTCTTTTGCAATCTGCAAATGTCTCAGTTATACCCATTCTTGTAAACTTACACTGTGCATATGTGCACCTTGTTTTCTTTTTGAATAAACTATCAAATCCACAGTGCCTTCGCTGCCTAATGAAACTGAACATATTTAGGACATATGTGAGCTATTTCTTTGTGAAAAGAGCCATTTGTGGTTAACGAAAAAAGTATTTATGGTTTTCCTGCTAATTTATGGGGTGGTTTCAGTTTTCTTTATAAGAGAATAAAAAAAAAGGTAGCACTGGAATTAGAGGTGTATTATGGAAGTGTGGGCTTTTTCTGTATGTTGACATTTTTGGATAATCAAAGTAACCTATCTCCATATAGAAAGAAAAATAAATTTGTTTTTCTATAATGTACATTAACCAAAAACAGATTTTTTTAAGGTATTATGCTTCTTTACTGCATAAATCATTAAAGATGTGACACGAGTCCCACTTGATGTCATAAATTTGCTGATGATTTCAATAGGGCCAAAATTTGCCCCTATATGTCCAATCCTGAAAAGCATTCTCAATTCCAACTGACATCAGTAGTAGCTCAGTGCTTAGTACCTCACCGGATAGAACTCTAACATAACAGCACAATTCACACCACAACTGTAGTTAGTGTTTTGCTATAGCTCCCTCCTCCCCCACCCCCCACATGAATTTGTTACCTGGCCTTTTAAGCTTGCTCTGGATAGAAATTTTTCAGGGGAGATTTCAGTGTAGGTGTATTCTTTAACAAAATAACTCATTTACGTACAGATGGATGAAGAAAAAGGTCTGAGATGCTTTGATTAGTTGATTTATGAAAAACACTTTTTTTTTTTTTTTGCTATTTACTAGTCTGTAATGTGAGCTAATGCTCTCCAAAATGTGGATTACTCTATCTATCTAAGTTCTTATAACCAGCCAGGTTATTTTATTGAAACCTTTGTGTTATGTATTAGGGTGCTCTTTTATACACTCATTTTGCAACAGAAATATTTGAAGTATCTAAATATATGTGGCAAACATATATAGGTCAAATAGAAGAAATGAAATGATAGACCATACTTTTTCCTTCAGAGATCTTACTATGACTACCTATCAGACGAAAACATACATGTGTTTCTGTGACTCTAGCAATTCCAAAAAAGAGCCATTATAACCCATTGGGTAGATAGTGTGATATTAAGTGAACAAAATAATTACTAAATTACCATAAAAAGGATAAATATCAAACACGTTCTAAATTAGAAATGTACAAAATATAGAGTTAGACAAACAGAATAATTAGGCTTTCAGGTGAATAATGTCCATACACAACAATATACAATAAACAGGGGCAGAATACACAATTTTAATGTTACACACACATACACACATTTGTTTTACTGATTCAAACTAATGCTAAACATAGTCAAACTTAAAGCACATAAGTGTGGGAAGACAAAAAAAATATTCTGAATAATGATGTGGGTTTTGAATATATTTGTGTGTGTGTGTGCTGGCATGCATGTACATGGGAGGCTCTCTCCTATGTGACAAATACCAGGGGAAATGACTTCATTTCTAATGAATGAGTATTTTGGATAGTTGACGTCTGAATAAAATTGATTTGTCTATACATGACCACCTGAGTCACTGAAATTACTTTAAAAGAACTTTTCCCAGTTTCCTGGATACTGTAAGTACTGTGCCTTAATAGACATTATTTAAAAAGTACGGGTTAAAAAGAAAATATTAAAAGAGCAGAAATCTGTGGATAAAAAAATTCATGGTTAAACAACATTAATACTGTGTTACAAACCATGAAATTCAAAGGGAAAGCTAATGCTATAGCACATAACAACATTGTGGGGGGGGAAATTGGTGCCAATCAACACAGAATTTTAGCCTTAAAACTCTGAATTTCCTGGCTCTAGTAGGTGTATGGCACTATATTAAGGTTGGTGCAGAGATATGTTCCTAAGCACTCATTTGACTGACAGTCTGAAAAATGTCAGCATGCTACATTTTAATACGATGTGAATATAATTTTTGATCCAAAGATGAGTTCCATTCTTCTAAACTTCAAATTCCTGCTCATCTGCAACTATGGGCTATCGAAAATGTTGATCCCAAAAGCTTGAGACAAAGCTGTTTGGCTGCTTTATGCAAAGAAGAGTATTCCTTCTCAGTAAATACGGATATTTTTCATGCTGTTTATTAATTCGGTGACTGTCAGAGGACTAAATCAGACTTTACTGACAACCGTTTCATCCTTACATAGAGCATGTACTGAGTGGAATAAAAACACATGTGAAAGTTTTATTTGCTGTAACCTCAGTGGTAGGGGAAGTGTCTTTTTTTTATTTGTTTGCTGTTAACTGATACTCAGACTTTTGGCTTTCCTTATCTTTTGCTTTAAAAATCTCTTTGCTGACATTTTCTAAGCTATTTTACATTCAATTTTCACTATCAAGGCATCTTTACTGTTTGGCTCCCAGCCAGCCTTTCATTATTACCTGAATTGATAGCCTGGCTCTGCCATCCTTTGAAATGCATTGTATTTGGCAAGAACTTTAGGGGGCACTCATGAGCCACCATCATCTTCCATTCCGTTGGTGAGTCTTGCAATTGCATTCTTCAGTGTATTAACTGTATAAAGGCGTTTTACGGAGAGGGAGAAAGCTTCATGATTTACTTTTTAAAGAAATTTCTACACGTATCTGAGAAAAATACTTATTCACTTACATATAACTTTTTCTTTGAACAGCATGTGAAAATTTAGGCTGTTAACAAAGCTGAAGGATTCATTGTTCTATTGAATACATGTCTGGATTGTTCAAAGCCGTAGAAATGGAAGGGGGGGTTCCCAGCATTTTTGGAAAATCAGGCCCCTTTAATATGCCCTTAAGTTAGACATTCCAAATTGAGGCCCTAGTCACTTTTGAAAATTTAGGCCCATATATTTCTATTTAAAACCTGGGCACCAATGAAGTCAATGGCGAGATTCCCTTTGCCACAATCCTGAAAGCACTTAGCAACTCAGGTTGGCAAAGTTACTAAGGTGCTTTAAGTATTTGCAGGTTCAAATTCTAAGTGTAGGACTGGGCCCCAGGTTTTCAGGTAGTGCTTGAATTCGTAAGTTAGATGACTGAACAAAGCCTGAAAACAATAATTATCCTTCGGCTGCACCTAAACAGAATTGTTCTTAACAGGGTTATCCTAAGGTTGATTTTGGCCCAAAATATGGATTTTGTACCAATAAAAGAGTTTTACTTAGAAATGTTTCAATTCTTTTTTAAAATGCTAGTGAAAACAACCTTTTGTTTCAGAAATAATTTTTTTTCTTACAACATTAGCGCCTCAGATGGAACAGCATTGGGCTGCTAGGAAGGTAATGTAGTAACCCTGCCTCAGCACTGGCACCTGCAGTTTAGAGTTCGTAAGGTGCTATGAAGTGCTGTGATGGGGGAGAGTAGCCCCAGCTAGGGAAGGGGCTCAGATGACATTGGAAGGCAAGACAAGGCTAGAGAAGGAGGAGGGAAGGAGAAGAATCTAGATGCTGAGTTAGTGGATGAACCAGAGCTGGGGCAGGAGGTGAAGTGGTAAGAGAAGAATAGGAGACTAAAAGTAGGGGACTGGGAAGAGAGAAGAAGGAAAGAGAAGGAAAATAGAAATGGTTCCAGGTGAGAAGAAGCAGAAAGAATAGAACTGGGCAGACGCTATTAGAGAGGCATGTAGTGGGAGATGAAATCTACAGATGTACTGGGGAGTATCTAGGGAAAAAAATCTGAAAGGAAATGTAATTGGTGAAAAAAAGAATTGATTAAAAAGCTGCATTAGATGAAAACAGGTCCCAAAAACAGCAAACAAGAAGCCCAACTACAAAAGGACCTGAAGTATATGAGCAGAGGTGAAAGTAAGCTGGTACAGTTTGGTACGGCATACTGGTAAGTAAGTGGCTGTCGGTACACAGCCGACTGTACTGGCAGGGCCGCTGATGGATGGGGGGCGGGAAGGGCAGCTGCCCCAGGGCCTGGGGCAGCCCTGGCAGTGGCCGGAGCCCTGAGCCCTTTAAATTGCCATCAGAGCCCCGGGCAGCGCGGGCTGGGTAGCACTGAAGGGCCGGCTCGGGGAGTCTGGCCCAAGCCGCGCCCCTTCTGGGGGCCCAGAGCTGCCCCCCACACACACACCTTGCCTGGCCACCCTGTGTACTGGTAAGTCCGCTAAGTTACTTTCACCCCTGGCAGAGAGATCATCTGTTGAAGGAATACAGTTCAAAGGTATCTAATGGAAAAATGAGGTGAAGAAATCCTGCTCATGGATAAACTCGGTGAAAAGAAGTACAGCCACAGGAATGTTGAATGAAAGGAGCACGACAAGCCAAAGAGAACCAAAGGAGAGGACAGCAAGAGTGGAGTTGGCCTTATCACCAAGGAGAGGAAAAACTGATGATACAATATATCATTGAGTCATTTCTTTTCTTCTTGTTAATAATGATGCATTTAGTGGTAACTGCACACAGAGTGGTGTGTACAAGCTCGCCAAGGTTAATGAGGTGATAACTTATAGTTAGTAGTTATTATAGTTAGTTTAGTATAACTATACTATACTATAACTATACTAACTATAGTATAGTTAGTAGTTAGTATACTTTGTAGTCAGTGCTTGGTAAGAGTCTATAGTATTTATGCTCCTGCTACAATTTTTGGGTTCTCTCCTACAAAATTCTAAAAATTTTACATTATCTCTTTAGTCTTGTTTGCCTCTGCTTCTCCTCCCAGTTAGCGTGGCCTGGGTCAGTGCTGTAGCAGCAACAGCGTGCTAGGCACTTCACAGACAAAGATAAGTCCTTCCCTCCAGCAGCTCCCACATCAGTGGGCTTCACCTACCCTATTCTGCTCAGTAAAATCATCAGCAGTGAAAGAGTTCATGTGGACATTTGAAGTCTCATCACTGAGCATTCAAGTTAACACCCTAATAAGATTAACGGGGGACAGGGCAGGGAGTTCACATCTCTCCAAGCCATTGTTTCAGGCTGTAAAGAGACTCAAGGAAACAACACTACATTTGTTACTTGGAAGGTTTACTTTGCAACCACAACAGCTAGTCATGTATTCACTGAAACACAAAGCTATTTACACTGTACCAAATAAAAATAGGTATTGCATAGATCCCAGGCTAACAGAAACTTCCCCACCTCACATGACTGTGTTGTGAGGATAAACTTATTAATATTTGCAATAGAACTTTCTCATTCACTGATTCAAGGGTTTGATATGATTCAGTTCTCTGTTCATCTGTATTTTTTTTCTTTTCAGGAAAGCAATAAGGTAAGAAGACCCCTATTGCTAGATCACATCAAAGACAAAATTCCGACTTCCTCACTTTTACTTTATCATTTGAAGGACACGCAGTACATTGTAGCTGATATAGTGAGAGTCTCTTCTTGTTGCACATCAATAGCTTTCAAAGATGTTGGAACGCCAATAATTACTTTTCAAACAGTTATGCAAGCCTCTTGTAAGAGCTGCATTTTTTTATTCCTGGTGGTGAACACATACTTGAAGGTTCTTGAACCATTATGTTATTTCAGTGGTGGGTAAATAAGGTGCTTAATGCTTCATGTTCAATAAAAGGCGGAAGGGATAACTGAAATACAAGGAGATATATTAATTGTTGCGTCTAATATTTTATGGAGAGGAAAATATCCCTTTAGAACCCAGCTGGCTATTTTTAAGGGGTACTCAAAAACCATCAGGAATATATTTCTGATAACAAGTTCCAGCAATAGATCATAAAAAATCATGGATTACTCTGTATGCCTAAGAAGCTAAATGAAAAATCTTTAAAAGACAACAATCTTCTTTCAGGACTTTGTCTTTATAGTTATTCATTTATTGTATACTGTAGTCAAGCTTAAGAAGGCTATGAGACATAAGACAAGGGTAATAACAAATGTAGAGACAAAAGCAAAGCTTGAATTCAGGGCCGCCCAGAGGATTCAGGGGGCCTGGGGCAAAGCAATTTCAGGGGCCCCTTCCATAAAAAAAGTTGCAATACTATAGAATACTATATTCTCGTGGGTGCCCCTGTGGGGCCCGCGGCCTGGGACAAATTACCCCACTTGTCGTCCTCCCCCCGGGCGGCCCTGCTTGAATTGGGAAAAGGACAGTGGTATTCTCAGCTCTGCCCACAATTCAGTGTCTATCTGAGAAACTAACATGAGACGCTACTTATGCTAGGCGTTCGCTGTAAGTGTGCTCAGCTGGTCTCCCCTCAGTGAAGTTTGGACACACCCAAAACTATTTCTATTCAACAAAACTGGCTCCTCATTAGAGTGACTATTGCTGGAGCTGCTCCTCCTGCACCTTAGCATTCCTAACCATCTGCACAGAGTCACTTTCTGGTGCCTCCTTCAGACTCTTCCCTTCTGCAACGCAGGCTCCTCTCTCCAGTTTCCATGCAGGTCGGTGCAGTGTTGGGATCAGATCCTCAACTTTCATTTAACAAAAAATGTTTCCACCCCCTCCTGCTTGCAAAGAGAAACGCTGAAAATGTGAACTGAATGGAAGTGATGCAGTGACGTCTGCAGCCACCAGCCAGAGGAGGAGCTACAGCCACTAGAGTAGAGGAAGAAGCCACGTGTTCTTAGATCCAGTCTAGTTTGCCACTGCTCCAAGGACACCAGGCTGGTCAGAGTGGGCTTGGATGCCCACTGGGATCTGCAGGTTTGGCTCTCCCTGCATGCCCACCAGGATCTTCCTCTGCAGGTGGGTCTTAGATGTCTTCCATCACCATCCTCCACTGTAACCTATTGGCTGTGGTGCATGAGACTTGAGTGAAAAAAATTAGATGATCATAATGGTCCTTTCTGGCTTTAAGATTTATGAATGTTAGTATTCAATAAACACTGTTGTGCTGGTGTAGTTAACTGAAAATGAATTTGACTATTAGATGACCTAGTAGGACATTTGCATGCAACAATCACAGTAAATGTGCAAATGCAGGCTCAGTCAGAGTAAATTGCTTACTTGATTATTAGTGGTTTCCAGAATGATTATTTTATTTACAGGATAGGTAAATGCCAGTGGATTCTACACATCCATCTATTCAATGAGACTAGAAAATCATACATTATTTGAGGCTATTTTTTTTAAGTAAAGCAGATGGAGAACAGGTCACAGAATGTGCTTGTTACTGCTAGGCAACAAAATAGTGACAAGATCCTTAGATGAGAGAGAGAATATTATTAATAATTCTATTGACAGCACATTTTCTATAGTAGGATAGAGACCATGTGCACTCTCTTATCCTCTTTCCAGAATATACAGATGCTAAAATGTGCAGATGATAGAATATCAGAGGTTTGGAAGGGACCTCAGGAGATCATCTAGTTCTCAAAGCAGGACCAATCCCCAGACAGATTTTTGCCCCAGATCCCTAAATGGCCCCCTTCAGAATTGAACTCACAACCCTGGGTTTAGCTGGCCAATACTCAAACCACTGACCTATCCATCCCCCCAGTTTCTTAGCTGTTATACTAAGGCATGTGGGTAACACACCTTCAAGGCTCAACCTGTAGAGAGACAGTGGCTAAACAGCAACTTCTCAGCTCCAGAGCAGTTGAAAATTCCTTCAGAAAATGCAATTCCAACCAAAATCCTTAATGGAATCATATCAATTTCAACAAACTTTCGTTTTGATAGCATCAGACTGTCCTGTTCCAGCAGTTACAGAATGAAAATGTTTCACTTTGAAATTTATTTTCCCTAAATATATAGGTAAAAATAAAAAGGGTCAAAATCAAAATGGAACGTTTCTAATTCATCTCAATGAAATGTTTCAATTAACCTGGAACAAAAGATGTTTCAGAATTTAGCTTAATGAAATATTTCAAACCTGTGGCTTTTTGTCACAAATTTGGGACTCTTCCCCCTCCAAATCTCAGTATTTTTCATGGGATGGGAAATTCATTTTCCAGCCAGTTCTAGTTGGCAGTTTTTGGAAGATCTTGAAAAGGGCTGAGGCCTGGCCAGGAGGAAGAGGGAGGAGAGGCCTCCATGTCGCACTCTGCCATCTGAAATATTTCTGAAATAAGCAGGATCACAAATTCCAGCCTGAATTTTGCTCATAGTGCATGCTCCACTGTTAGGCTCCTGCTAGAGCTAAAACAGATGAGCATTGTACACAGAAAGTATAAAAGCGACATCGACCATTTCTGTCAGTTATTTAGTGAAGGTTATTTTAGGTTCTGAGTTTTTCCTTTAAGTTTTAGTGTGGTCAGAATGGTCAGAGTGGACAACTGGGAGTCAGGATGCCAGTGGTGTTCTGAGGTTAAAACAATTAGTATTGGTAAAGTGCTCCAAGAGTCTCCCTGAGAAACTGTGCTGTTATCTCTTGCCTTGCCATCAGAATGAATGGCACCGCTAACTTCCATGTGAGGTTTTTGTTTTCACTCAAGTGCTACACTTGACCCATCAGTGGAATGCTGGGTCTATACTCAGATATGCATATGGATGCCCCAATGTTCAGCTATGCAAGGTTTTCTGAACTGCCTTGGTCCATCCGTAATTTTAATGAAAATACATAGAAACCACTACAGATTAACCCTTGCTCTTTGCATGATGCTTTGTAAATGGCAATAAATCTTGGCTACAACGTGAGACAAAGAGCTTAGTTTCTATTGTACCTCAGCAGTATAAACACGCTTTCCCCTGTGAAGAGAAAAAAATGCCAGTGTTGGATTCATTATTGTTTCAGGAACAGAAAAACTCTATTTCTGGAGATAGCTGCTGTGTGTTTGATCATACAGTATTGATTGTGATGAACAGAGTTAAAATGTTATGCTGCAGTGACATGGCCAAAGCCTGATATCTGTATTCTACCTATGGCATGAATGTGCCTCCCATTAGCGCAGTATTTAAGCAATCAGTAAGATAGGACAGAGCAGGAACTGAGGAACAAAGTGTTCAAGATCACATAGCAAGTCTGTGCCAGAGAAGGCAACTGAATCCCAGGTTAGTTCCCCAACCACTGGACCATTCTTCCCTAACAATGAATAGCAGTTTACTCCACAAATAGCTCCAGGGAGGACACTGGGCCTATTTATGGAGTAAGATGCTATTAAACTGGAGTAAGGCTAGAATCCATAATTAGCCATTTGTGCTCTGCTGTATCCACAAACCAGCCCATCGACCTGTAAAAACAATAGGTTGGTTTACTTGCCAAAAGTAGAAAGCCTTTGTATTGAAATACATGTGCCCCAAACATAAATAAAGACATGTTTAAACAAACACTGAAGGAAGGTTACATTTGGACATCTGTAAATTAGATGTCAGATTAAATTGGTAAAATAGTGATGAGCATAAACAAGTAGATGAAAAGGCTGTGATTAATGAAAATCTATTAACCATGTAAGAGGGGTCTTTTGCAACTTGAAAGATAAAAACATGGGGGCCGATCCATGCCAAACCACTCTCAGAACGGGATCCCAGGTGGGGAACAAAAGTGGCTTAAAGTCAGTTTGGGGCTCTCTTTTTACTGGGGTTCACTCGGGGCAGGGGGAGGAGTTTGCTCCAATGTAAGTTACAGCAGCCTCAGGGCTGCTTTAATTTACACTGCTGCATTCTGCTCCAGGACGTCCCCTACGTGGGTAGGGAAGTTGAAGGGGCGTGATAAAGCGCCAGCTAGCTAGTACTAGGGTTACCATTCGTCCGGATTTACCCGGACATGTCCTCCTTTTGTGTGCTAAAAATAGCGTCCAGGGGGAATTTGTAAAGCACTCACAATGTCCGGGATTTCCCCCTCCCCCGGCAGAGCGAGCGGCTGGGAGGGCTGCAGGAAAGTCCCGGGCTGGACTCCGGAGCAGCTTCCTCCTCCCACCCCTCCCTCCCTGCATTCTGAGCCGGCCGGCAGCTCCTCCTCCTGCAGCCCGCTCCGGCAGCCCTGTGCAGGGCCAGGGACCGGGTTTTGTGTTGTGCAGGGGAGCTCAGCCATGTGTCCGGCTGGCACAGAGCCCAACACCCTGTTCTGAGCAGCAGGGTAAGGGGGGGCAGGAGAAGGGACAGGGAGGTTCTGGAGGGGGCAGTCAAGAAACGGGGGGGGCTTTTGGAGGGGAGTGGAGAAAGTTTTGGGCAGTCAGGGTACAGGTAGGGGGTAGGGTCCTGGGGGGCAGTTGGGGGGGGTCTTAGGAGGGGGCAGTTAGGGGACAAGGAACAGGGAGTCTTAGGTAGGGGGTGGGGTTCTGGAGGGCAGTTAGGAGCAGGGGTCCCAGGAGGGGGCAGTCAGGGGACAAGGAGCGGGGGGTAGGGGGCTGGGAGTTCTGGGGGGGGCTGTCAGGGGGCAGGAGTGCGGAGAGGGATCGGAGCAGTCAGGGGACAGGGAGCAGAGGGGTTTAGATGGGTTGGGAGTTCTGGGGAGGCTGTCAGGGGGCAGGAGTGTGGAGAGGGATCGGAGCAGTCAGGGGACAGGGAGCAGAGGGGTTTAGATGGGTTGGGAGTTCTGGGGGGGGCTGTCAGGGGGTGGGGAGTGGTTGGATGGGGCGTGGGAGTCCCAGGGGTCTGTCTGGGGGTGGGGGTGTGGATAAGGGTTGGGGCAGTCAGGGGACAAGAGGCAAGGAGGCTTAGATAGGGAGTGGAGTCCCGGGGGGCAGTTAGGGGCAGGGGTCCCAGGAGGGGGCAGTCAGGGGACAAGGAACGGGGGGAGGGTTGGCGGTTCTGGGGGGGCGGGAAGTGGGAAGTGGGAGGGGCAGGGGCGGGGCTAGGGCGGGGCTCCTCCCGTCCTCTTTTTTGCTTGTTGAAATATGGTAACCCTAGCTAGTACTGCTTTATGGTACCCCCATGATTCCCTTATGCCAATGGGATTTACAAGCTGCTTTCACCCTTTTTCCCCCCAAGTCTTATGATCCGGCCCACAGAGTGCCTCTGGCGAGTCACTATTATTCTAGATTTGGCCATGGCCCTGTAGTTAGCAAGACCCTGGCCCAGGGACTGGCAATAATCTCCGACGGGCTGGCTTTGGACTCCCAAGGACATTGTAGCAACAATAGTAGACAAGTACATAATTGTTAAACAAATGTTAAATAAAAAAAAAAATCTAAACCCTTAACCCTCAAACCTATTGGCAAAGGAGCACACAATGCAGGTAGGCTTTACTCTCTTATAGCCTGGGCTGGCTGGCTGCCAGGATGGTTCATCCTGGCATCATTTCGCACAACTCGAGGGCGGCTCTAAAGTACATTGGCTACCGATGGCCCCAAGGAGCTGATGTGACAACTAAGGATCAGTGAGACATAGCGAAGCCTTGGTTACATCCCGTTGCCCTCTGACAGTCATTCCCTGTACACTGGGAGCAGGGAAGCACCAGAGCTGCTCGCTCTGCTGGCTCACCCTTCACTGGTGTGATCCGCCCAGGGCCGGTTATGCCAAATCCGTGATCTAATTCTGATGGCGGTGTGGCACAAAGTGGTTGCACCACACCCCAGGATCCGGAGCAATAATTACTCACTCTTTGCAACTACAAATCCCCCCACCTCCTTAGCTATAATAAGATTTCTTAGTCTTAATATGTTGAATTCAACACCTACCTTGGGAGGGGAGGAACATTGTAAGCTTTATTTGGTTTCCTATACAAGTGAGCAATTTGCTGCATACTGTAATTTGTCTGCATGCTGGCCTTTTTTGGTACACATGTAATTTTACTTTGGTGAATGACACACATTACTGATAGCCTGGCTTGCTGACCAGTCCAGGGAAGGAGACACAGAGAGGCTGTTAGATATTTGCAAAGAAACTTTGTCAGCAACCACAAGAGCAGTGATGAGGCCAAAGAAAATAAAGCCAGAGAAGTGGGTTAAGTAGGGACCTTTACTTATGAGAGGTTAATAAAGACAAGCGACAGCTGGTGAAAACTGGATGAGAAGAGAAGGTGGAATGCAAGTGCAACTCACAGTTATAACAGCAACTCAAAAGGAGGATGGACAGGAAAACAGTAAACAGGGAAAAGAGATGAATGCAAGCAAGAACTCTGGGAGAAGTGAGGGATCATTGAAGGTAGAAAGACTATGGCAGTGGAGCAAGTCAATAGTACCGGTTGAAGGGAAAATATTCCGAGTGTCTGGTATCAATGGTTTCACAATTTTCTGAAAATCACGGGACACTGCTTGATAGGGGTCTGGCCCAAAGCTCATTCAAATCAATGCCCTTTCCCCTGACCAGACTGGACTTTGGATCTGGCCCTGTGAGCATGAAGCTATCATGTTGGCAGAAGGCGGCTGATCTTTGGAAAATTGGAAGAATCTTCAATAGCACATCTGGAATTAGAAGCCAGGAGGTCCTAGTCCCTCACACTATAAACACTTCCTCCAAACAAAAAAAGTTCTGCAACGTGTGTCTAACCAGAAGTGTTGCATATTGGAAGAGTCTGGCCTCATGCTGGAGGATTACTGATTTAATGGGTGTTTCATCACTGTTGGAGCTGAGCTCCCCATGTTTGTTTGATTAAATTATCCTCACCACTCTTTTCTCCATTCCTATAGTGAGAAAGTTACAATCCCAGGTTGGGACCTAGGACACAGAGAGATTGAAACTTGCCCAACATCACACAGGAAGTCTGGGGCAGAGCCAGTAAATGACCCCAGATCTCCTTAACCGTAGACCATCCTTCCTCTCTCACTGGAGCATTTCCAACATTGGTTAAAACCCTCCCCCATGCCTCTCCCCGAGCTATGGGCTATTAATGCCCTTTCTAACTGAAAGTCAGTCAGCACCATGAAGTATTCATTGTTGAATTAATAAATCACATGTCTAAGGAAGAGCTTTAGGTTTTTTGTACAGAATACAATATGGCCCAAATGCATATCATCCCAGGAAATATTGAGATGGCTGTAGGAGATGGCCGGGCAAGAGAAGAATTAGATCACAAGAATGAGAAGCAGTAGGAAGGTTAGTAAATGCATTAGTATAGTTGAAAAGAGTTAGGGTAAGGAGGAGAAGTAAAGACTAGCTCTCCATATACATGTGGACAACTGATTGAAAATGGAAGGCACAAGGGGAAAAAGTGAATGTTTAAGAGAAATGTCTTTAATATAAATAGTATTTTCCATCACTGCCATTTCCTGATTCAGCATTATTGTTGTACATACTCTGAGGAGAAAAATCACACAAGCTCGGCTCTTTGTGGGATGAAGATAAACCTGATCTCAATTGAGACTGTGAACTCTTCAGGGCAGGCACTGTCTCCTGTTGTGCTAGGTGCAGTATTCACAATGAGGCCCCCATCTGCTGGGAGCCTGCTGGCACCACTGCCACAATGACAAATAAGCCTGTCTGTAACACAGGACAGGTGTTGGGTGGCAGGAGAGAGAAATGGTTGTTCCATATTCAGCCTGCCAGGGAATTCATTATTTTTATCCAAGAACCAGAGAAGCAACTGGCACTGGGAAAAGACCTTATGGCACGCAATAATATTTGGAAAACATTTTTTAAAACCCCCTGGAATAGAGGAATAAACACCAAGGCTTTCATTTAATAAGCTCTGCTAAATGATCAATAGATTGGCTTCACATTTCCAAACATTGCTATGTAACATCAGAGAAGTTTTTCCTGATGACAAAAAAGATCAAATACATTCAGGGCTCATATTCAAATGACACGCAGTGCAGAGAGGCATCAGTATTCTATTTAACAATGGATTTTTAACGTCATTGTTAATGAGAACTAAAAAGGAGCACTTCACTTATACTTAGAAATAGCAATGCTCTTTGTACAGAGGCGCATCATTATTATTCATAATCATGTTTATAACAGTTGTGCCTAGGGACCAGCTAAGAACATGGCCACTTTGTGCTAAGCACTGTTACAATCTGTGTAGGGATCAAACAGTCCCTGCCCCAGAAATCTTACAATCTAATAGCTAAGACAGACATAAGATGAAGGGAAAGGGATATCACACACAACCAGATGGAACAATGTGATAGTGGCAAATGTGATGTTAGTTGCACTTTTGGTGTGTGTGTGTGTAAAAGGGGGTGGCCATTGAATTTTTGAGAGCTATTATTACGTATATAACACCAACATTCTGCTCGGTGGCATTACAGATACTAAATAAGAGAGGTCCTTGCCCTGAAATGTGCACAATCCTGCAGACACTTACTGCTGACTACAGTGCTTACTACTGTGAGTAGTCTCCCTGGGTATGTCTACACTGGAATAAAAGACCTGGGACATGGCCGGCCTGGGTCAGCTGACTCAGGCTTTCAGGGCTTGGGCTGCGGTGGTAACAATTGCTGTGTATACATTTGGGCTCGGAGCCCAGGCTTTCCAAGCCTCCCCCTTTGCGGGGTCCTAGGGTTTGGGCTCCAGCCTGAGCCTGAATATCTATACAGCAATTTTACAGCCCCACAGCCCAAGTCAGCTGACCCAGATCAGCTGTGGGTGTTTAACTAATATGTAGATGTACCCCATGAGTTCAGTGGACTGCTCATAGTAGTAAGCACCATACACTCAATACTAAGTGTTTGCAGGATCAGGTCCCAAATTAATACTTGTACCAGACTAAAGTGGCTGCTTTGAGACTATTCAAGTCCCACTTTCAACATTACTACTTTACTTTAGGCACGTGTTTTGATTAGTTTGTGATTAACGGGAATTCACCGGCCCCACTCCTACTTGTGAAGGGTGGACCCTTCAGAGCCAGAGGTATGGTCATTACAGGGACAGGGTATGGTATCTTCCCCCGCTCATACACAAAACTGGCGATGGAAGTGAATAGCATAGGCTGGCAGTGTGAAGGATGGAAGTGTGTGGCGCACCATGGGTGAGCAGTAGGGACAATATTATGGCCCTCACACTGAGCACACTCTGGAAAACCCTGATCAGTGCTGTTATCATGATACTCCCTTGGGTAATAAACACAGGCTAAAAGTTATTTTATTATATTGGAAGTGGTTTCCCTGTCTGGGCACACTCTAAGTATGGGTGCTCCCTTTGTGTTTGTGGTCCAAACTGAAGGCTCTATTTTTAGTATGATCAATTATTCCATAAGCAATGGCCGTATGAACTACCGCACTATTTTCAATACCATCACTTTTTCCTTTGAAGCTGCAGTCTGCTCCCTTCCATACAGCCAAAACTGTGGCTGCCATTCTTTGAGAGCCACTCATATAGCTGTTATCATCTGTGAAGTGTGCTTAACCTCCACTGAACAGGGGAACAAGAGATCCAAGCCCACTCTTGAACAAAGGTTTCCTGTGTGGTAGCTCATGATGCTGCAACCAAGCCACTAGGGCAGTGCAAATTATTCTGCGTTAGGAATATACTGTGGGTTTCATTTAACCAGTAAAAACCAAGGCATTCGGCTTTTTACACTGTTGCATTAGGATTTGCTAAACTGAGACCCACAGTAATACAGGTGTATCAATATTTAAGAAGACATAGTACAGATCTCACTGCCAGCTAGTGAAAAAGTTCTGTTAGTGACATGAGGAATTCTCAAAAATCAGATTTGATTTACCACGTGGATTCTGTTGGAATGAAAGGTTATGATTCAATTGAATCTTGTTGCAAACAGATTTGCAGCGAATTTCTCTCTTTTTTAAAAAAATTTTGTGCATTAATTTCCAAATGAATAAATTTTTCCATATTACACAAGGGTGTTTTTTTACAACTGTTAAACAAGCACTGTGCACATTTGCGATTTACTACAAGATCCAACCAAACCAAATACTTTCAATCTGGCAGGAATCAGGTACAAGTCAAGGGCGGTTGTTGCACTGCTCCATGAGCAGCTTGGTCAAGAGACTGACTCAGACAACTGCTTTGACTGGTATGTTGAAGGGTGCGGGAAATCAAGGTGCCACCCACTCCCACTCTCATCTGTCCACCTGCAGAGGGGGTCTGGCCCTGTGGATCTATGTGCTTCCCTTCCTGTGATGAGAGCAGTAGTAGGTGTAATTATAGCAAGATAGGAAGTAGGCACCTTGAGGCGGTGTGTAGCATAGGCCACTCAAATGCACAGCCAGTCTGAATAATGAATATTTAAACAGTTGTACAAACAGTGCATGGAAAACCCTATCAATCTGGGCGGTAACAATCAAAATGGTAGAAGAGAACCAAACACAAACTACCAATTCCTTTGTGTGCTGTTGATGAAAAGTAGCCCACCACAGGGGGCCCAAACAAAGGGGTTTGCTTCGCTTACACCCTGCAGTGGCGTGGGGTGTGTGTGTGTAGATGGAGCAGCCATTCAGGGACTCTCCAACTATGTAAGGTACCTCTATTTCCCCCCTCCCCGTAGTATGTAAGCACCTCACAATCTTTAACGCATTTATGATCAAAACACACCTGTGAGGTAGGGAAACACTATTTGCCCTGTTTTACTGATTGGGAACAGAAAGATAGGTGAGCTCTCGACCCTATTTAAGTCAATGAGTTTTGCCATTGACTTCAATGGGGCCATGATTTCACCCTAAATAACTTGCCCAAGGTAATAGCCTGGGCAGAGCAGGAATTGAACCGAGGTATCTGGCTGGCACCTTAATAACTGGACCTTTCTTTCGCTCCGTATTTGCTTTCTTTCCTCCAGGTACAGGCCTATTAGAGGTCATGACAATGCAGGGGAAGGGGCTGTGGCACAATCCAAACCCAATTAAAATACTAAATCCCAACTTCTGGTAAAACAATGGAAGAAATGTTAAGACTATCCCTAAACCTCCAGAGCACAATGGGACAATGAGTAATGGACAGAATGAGTTTTTAAAGAAAAAGTCTTGTGAGCGAGGAGGGATAGCTCAGTGGTTTGAGCATGGGCCTGCTTAAACCCAGGGTTGTGAGTTCAATCCTTGAGGGGGCCACTTAGGGATCTGGGGCAAAAATCAGTACTTGGTCCTGCTAGTGAAGGCAGGGGGCTGGACTCAATAACCTTCCAGTTCTATGAGATAGATATATTTCCATTTATTATTGGGTACTAATGCAAACAGGCTCAGATAGAGACACTGTCACATAGGCCAGAAACTAGCCAGAAGCCCATAAACAAAAGGAAAATAGCAAGTTATAAGCAGGTGCCAGGCTGATATGACTGCTCTGATTTTAACATATCCATTACTAGAATGGCTAGTGATGTTTGCAGATGATACTAACATGGGGGGAGCTGTGAACAGCAGAAAGCTGGAGAAATTATAGTAAAGGGATCTACAGAAATTAGAAACCTGGGCAGAAAACAAACAAAAATCCAGTTCAGCTTGATGAAAAATATAAGCTAAAGACATCTGGGGAAAAGTCTTCCCAACCCCATGTTATTTGTCTGCATGAATGTTTGCTAGGTGCTTTCATTCATACGAACATGGGTATTTGTGCATGAACACATATTCGCATGCCAATGCACATGCCTGCTGGAAATCATTGCCTGACCACCCCATATATCCCCCTGTGTCCTGGCTTCTGGAGCGCCTGTCTGAGCCTTTAAGGGGCTCTACCAAAAGAATTACAACTAAGAAGGCAACTAGAGCCCTCTAATTCTTTGCCAGCATGCTCAGAATCAGTAGTGAGGACAGAAGAAACTAGAAATCCCTGTTGGGGCCAATAGAGGGGCTTCCTGCCTAGGGTGATTTGAATAGGCGGTTCACGGGAGTAGAGCTGGACAAAGGTTTTCAGATGAATAGTTTATCCAAAAAATAGCAGGTTCAGCCAACCCAACAGTATTACTGAATTCACCAAATAGGTTCAGCAAATTTTTTTTGGAGGTGAGGGGATTTAGGTGCCATTCACAAAATGGCCAGAAGTGGAGGGGCCACCCAGTGTACAATTTTTAGCCTAGTGGTTAGGGCACTTCCCTGGGACGTGGGGGACCCAGGTTCAATTGCTCCTGTCTAACATGGGGCATGTTGCCAGAGAGTGCCCTAACTGCTGGCTATGGTCTTTCTCAGGGTCTTCTGTTGAGGCTGTTTCACTTTGTATAAATACTTACATAGTCATTGGGCACAGAGAAAATGAGAGTTCAGGTTTGGAAGCCGGCAGAGAGACAGCATGGCTGGGGGGAGTCTCTGCTGAATTCCAGCTTCCCTCAAAGGGAATATTTGTACTGCTCTGAGACCAGTTGCATGGATCAGGCAGCTCCAGCACTGAAGTGACCAGCATCCAGAGAGAGGGAGAGAGAAGTCTCACCCTGCACCGGCTCCAAAAAGCCAGCCAAGGTCCCAGGATGACTCCAGACCAAGGAACCAAGCTGGGGTCTGGATAGAACCCTACCCCACTCAGGAGCAAAGAAAAAGTAAGAAGGCATTTGTTTAAGCCAGTCAATACCACAGCACTTCAACACTATATCTCAGGACATGTAACTTCAGTTGTGCCAACAGCCTTGGGAAGGTGCAGTAGGTAGGTGGGGTTTGGAAGTGTCTGGGTGTTAGGAAATGGGGAATTAGCTTATTTATAAATGTTTATTAATTGACCTTAACCCTTTCCCAGATCTTATTTTTCTGTTCCCAGTAAAGTCCTGCCTCTATTATACAGTTATTTTTGGTGTGTTATTCCTTTGCTGGGGTTGTTTTATTTACTTTAGTGTTATCTTGGCTTTACATTCCTTGCCAGCTGGTACTAGTATTGTTGATTTTCTCCAGGGGAAGCACCTTATATATCTGTCACAGTAAGAAGTTGCTTTGAGAGGAGGCACTAGGCAAGAAGAAAAAAGAACTCAAGACCCGACCCATGCGAGGAGAGGGGTGATCTCTGTTATGTTCACAGCACACACACAGAAGTTGGATGCAAACATAAAATACTCTTGCTGGAAGACTGAAATGTAACACTACTGTATTTCTAGGAATTCAGATTGATAACACACAAAAACTCCAAAACAGAAAGAGAAAAAACAGACTGCTCTCTGTGGCAGCAAGACACAACGCATCCCATTCCCCCTTATTTTAAGATGGCTCTTTCCAGGTTGGCTGTCTGCTAACTGATTCAGACGACCCAAGTCACATGGCGTCCCTCAGAGTCCCCTAGTCTGCAACCTGGACCAGGAAATCCCTCACACAAAGTGATAGTTTGTCATTTTAATCAATTTCCAATACACTCAAACTGCTCCAAATATAGGTGATATCAGAGAGAAAAGGGAGGAGGGCTTAAGCCACATCTCAGGGGAAGCACTACGTGAACTGTGTACGTTTGAGTGTGAGGGTTATGAATGTTTTAAGATTAGTGGCTGTCTTGAAAAAAATTAATACAAAATTGGTATGATCAGCAGTAAGGAGGAGGGGGGAGACAGGAACATAGGAGAAGGGATGCTTAAGCAGCAGAAAATTGTCTCAATACACTTTGTGCACATTCCAGTACAAGAATATGGAGCACAGCAGTCAAAGGATAAGGTGGGGTAGAGTTATCACATCTAAGGTTGGCTGACCTAGGAACTCCCCCACCCCATATGAGTCACACAGCCAGGTGTATAAGTCTACAGTCCATGCATGGGTCACCCACAAAGGTCAAAGAAAGGCTGTTGCCATTTGGGACTGTCAGAGATTGTGGTGAATGATGATAGAAAATGGGAGATGAGTAGATTCATTAAGTGCTCCTGGTACTGGAGATACGGAGATATTATTGCGTGGGATGCGTTTACCTGCCAGTGCACTTTCCCATCACAGAACCCTGGCCAGGGCTGCCAGGGGCGAGGTGGGGGGAATGTGCAAAAGTGGCAGTTTTCCCTAGGCATATAGGATCACAGTGCCACTCACTGAAATGTCGCCTGGCTCTGTCTCCATCATAATGGAGGGGCAACTGGGCAAAGCCTAAGTGGCACTGTGCAACTCTCCATGCAAAGCCCGAATGAGGAGCTGAGGATAGTCCCATGGGACAGGAGCTACTGCTGCTGGGTGAGTGTGGTGCGGGCTTATAAGAATATAAATATAAATATAAATATAATATAATATAAGGAGATATCCTATCTCCTAGAACTGGAAGGGACCCTGAAAGGTCATTGAGTCCAGCCCCCTGCCTTCACTAGCAGGACCAAGTACTGATTTTTGCCCCAGATCCCTAAGTGGCCCCCTCAAGGATTGAACTCACAACCCTGGCTTGTGATGCTATATGATTGAAACATGACCATTTACATCATTAATATTGCCACAGTTAGACAATTACAACAAATCTTCAACAAAGTATATCATGTAAGGTGTCAATGGAAAAGTTATGATTTGCTGAGTCTGATTATCCTGTTTGTATGCATGTATCATCTTTGTATTAAATATGTTTGCACAGGGGGTAACACCCACAAGATAATTTACATCCAGTCCGGCCCAAACATTGTGAATCAACGATTCAAGCTGATGGCCCATCAAAGAATACTTAGCTCTCAGAATGGGTCACAGAAGAAGCTTGTCCCCGACTGGTGAGCCTTCCTATGGACGCTTTAGCCAAAATATGGGTAATGGCTATTCCTATAAGTCATCGAAGCACGCAAGGACACGTGACTTGCTCATGTTACCCTGAACTCTATCTTGTGCCCGTAATTTTCCACAAACTAAGACCGAGCATTCCCTTCACATAGGAAAAGGTATAAAAGACCCTGGAAGCCTCTCCATTTTGCCTCTTTCCTGCTCTGATCTCTGGACTTACACTAAAAGGAGCATTCCAATCAATGGACTGAGGACCTAAGTTGTCTCTAAGCTATGCGGCTGCACAGCTGCCTATTAAGCCCTGCACAGGGACTCAGGGCTGCAGCGGGAGAGGCGCCTGTCCCCGCCAGCTCCAACATGGACCTGCTGCAGTGGGGAGAGTCACCCCTACCCGCCGGCCCCAGCTTGGACTTGCCCCGGACTTGCCGTGGCCAGGGGAGAGGAGCCCCTCCCTCTGCCCGGCCTGGCCCAGGCCCGCCGAAGCTGCCGGGGAGTGGAGCCCCTCCCCAGGCCCAGCCTAGCCCCCTGGAGTTGCCGTGGCCGGAAAGAGGTGCCTCGCTCCCAGCTGTTACAGTGAGAGAGGCCTGGGGGGAGCCCTCTCTCTCCCCACCGCAGCCCCAGGGCAGCTTGCATCCCAAACCTCTCATCCTCGACCCCACCCCAGAGCCTGCACCCCCCTGCACTGCAACCTTCTGCCCCAGCCTCGAGCCCCCTCCCACACTCCTCATCCCCAGCCCCACCCCAGAGCCTGCACTCCCAGCTAAAGTCCTCACCCCCCACACACCACACCCCAACCCTCTGCCCCAGCCCTGAGCCCCCTTCTACACTCCAAACCCCTCGGCCCCACCCCCACTACATGAATTTTGTCATGTGCACCAGTATGAAGGTGACATGTCACACATCACCTCCATATTGGTGCACATAACAAAATTAATTCCTCACATGGACGTAAAAAATTAGAGGTAACACTGCTGAGGACCTTCCAGTCTTTTGGAAGTTACCAGAGACTTTGCAAGCCAGCATTTTATTCCATCACTGCTTCAAACCTGATACAAGAACTCTGCAACGATTGTATGTATTTGATTTCCTTAACCATTTTAACTTTCTCCTCTTTCTTTTCGCTTATAAATAAATCTTTAGATATTAGATACTAAAGGATTGGTAACAGCGTGATTATTGGGTAGGATCTGAGTTACATATTGACCTGGCTGTGTGGCGGATCTCTTGGGATTAGAAGAACCCTTTGTTTGATTAAATTGGTTTTAAATAACCACTCATCATAAAGTCCAGTGTCTGGGTGGTGAAATGAGTGCTAAGGAGACTGCATTTCTGACTTCTTGTTAAGTTAACCAGTGTGGTGAGACAGAAATTTACTTTTGTTATTGGCTTGATATATCTTATGGAAGAATAACCACCAGTTTGGAAAAATGAGGAGTACTTGTGGCACCTTAGAGACTAACAAATTATTTGGGCATAAGCTTTCGTGGGCTAAAACCCACTTCATCAGATTCAGTTTGGAGTTAGTTTTCCCTATTTCTCAGCAGTTCATCCTGAATTTGGCATCCGCAGCTGTGACCCACGGAGGCACAGTGACAGGGCTCTCTTTCCAATCCTCTCTACCTCCCCTCAGCAGTAATTTTTTTTGGAAGGGCTGGAGGGGGGGAGGGGACTCTGTTTCAGCTTTTGCCCAGGGTCCCAAAAGGCCCTGACTTTGGCACTTGGGTTGTTTAATGAGTCAGACAAATACTTGGCAACGCTGTTTGTAACTGGAACCACGTGTGGATGTGCCTGTGCAATTATTTATGGGAGCAGGACAAGAAAACATAGTTTAGTATTAGTGCTGTGACAGTGTCTATGGGCACCGTCAAGGATCACTGTTTTCGATGCTATACAAACACCACACAAAGAGAGTCCAGGCCTTGAAGAGTTTATGATCTAAGTAACAGACTACAATCTAAACTATTGTATGTAAAAACCACTAGGCAGTAAATCTGGCTTTTTCTCTTTCTCTCTCAGTGTCAGTGAGGAAGAAACTAGCCTCTTAAGACAGGATCCATGTTAAGTGGCCAAATAGGATACTATTTCTTGTACAAAATTGGAGAAGAAAAGGCCTGTTGATCTCTTGCTCTAATCTTCCTCTCCCTGAAAAATTCAATGGTCAGTGATACACCTACCACTGGTAATCTGATATGATGAAAAAATCCATATGATACAAATAACCAGTCACAAAGCTTAAGTACCTACTACAGAATATATTGGATATCTCTATAAGAGGTTAAGGAGTGATCCACGACCTCAATATGTACATAAAACCTATCAATCAAATTGATAACAAATAAATAGATTAGTAAAACTGGTCATCTCATCACAGACAATGAAAACAGACAACAAAAATCATGTATGGCTGGTTATCTGGCTACCTTTGAGTTTCTCTCTCCTTTTTAATTTAAAGAGAAAAAATGGAATACTTAATTAAATAATTCAAGTCACAGTTCAGGGCAACTTCACCTGTATTCCCCCTAATTAAAAAAATACACACTAAAAGAACATGCATGCATGCTAACAGCTTACTAGAGGTCACCCATCAGTCTCATGGGGCCTCAGTAAAATCTTTTCAACCCTTCCCCCGAAGGACTGAGGGGGCCCCCCTTGGACAGAAAAGCCTGTCCATTTAGTGGCTCAGAAAGAAGGCCCTGAGTCAGTTTATATTCAAGATATTTACCCCAAAGTCCTTTCTTTGTCTGTTGGTCTCTGTGGAATCCACTTTGAACCAGTCTAGGCCAGCCTTTCCAGGTGGCAGCATGTTTCTGGAGATGTTACAACCTGAGTGAATTTGCCCAATCACCCCGCCTGGTTCTCAATGGAACCCAAAGATGCCGCAGGGGGTTGCAACATTGGTCACCTCTCCCCCCTAGAGAGGTTACATACAGTCCCGGCCCACAATAATACATACATTTAACACCATAAGGTCTGTCACATTTTCCACAATCCATTAAGAATACTGTAGTGGCAAACACCTCAGCTACGTGGCCACCCCTAACCTGATGTAGCTAATTGTGCAGAGATTTTGGGACAAGGCTCAGCTCAAGTTCATTATGCTTGTTGCTAGCTCATATTTGAAACAAACACCACACAAAGAGAGTGACATAGCTAAATCCGATGTCATCCCCTAGTCCCATTCACTAAACCCCCTGACATCACCTAGTCCCACAAAACATTCATTTTCTAAAGTGCCTAAAGTCCTGATCCCCAAAAGACTTATGCACATAAGTAAACCTCTAAGTGTTTCCAGGGTCACGCCCTAAGTGAGTATTAAAAATATATTGGAATCAATGGAAAATCCAAATTGCAGGGCTAAGTTTGGCCCAGTGCACTGAATTCCACGTTTCCAAGTAAACAATGCACAGACACAGAAAATACAGTAGTAATATACAGGCCACAAATATATCTTTTAACTGATTAATTTAAATAAATGCTTACGGGTGATTTTTAACTTGAATCTAAATATATCTCAATAAGGACCCAGCAAAAACACATGTGCAGAGCTTTAGGCACATGAGTAGTCTCGCTGGATGAAATCCCAGCGCCACTGAAGGTGACCGCAACACTCCCATTGACTCTAATGGAGCCAGGATTTTGCTGGTTGTCTTCAGTGACAATGCTCATTATGCGTAAAGTTAAACACATGTCTATTTGCAGGATCAGGGCCAAAATCTTCACATGAGAGGCAGGAGCAACTTCAAAAGACTCATTATGGTTTCTAAATTGAATCATACAGAATCTCTACCTCACCATGATTTTTTTAAAAGTTAAACTAATGAAAAATAAAAAATCATGAACAAAAAGGCTACAGTAAGGGGTAGGGAATTCAGAGTGGAGGCTGGCACACTTTCCTTACCTCATGCCAATGTGTGATTTCTCCCCTCTTTTACACATACATCTACACACACACGGGTAACTGAGGAGGACGACGTTTTTGCCTGAACTATACATTTCTTGGCTTTTGTCAAGGCAGAATAAGATAGAATAGCTTTCTATAATCCTACTCTACTTAATGTAACATTGTGAAGATTTATTTATTTAATATGTACATATTTCTTTGATTCTCTCACAGCGAATAGAGTTGAAGAAGCACACCAGTTATTTTGTATGGCTTTGGGGACTATGAGAAGTGCTTTAACTCAATGGAAATAAAAGCATTGTGGAAACACTGGATAAGAAAGGAGCAGAAGCCCCATAGTTTCTGAGTACCCTAAAACATCTAGGTGGATAGCACAATAATATTTAAGCATGAGAAATAGAGTGCAAAGATCATTCTGAAGTGTGAAATTAACAGACTCTTCACCTTCTGCCTGGAGAAAACTTTCAAGGTTTTCGAGACTAAAGAAAAGGACTCAAGCACCTGAACCACCTCAGCTTTGCAGATGACACATCTTTGCTGAAGCTAAAGACCTTGAAGCAAATAGGAAGGAACTCAAGATGGAGGAATGTGGACGTCAGATCCTTTTGCAAAAGACCCAAATCCTATTCATCGCAAAGACAGAGGGAAAAAAAGATCACAGTGGGTAGGAAACAATTGGAAGCTATAAAGGAATAGGTCTGTATAGTCCACAAAATAGATAATATTCCAAACCAGGAAAATGCGAGGAGAAGAATCAAGCCTAAATATGTGGAGTCGTTAGGAAACTGACAGGATAATAAAGAACAGGCTCAGATAAGGGTCTGTGCAAGTCCAAAGTAATATTATTTTAAAAAGAGAACAAACAAGCTCTGTCTAAAAAAAATTAAAAAAAAGATAGATTGACGTGTGTACTGTCACCTTTGGCAGATAGAGAGCATAGTCACAGTAGAAATTAGTGCGATGACTGGGAAGTAACAAAAGGCAGCAACAGTCAATAGGGTCTGTTCAGTAGGGGAGAATCTTTGTATTGTAATAACAGCAAAACAAAGAAACAGGCAAAAAAGAGAAACAAGAGATTTTAAAAAAATTAAAAATCTTTGTCAAGAGATTAAAAAAATTAATTGTGATTAATCGTGCTGCTAAACAATAAGAGAATACCATTTATTTAAATATTTGTGGATGTTTTCTACATTTTCAAATATATTGATTTCAGTTACAACACGGAATACAAAGTGTAGAGTGCTCATGTTGTATTTATTTTTTATTACAAATATTTGCACTGTTAAAAAAAAAGATAGTATTTTTCAATTCACCAAATACAAGTACTTTAGTGTAATCTCTTTATCATGAAAGTTGAACTTACAAATGTAGAATGGTGTACAAAAATATTTAAAAATAAAACAATATAAAACTTTAGAGCCTACAAGTCCACTCAGTCCTACTTCTTGTTCAGCCAATTGCTCAACAAGTTTGTTTACATTTGCAGGAGATAATGTCATTCGCTTCTTGTTTACAATGTCACCTGAAAGTGAGAACAGGAGTTCGCATGGCACTGTTGTAGCCGGTGTCACAAGATAGTTATGTGCCAGATGCACTAAAGATTCATATGTCCCTTCATGCTTAAACCACCATTCCAGAGGACTGCCTGGTCCCAGCTCCTGAAGGGAAGACTTGCAGGTGCCCAGTCCTGCAGAGAAATCATGGTTGTTACTCAGGGTGCCGTAGCACAAGACCTGGTCTAAAAATGAGAATCATGGGATTCCACCTCAGCACAGGTGAAGGCAAGAGGCTTAACACCTGAGGTGGGTGCAGTCCAAGAGATCATTGAGGGCTCCAGGCCCTGTAACTGTGACAGGGAGTTTTGTAGCTTTTCATGTAAAAAAATTTCAAAGCTCTGTTGTGTTGTCTGAAACATATGGCTCTTAAGCCACATATTTAGTGAGTTGCCAGTGAAAGGTAAATGCCCCCAAGTTTGAAGTTTTCATCTGGAGAAGCATCCAGAAGTAACTAAACTCATTTCAAACTCTGCAACTTGTACATTATACATATACAAAATGAACAGCCTATCACAGCTCCTGCTTCTGCCTCTGACTGAAACCAGGATATTCCGGGTATGAGGAGAATGCGTGTTTTGTAAAACATGCAAAAAGCATACTAAATTACCCATGCTGAACTCCTTAAAAAAAAAAAAGTTCATATAATGAAAAGAGAAAGACATTAAGGGGATGATGGTGCCTAATTCCCATTGAAATCAATGGGAGTTAGCGGCCTAAATAACTTTGAGAATCTGGGCCTAAAGGCCTGAATTTCAGAGGTGTTGGCTGTTGAATACACAGAGATTCAGGACACCAGGGTGAGTAACTTTCTAACCTTTATTCCTTTCTCGCTTAGAGTTTTCATACTTCTCCCATAACGTTGTCTAAACAGTTTATTGACTATAAGCTTGTGGCCTTTCTAAACAGTCACAGCAGCCACAACTAACACTACACCGATCACCCACAGCTCCTATTGACTTCAATTGCTGCTATGGGAACTCAGCACCTCGGAAAGTCAGGCCATAAGACCTCATCTCCTCTGGGAATTTTACAGAGTATTTTTAACACCCTGGGTGGGATTTTCACAAATGCTCAGTATTGCCCTAATTCTGTTTGCCGTAAAGTCAATGGGAATTTTAGCACTGACTTCAACGGTAGCAATTAAGCTTATATCAAGTGTAAGTTTGTCTCTTTCCAAAGAAAAAATATGTGCTAGCCAGGAATAGATTTTCACTTTACAATTCCATAACAGGTACCTTTGGATGAATCTCTTCTTACATGAGATTTGGCCCTCCTCCCAAACTCTATGAACAGAGAAAACCTCGAGGGGCAGGTACATGAGTACAAAAACATGATGTTGAACTTGCTTATGCATATAATGAGGCTGAAACTTAGGCAAGTTAAAGTAAAGGAAATACAAAATAAAAGACAGGAGACTGGTTATTTTAAATTACTGTCAAGTAAGATTTGTTTTTTCATTAAATAAGTGACTTGTGGTAAAGAAAAAAAGAGCAAACAGGCCAATAAAAATCTGCCAGTTATACGATATTGTTTTTCAAGATGCACATGGTAACAGACTGAACAAAGTTTAGTAGTAGCAAATGCTGTACAATAGAATTTCTAGTAATGTACATAAAGCTATATGAATTCCAGTTGGCTTAATCCAGAAAGTATTTCCACTTGAAGCAAGTGGAATTATTCAGTAAAGTTAGCTATGCGTAGATCTGTGCAAATAATTGACTTTTTCTGTTTGGCCATTGACCAGGGGAAAAAATTCACTTTGAGTTGACCCAAAACAAGTTTTCTAATTTTTCAATAAGACAAAACAAAAAATTTGTTGAGGCTCAACAAAATATTTTGTTCAACCTGCAACAGAGTTTTGTTTCAATTTTGAGGATGTTTAAATGGTTTTTAATGTTTTTTTTATTTATTTAAAATGAGGGAAATTCTGAATTGAAATGTTTTTCCAAAAGAAAGTCAAAAAGTTTCATTTTACAAGTTCTGAAATGAAATGTTTAGACATTTCTGAACTTTCTCTCTTATTTTTTGACTGAAACAATTTGCCAAATTTGAAAATTGTTTTGGTAGACCCAAATCTGCATTTTTTATGAGAAAAGCATTTGCATGAAAACTTCTGCCCAGTTCTGCTTATAAGTGTTTGGAGGATTAGGCCCTCAGTCTTAGTCAGATTCTGATATCCTTATGCATTGCCTTCAGTGGGCCCACACATGGAGTAAGCTTCTAATCAGCATGAGTAAGCATATCCTAATCTAGCCTTCTATGGAAGGAGATGAGTATATTACTTCAGTAAGAAGTGCAGAATTTTGCCCCTTGTGAATACATCAAAAGGATGTTAGTCAGTAAACATGAGAAAATAGTTTGGGAGTGAATGAATAACCTAATGGTGCGATCATAATTCTATTTTAACATTTTCTGTAACACCCATGATCATAGCATCTAAGTGATTGGCTGGAATTATTTTTTACATCTGAATCTTCTGCACATATGATTTCAAGTGGGAAGAAACGTTTGAAAAATGAGGTAGAGTATTGAGGTACAGTATAGTGTAACCCAAGGCTAGCATACTTTGCTGTCATAAAGATGTTTTCATTTGTGATGGTACATTTGAAAGATAAATGTATGGTTCAAAAGACAATCCCTTGGGAATTTAGCTAAAACATTAGTGCTGTTTAGAATGTTTGTACTTCGGCAATGATCCAAAGGCCACTGAAGTCACTGGAAAGGCCCATGTATGTTTAGCTGAAAGAATATTTTTTATGAGTACATAATAGAGTGAATCAAAGAAAGTAACCCAAGGCAATGGACCTTGAGGTTTTAAAGGACTATGGAAATTAAGCTTAAGAAACTGAGTGCAAAGATCAATGTCAAGACTGGAATTAACAGACACTATTTCACTAAACTAATTAAAAAAATAAAGGACTGTAGGAGAATGACAGCTGCCTCTGAAGATAAAAGGAAACTTGTCTCTTTAAAGGTGCTTGCTTTTTCTGTACAGAACAGGCAGCCATATAATCAGAGTAGCAGAGGGTCAGATTTAGGTTCAATACAGTATAATTCTATTGCAGTGACCATCCAAGAATATTTTGGCAAGCTTAAACGTATTTAAATTGCCCTAGCTAGTGGCTTCCAAAATGGCTATAGACAGTAAAGATAATTAAAGCATTGTGAAGAGGAGAGGACAGTAAAATAAAGGGTAAAAGACAAAAAAAAGAAGACAAGAAAATAATAATAAAAAAGTATTACAAACACAAAGTTAAAGAGAGCACCAAACAATTTGAAGGAGGGAAGGATCACAAAACAGAGAGAAATGAAGTAGGGTATAGGAGACAGGAGCCCTACAAAACGTGAAAGAAAATGAAATAAATTTAGATTAATAAATAAAAATCCAAGAAAAACATGTAGAGAAATAGAGCTAGAAGGTGGAGGAACTTTTCTGAATGAATTTAAAATTAATCAAATAGGAGAAAATGTTTAGAACGAACCGCCTGCTTTTGAAAGCCGCATTTCAAACTGATCATCTCATTTTACATCAGACACATTGAGTGGAACAGGCCTATTAATTATCAATAATTTATGTAAGAGTGGAAGGCCTTTCATTATAGAAACAGCACAATAATCAATGTTAGCAATTCTGGACCCCACTCAGCAAAGTACTTAAATACATGCCACTTTATGCACATGAGCAGACCCACTGACTTGGTGAGACTACATGCTGAATCAGTGCCCTTCTTATTACCTGACCCTACACTATTTAAACAAATGGGAATTTTACCAATGACCTCAATGGGAGCAATACTGCAGACAATAGAGACAAGTATAAAGAAAAAGATCCAGCACTAAAATGCTGCTCTGACCGATTTCTCATTGTGCTAATTATTGAAAAATTATGTTGCTCTTATATAAAGTCAATAATATATTTGTACTGTACCTTTATGTAAAGAGAATTAGCTTTTAACTATGATATGACTTCATCTCTAACTTCTAGCTTCTTAATCCTAGTTTGTATGCTGTGTATTTGGCGTTAAGAAATCCATTGAGAGAGAGTGATATATTGTAGATAATAGAATCATAGGACTGGTCTTCTAGTTCAGTCCCCTGCACTCAAGGCAGTACTAAGTATTCCATTCCTGACAGGTGTTTGTCTAACCTCCCTAGGTAATTTATTCCAGTGCTTAACTACCCTGATAGGAAGTTTTTCTTAATCTCCAACCGGAACAGCCCTTGCTGCAATTTAAGCCCATTTCTGCTTGTCCTATCCTCAGAGATTATGGTGAACAACTTTTCTCCCTCCTCCTTGAATCAACCTTTTATGTACTTGAAAACTATTATGTCCCCTCTCAGTCTTCTCTTCTCCAGACTTAAAAAACTCCCACTTTTTTCAATCTTCCCTCATATGTCATGTTTTCTAGACATTTTTGTTGCTCTTCTCTGGACTTTCTCCAATTTGTCCACATCTTTCCTGAAACGTGGTGCCCCGAACTGGACACAATACTTTAGCTGAAGCCTAATCAGCGCAGAGTGGAGCAACACTCTTGCTTACAACACTCCTGCTAATACATCCCAGAATGATGTTTGCTTTTTTTGCAACAGTGTTACACTGCTGACTCATATTTAGCTTGTGATTCACTATGACCCCCACATCCCTTTCCACAGCACCTTCTACAACAGTGAAGGATTCCCCTTCCCTCCCCCCTCAAAAAACAAAACAAAACAGGGGTTGCTGGGAGCTTACAGCCTTGTGGCTGAGTTCACATGCATGCAGAGATGCTGTATACCCGGTGCTCTCCAGCCATGTAGCACTTGTCTTAAAAGGACATCTTGTTAATAGAGGAAGTGGTTTTATGTAATAGAGCAATAACACTGGTGTTTTAGATAAACAACTTAGCTCAAGGACGGTTGTGACAAGGTTACCGGAGTAAATACAAAATAACAGTAATTACAAATAAATATTGTCTTCTAGATAAAGAGAAAATAGTTCACCAAAATATATACCCATCATTGCAAATGAATTAGCTTTACAAGCTGAGCCACTCATAAAATACTGGCTAGAGACAACAGCATAGGCAGTGGACTGTGACTGTAAATGAGATACTGTAGTACTGTATATTTCTGACATCTGGATTTGAGTGTTTTTAATGGAAGGCTTTGCCCAATATAGACCACAGTCATCATTCTTTTCATCTACCATTACTTAATTGATCTTTGTCAAAATGATAACATAGCTGCAGCAGGATCAGCTACAGCTCATGCTATTCTGTTAGCTATTTCATTTCACAGACTAGGACAGACTTTGGAATGGAGGAAAATTAGCCTCAATTCCCACCATAATAGGCCTATCTTTATTAAAATCTTAATGTATTTCTAGAGAGTACAATGAAAATTCCATTGGGCAACTGTTCTAGTCATTCCTTATGATTGAATTTTGTTTGGTGCACCCACCAAAACAAAACAAAAAAAACACACCAGTAGATTCAAAGGTTCTCTGATTAAACATTTAAAAACAGAAAAATATTGAAGCATAACATGGCAAAAGAATTACCTAAAATATATATAGGAAAGACATTTCCATATGTCTGAACTTATAACTGTTGATATGAATTAGTGTGCCAGAGCATTATTTTTATCCTTATAGATGTGCTTCATTATTAACTTTTCATGTGGCAACTGTTCCTGAAGTAAGTGTGCTTTGCAAAATGTAAACAGTGGAAACATAGGCTTACAATAATCTAGATTGTTAAAGATTATTGGGTTCATCTATTTAAATGATGTCTGCTAAGAAACTGGCATAAACAATGTATAGGCTCATCCTTACCACCTCCACATCAGAATCTTCTGTTAGAAATCACGGCCTTTAGCTCTCCTTTTTATATCAGTATTATATAAACTAGGACAGAGTAAACTAACATTTATAATTTATAAACAATCTGGGGGGAAAAGTGACTAAATTATTAATGGCACTTTTGAAAAATGTGTTTGTTTCTTGTACAAAAATTAGTTGTTAGTCTTAATCACAGCGATGCCACAAATACGTTGGAAATCAGGACTGAAAAAACTGCTTGTTTGAAAAGAAAAAGTTCTGTAACTCAATCTTCAGTTGGAAAACCAAAGCCAAACTGATCCTGAATGGTCTATTTAAACAAGTGCCAATTATTGAATAATTCTCTGACCTAAACAGAAAGTTATTGTATATAGAAAGAATTTTTTGTGCCTTAGTGTGCTTTATACCAGATGCCCTTTTAAATTGTTTTTAATTCTCTGTAGGCAGTAGATAACTAAACCTACAGAATGTAGTAATGGCAAAGAGGAAGCAATCATGTTAGCCACTTCTAGTTAAGAGTCATGGAAAAGGCATCTGTTATATATGAATTGCAGACTATAAGAACTTTGACAGTTCATAGACGAGACTTAATTTATTAAACTAAGTTTCTAATATAAACAGTAATTCGTTTCAGGCACTGACACTGAAGGTCTGGCTTATGTGAACAAAATAAAGCGAACTCTATCGCTCTCTTGAAAATAAGCACAGAAAGAAAATAATCAAATGTGTCACAGTAGTAAACATCACTAATACGACCATGTCCCATGTACGTGGGCAAAGTCACCATTTTCCCTTCTTTACCCTTATAGGTTAAGTTCAAAGAGGCACTTGTGCATTAGCAATCTCATCCATTGACTTCCCTGGTCTTTGAATCAGGCCCTGTGGCAATATGGTAGTTATCAGTGTTACAATATAAAGCTGACATTATTGTAAAAATTCAATCCTTTGGATGTGCATTGTCCTTGAGATCAAGGATAGCTCTTGTCATTCATCCCAGTAAAACTACAATTTGAAATCTTCAGAGTAACACTCATATCCAGAGGCCACAATGGTCAGTAAGATGGCAAGTCAAGAATAAATGTGAGATAAATGCCTCGAGGCTGTTGGCCTCATCCTTTGTGTGACCCAGGGAGTGTGTTATTTCAGAATTAATTAGGGTGCCTTACACATGCTTATGGTTTAAAATTAAACATAGGATTTTAATGATATATGTTTCAATATGAGGAAACTCCACCTTTTGTACAGTATATATGGTTATAAGTATATCTCATATATACAAATATCCACCAAACTCTCTGGGCTAGATCCTCAGATGGGGTAAGTTGGCCTAGAATACTGACCTCAATAGAGCTAAGCCAATTTACACCAGATGAGAATTTCACCTTTGTGTGTGTGTATATATTATATATACACACACAGGGCCGGCTCCAGGCATCAGCTGAGCAAGCTGGTGCTTGGGGCGGCAGATTGTTGGAGGCGGCATTCTGCCCAATCCTAGGGCAGCACGGCCGCTTTTTTGTTGTTGTTGTTTTTTTTTTTGTTCTTGTTCCGCACCGGTCGCCCTGTAGGGGGCGGTGGCGCAGAGAACCAGAGCGCCCTGCAGGGCAGTCCTCTTCCTTCCCTTCCCGCCGACCGGAGCGGAGCCCTCGCGGCAGGTGGCAGGAGGCGGCGCAGCGGGAGGGGCCGCACGGCAGCGCCCCTGCTGTAGCCCTGGCCGCCCCCTTCTCTCTCTCTCCCCCCCCTCCCCGCCGGTCCCCCTGCACCCGTGCTCCGGCCGCACCACAGGTTTTTTTTGTTTTTGTTTTGCTTTGCCGTTCTGGCCGCCCTGTTTTTTTTTTTTTTTTGCTTGGGGCGGCCAAAAAGCCAGAGCCGGCCCTCTCTCTCTCTATATATATATATATGTATGCATATAACAAAATTAATCCTTGAGGGCATGCATTATGTGACCCAACAGAGTTTGGCATTGTTGCCATGAAAACTGAGTGTCAGTTCACAAAAGAAGCCAAATACTCATTGCTCATGCTCAGATGCTTTGTGCTGTCAATAAATGGCTGACAGAATTACAGTAAAACTTCACTTAGAGCCAAATTAATCTCTGGTCTCAAGCGGGCATAACTCCCATTGAGAGAATTACAATGGCATAGTTCAGGGCTGAATTAGACCCATGGGAGAAATTCTGGCTCATGTGATTTCAGCAGGATTTCACCCATAATGTTTTTAAATGACATGATAAAATGTGGATCATAAGGGGTAGCTGGGAAGGTTGGCAAAAGTAACAAAACCCAGTGACCCCTGGGACCCAGGAGAGTATGCTAAGTATGCTAAGTAGAGGAAAAGAGAAGCTCTTTACCCTTCTACTGCCACTGCAACTACTCCCTCTCCTCTAGCACCAGCATATTTGCACTTTGCTTGCTGAACATTCATGCACATCCAAGAGTGTCTACCTTTACAACATCTACTGTACTTGCTCAGTGCACCGTTTTCAAAAGATCCTAATTTTTATTAACTCAAACCCACCTTTATGCACCAAAGCAATAATCCTCAGGGACAACTAGGATTCTGATCCAGCAAATCGCATAAGCATGTGCTTGTTTAAACACGAGTAATTCTAGTGAAATCCATAGAACCACTCAACTCTGTAGTTAGGCCTGTGCCTAAGTGTCTGAGTTTATACCCACACCAGCTTTCAAGCACTAGTTATGCTGGTGTCTTGACTGAAAATATGTCATTATTACAGTTTTTTTTAAATGGGGAAATTGTGTCTTTTGTTATCCTCGTATAACTCAAACACACTCACACTTTCAACCTTGGTCAAAGACTGAGTCTGGAAAGTTTCAGTCCATAGAGCTTATTTTTCAGGAAATTGTGGAAAGAAAGGATTATAATAGAAACCATTCTGCATCCTTTTCTGTAGCAGTATGTAATATCCGTACTGCCCCGTCTATTTGCAGTTGAGCAGCAGCATGCATCAAGGCGCTGAATGTGCAAGAGTAGTGCAAGGACTAGCATGGCCTTGTCATGAGAAATTGGTCCTGGAAATGAAGCTCCAAATGTCAAAATACTCCGCTCTCACCAGCAGACAGCACAAGGTAGATTTTGCTCTGCATTTGTTGAGATCGAGGCTCTGCTGCTCTGCACTGCCAAACTCAGTTAATTGCTTGATTCTATATTCCATTTGACTGAGAACACAACACAGGGTCTATAAAATCATTAATTGAATTACTATTGTGGAATAAGTAGTGCATCAATTTGAATTCACCAGATCATCTTCCCTCCCCCTCCTGCCCAATTTAGAGACCAATCCCAGTGCTGATATGCGTATATTCTTGGAAGGAGGCTCAATAAATAGATCTCTATTCTAGCTAACCAAATTTATTTTTCCAGCTGTTCTGCTGCTGTGTTAGTTTGAAGTCAGCATTACAATTTCCTATCTGCAACATAAAATACGCTCTGCCCTGTACGTTGTATTGACACTTTTATAACATCACCACATTAAGTGGCACTGAAGTCAATGGAAAAACCTCCCATTAATTTGTAATGGGTTTTGGATCAGGGCCTAATATTGCTATATTATATACCTGGATAATGTAATCCCCTCCTTCCCCTTCACTTTTGCTTTTCTTGGGCAATTTAGGGCAATGTGTGTGTGTCCTATAAGTTATGCTTTTTCGATGTGGGTTCTTGCTGCACAAATCATTTTTACAACTTCACCAGTAGGTGTACATCAAGTTTTTTGTGGGCCGGATTGGCTGAACTGGCAAGAGCTGATCATTGCTTTCACGGGGAAAGTGCTGGCTCTGGAAGCGTGGTCCATTCCACCTAAACTTTGCATGAAAACATTCCTTATCTGATTGCATTTTCTTACATACTTTATGGTGCAGATTCTCCATTGCCCTGCATCTTGCATAGTCATTTAGCCCAATGCAAAATGGGCATGAACGTTATCAGGTGAGAATGGCAGTATTTCACATCCATTGGAGTAAACACTACACAAGGTGCAGGGCAATGGAGAATGAGGACAATGCTGTCAGGCTGGTAAATCAAAAGAACAGGAGTACTTGTGGTACCTTAGAGACTAACAAATTTATTTGAGCATAAGCTTTTGTGAGCTACAGCCCACTTCATCGGATGCATAGAATGGAACATACAGAAAGAAGATATTTATACATACAGAGAACATGAAAAGGTGGAAGTACCCATACCAACTGTAAGAGGCTAATTAATTGAGACGCTATTATCAGCAGGGGAGAAAACCTTTTGAAGAGATAATCAAGATGGCCCATTTCGGACAGTTGACACAAAGGTGTGAGGATACTTTAACATGGGGAAATAGATTCAATTAGTGTAATGACCGAGCCATTCCCAGTCTCTGTTCAAACCTAAGTTAATGGTATCTAGTTTGCATATTAATTCAAGTTCAGCAGCTTCTCATTGGAGTCTGTTTTTGAAGCTTTTCTGTTGCAAAATTGCCATTTTAACGCCTGTCACTGAGTGATTAGAGAGGTTGAAGTGTTCTCCTACTGGTTTTTAAATGTTATGATTCCTGATGTCAGATTTGTGTCCGTTTATTCTTTTGCATAGAGACTGTCCAGTTTGGCCAATGTACATGGCAGAGGGGCATTGCTGACACATGATGGCATATATCACATTGGTAGATGTGCAGGTGAACGAGCCCCTGATGGCGTGGCTGATGTGATTAGGTCCTATGATGGTGTCACTTGAATAGATATGTGGACAGAGTTGGCAGTGGGGTTTGTTGCAAGGATAGGTTCCTGGGTTAGTGTTTTTGTTATATGGTGTGTGGTTGCTGTGAGTATTTGCTTCAGGTTGGGGGTCTGTCTGTAAGCGAGGACAGGTCTGTCTCCCAAGATCTGTGAGAGTGAGGGATCATCTTTCAGGATAGGTTGTCGATCTTTGATGATGCACTGGAGAGGTTTTAGTTGGGGGCTGAAGGTGACTCAAAAGTCACTCTGGGGCTGTCACCACTATTTCAGTGGAGAAAAAAAGTGGTCAACCCTTTTATGTAATTTTTCACAGTTCAAGAGAAAATCCTTGGGTATTTTAATTGTGTTAGATAAATGTTGACATTCTTATCAGATTTATTTTCTCTAAGTTCATATTGTACAACAAAGTCTGCTTTGACAAACACTAGGAAACAGGTAACTGTGGTTTGCAAAAATAAATACCATCTAGACCAGTGGTTCTCAACCAGGGGTATGTGTACCCCCGGGGGTACACAGAGGTGTTCCAGGGGGTACATCTACTCATCTAGATATTTGCCTAGTTTTACAACAGGCTACATAAAATGCACTAGCAAAGTCAGTACAAACTAAAATTCCATACAGACGATGACTTGTTTATACTGCTCTATATTTTATACACTGAAATGTAAGACAATACTTATATTCCAGTCGATATATTTTATAATTATATGGCAAAAATGAGAAAGTAAGCAATTGTTCAGCAATAGTGGGCTTTGCCACTTCTTTATTTTTATGACTGATTTTGTAAGCAAGTAGTTTTTAAGTGAGGTGAAACTTGGGGGTACGCAAGACAAATCAGAAAGGGGTACACTAGTCTGGAAAGGTTGAGAGCCACTGATCTAGACGAATATGGAATTGTCCAGTTTTTATGGAATAATAATTGTGGGTGAAACAAACATTTATGGAGTCTGCGTCGGGAACTGGTAAGAGAAATACACAGTGTGTCATTACCAATGGAATACTGCAGCCCTGATCCTGACACCTGCTCTGTGCAGGTGGACCTTTGTGCCTCTACAGAGCCCCATTCACTTCACTTGGGTTCATGGGCCTTTGCATAGGCACAAGGATTTGCCCTGTAGGACTGGGGCTTTACACTCACCATTATATTTACTGTGGCATTTGAAGTATTTCCCATTTTAAAACGCAGACACTGTGGAAACCGTAAATACTACAGCATAGATAATGTACATTGTCAGTGTCCAGCCCACTGGAAGAGATGCTATCAAATTTACGACTCTGCCTTCATTTTCACAAGATACATTGACTTTGCAGTCTCTGATAAAAGATATGCGCAGTTCATGTAAAAGCAAAGCATCAGAACCTCAACAAATCAACACAGTCCCACCCACTCCAGTGGGCAGCTTGACTTCAATGGAGCTCTAACAATTCACCCCAGTTCAGGGTGTGGATCAGTGTATTGCATTTTTAGCTATTATTGCAAAGAAGAGGAGGAAGAATCACAAAGAACAATAAAAACTTCCTGCTTTGTTCTCAAAACAAAAATACAAAACCAAAAAACCAAACCCCAAATAACATGATTTTAATGTCCTGATGCAAAAGGGATTTAATGCCATTTCCACATCCATTAAGCAAAGAATTTTGCATGTTCCATCACAAAGAGTGAGCATTTTCAACAGCTTTTACTTAAATTAAAATGACAGGTTACCACCGCACAACGTTGTTAATCTTTTTCTTAAAAGCTTAATGTTACTACTTAGTAGTTTACTAATAAATCAAAGAAAATATGTAATGTCGTTTTAGCTTAGACATAGATGAATGACTTTTCAGTATTTACAAAGTTGTAAAACAGGTACTGTCATGGCATTCTGCAAAAGAAATAAGAATTTGAATGGTAGTTGTACTCCTTTCTACCCTAAGGCCACGATGTATTACAGTGTTCACATATTTTAAAAACAATTCAATAATCTGTCAGATACACACTGCTAGCACCAGGCTTCCAATTGTCTTTCATGTAAGATGTATTATGGATGGTCTTTAATTTTCACATGTTCTATCATTTTGAGTCTGTTTTCTATGGTGTTTTTTCCTATCTTGGCGCTCACTCCCCACCCCACTTACCCAATCTCTTTTGTCCTTTGTTTTAAAGTTTTAAATGTGTATTTGTTGTTTAGTCTTCTTGCGTGTCCTTTTGCCATTGTGTGGATGCATTGTGTCTATCTTGTTGGGTTACTGATTTCTTTGTCCAAAAATTAAATTTAAAATATGGGTCTTTATGTATTCTGGTGTCTTTTAAAAACCCAATTTTCCTAAAGAAATTGATTTTCAAGTGCCTAAATAGGAGGTGCTGTTCCAAAGTTGTTACAATACTATCACCACACATGAAATGGCTGAGTAGGATGGAGATAAACAGAGCTGCAAAGAGGAAGGAAATGAATTCTTGTGTTTGAACCTGGCTGGTAGTCAGCAAGGAGCAGGTGATTTTGCTACGTTACTCTGTCATCAATTTGCCCATTCCAATTTTCAAGCCAGCCGTGTCGATGATTCAAACTCAGCAGTTTTCTCCTACTCCTTTCTTTATCTAAGTACAGTAGGTGCCATTAAAGGTCAGCATTCATCAAGAATTGCCATCCAGTGGCATCAGAAATACTGCAGTCCTTGGTCTGTCTACTGGAGACTGAGCAAGATGTTCAGATACCACCGCGAAAGGAGACAACATGGAGAGATTGCTAGTAGATTTCAAATGTGATGGGCTATGTTAGGTGACCATTTATCTACTGGAACAAGACCACAACATTATCTCAGATGGTCCCAATTCTGAAGTCACTTGAAGTATTTAAAATGCTAAGCTCTTTGGAGCAGGTACCATAAAGCTTAATTCTCCAGTCACACCAGAATAATTCCACCGACTACAGTGGAAGTGGGAGGACAATCGGGCCCAGCCTTATTGTCTGTCTTTATGGAGTGCCTACCACACCTTTGAGCCCTCTAAAATCATAGTATTCATACTGGATTTGGCCCATGGTGTCTGTCTTAACACATCCATTTGAACACCTAGCCCTTTTAAAGCTGCTGTTTCTAGACATCACATCTACTGAGAGCAAAGTTCTTCTTTCTTCGGGCTCTTTTGTATGTGTGACATGATTAGTCTTGTATAAATACAATGCATCTCTGGAGAGAAGAGATGACCTCTTAATAGAAAATATCCACTCCGGCTGCTGATACTCAGCTACCACGTGTAATTATTCTTTGGCTCTTTACAGCGCTTTCACAGAAAGGGATTATTAAATGCGTTCACAGCGTTGTGAACAGTAACACTGATGAAACACATGGGGCTGATTCTGTTCTCACTTACCCTGGTGAGTTCAGTGGGGTTACAGTGGTGGAAAATGAGTATCAGTGAGAGAGGAATCAGCCTTTATATTCGCAGCACATTTTAAAATAAAATCACAGATATTCAAGCCAAGCGGAAATGTGCCTCTCATTAGTTAATTCACAGAGCTGATCTGTTCAGTTACATAACTTTTCTGATGCTAATTCATGAGTCTCTAGACTTAAACATATCAATTAACCTATTAAACGACTTAATTCATAGAAAATTTGCTTTAGAGAGAAGACCACACGCCATCCAATGTGTGCTGTCTCATAGTGGACTTCAGCCTGGGAGGAGCTAAGCACCTGCATTGATTTCAGTGAGTTGCAAGTGCTCAGAAACAAGATCTTACTCCACCCCTTGCAGCACATGCTGAGAATTTTAGACAAGGGATATTTGCAAAACAAACTGAACGGAGAGAGACACGCAGGCAAGATCAAAACACATTTTCTTCCTCTCTTCTCTCTGTCTTGCTGGCATACTCTGAAGAGGGGCCATGCTGAGAGGAGGGACATACCTAATTCTCATCAGGATAGGACACCTCTCATTGGGAGCACACACGCGATCTAATGATCAGGTTTACATTCCTTTTTTCTTCACAGTTTTAATCTCCTGTCCGAGTACAGTAGTAGCTGCCTAGGTAAAGATATGCACTAGACCCTAGACTTTGGGGTGCAGTCTGACTGCTTTGCATTGCTTCACCCTACCGGTGGATTGTGAAGCTGGGCACACAAAGATAACCCTCCAAACATAAATGGTAAGTAGTGGTTCATATGCCAGCAGCAGGAAGCGGGGGCATAAATGATGTCACTAGGAAGAAAATGTAGGTATGACCAGCGCTTCCTTACATCCTTCTGACCCTGAATCCACATTTCCCTCTGGGGATGCTGACAGCCAGCATAAATTAGGGTGGTGCTGAGAACCAGCACACAGATAGACTGGCAATGGGAGAGTGCAAAGGCCACTACTGCACCCCCATTCTGAGGGGCACTGTGCCATAGCCAAGGATCTAAGTCAAAACAGCTGCATAAGTTTGAAGCACTGGTTGTTTTCAAAAATTTCCAGAGAAGTATTTCCCTTGAAAGTATTCATCAAGGGTGAGCCAGGAAACTTAATCTGTAAAGGCAAACCCCCAGGACAGATTTTTTTCAGGGACCTCAACTCATTGGAATATGGGTCTTGCTGCAGTCAACCCACATTTCATATAGGACTCAATCTTATAAGGTGCTGAGTGCCTCTTGCAAGACATTGGGTGCCCTCAACTCGCATTGGTCTCAGTTCAACTGAATATGATTAGCACTGTGTAAATCACAAAAGACCTACTCAATTGCCCATTGAATTCAATAGAAGACTTCTATTGACTTCAGTGGGAATTGGATCATGTGGTAGGCAGACAGAGTATTCTAATAGGATGAGATGAGCCTCAAAAGACACTATTCACGTACATTTTGAAAATAGGCGATTTTTAAATTTTCAAATATCCACTTCAAGACGGCATTACGAGACATTCTCCACTCATTTTATACTGTTCTCTTTTGGCACATTTTGTATGATCTCCCTCCCACCCTTTTTTTTTTCTTGGGCTATTCTAGTCTATATAGCCTTGCCTTGCTTACCTCCCATTGTCAGATGTACTGAGATGTCACCAATGTGCTTAGCACATTTCTGTAATCAAGATCTGTAAGTTGTAGTGACTTCTACTGCCAAAGAGGTAGGAATAGGCAGCATCTATCTTTAAAAATTGTCAGTGACAGAGCAGAAGGTTCTCCTTTCCAAAGAATAGTTCCTCCGGGGGGGGGGGGGGGGAGGAAGAAAGCAGTGTGTAAAACAGAATGAGAAATAACTCATTCAAAACTCACCTCCCTTGTCCTAGTCACTTAAGAGCTACTTGAGCACATTCTTCACTCCAATTGCCTTGACTCCCTCAGAGCCAGCTGTCTCCTTGACCCGCCGTCTGGCTGCTACCTCCTCCACTAAACAGCACTCGTCAACGAGCTCTTCCTGGCTAAGTCCAAGGGCATCTTCTCAATCCTTATTCTTCCCAATTTGTTTGCCACAGTCAACAAATCATCTTCCACTCTGTCCCCTCTCTGGCTTTTTGAGACTCTGCTTAATTGTTTCTGCTTCTCTGAGCACTCTCTCATTTCCTCTCTCTAGACTTTGTTTCTGTATGATCTCATCTGCTCTCATTGTTTCAACCACGCTGTATCGACTGGCTTCCAAATCTACCTGTCTGCCCATCAGGTCTCCAGTGGAGCTCCACATCTACAGCAGTCTCACAGGTAGCTTTTCCTGGCTGATCTACTACCCAATAAGCCACCTGCTACTGTACAGTGCCAACTCTTACCTGTAGTACTAGGTGCCTTTATTACTTATTACTACATCCTTGGTAATTTTGCTTCCTGCCCTCTCTAGTAGATTACTTTACCTTCCTTCTATTACATTACTTTACTTTAGCCTGTATGAATGATCTGTAATAATATTGTTCTAAGGGGCAACATTTTCAAAAGCACCTCAGTCTCAGAGAGGCCTAAATCAAATTTAGCTTCCACTTAGACTTGGATCCTTGTAAATATTTTACATAAAAATTATTTTGGTATTTACAAAGTGTTTTAAATGTACATTTAACATAGATTTTTTAATAAGAGTTATGTTCCAAATACCAACTGGTATAGCCTTTAACACATGTTTGCAACTTTAGCAAGGTGAAATCAGATGAGCTGTTGAGGCACACAATTTTCATTTAAAGTATTATACAGAGTTCCAATCACTATGTATTTTTCAGTGTGCAATAGGTGGCAGTAGAGAAAAAAGGCTGAGACTACGATGATTTAGAATTTGGAATATGCAGTTGACTTCTTTCAATCCCTTTGCAGAATTTTTTTGCTTCCTGCTCACTAGAGAACTTTCCTAGAAAAGGCAACCTGGTAAAGATAAGGCTAGATGAAATAAGAGACTCGTGTATGAATGATTAACAGGTTAGAGGCCTTACATAGATTTGCGGTCTTAACCAGCAGAATGAATTGACAAGTTTGAGGACTACTGGGTTGTTGTAGACCAAATCAGTTTCAGCTGGTGAAGTATTGCTCTCCCTCTCTCTGCTTTGTATTTACAAACAGCCATTTCCAATGACTGTAGTCATATCAGAGTTCTACTAAATTGACAGCAAGAGCCATACCATTTTGCATGAGTCATTCATTTGACTTTTGTTCCGAAATGAAATGAGAGCTTGGGATTCGCGTACTATATAGTGCCAGCCAATCATGCAAGTATCCCTCACTTTTCTTAGTTTCCTTGCCTGAGAGGGATGTGTACAGAATACGAACACCTAAATCCTTAATATAAAGGCTTTGAAATACCTTTTATATAAGTGTTTAGTGCTTATTTCCTAAACCATATCTGAGTACACTAGAAGTCAAGATGAATTTTGAAAAATGGAAGGCTAGAAGAAGCTAAGAGTTATGATCCTTTTAAACAGTGTCTTGGATGCAGCACTTTTTTTTTACCACCTTTTCTAAGTTACTGAAAAACACGAAAGGTAAATTCTGCCCACCCCATAGCATCCCAGCCTCTACAGGTGGCTTAGTTATCTACTGTGAACACGTTATCTGACACATATCACTTTTCTGTTCATGAATTGTTCACAGCTGAGTCCTAATTTCTGAGATTGGAGTTTGTATTTGCGAGTACTTGTTACGCAGAGAGGCTGAAATGTGGTCATATATTGGGTATTACAAAGTGTTCACTTGAATTGTTTGATATTTCTTATTTCTGGTGTGAGGGTTAACTTAAATCACATGGTACTGTTTCTGCCACCTGGATAGGTGATGGAAAGTTAAAACAGAAGAATTCATTACAGCTTGTTTGTTATTCAAGTTCTTGTCTGTGTACAAAAACTCTTGTTTCCATGGGGGCTATATACATTAGTCCAAAACTGCCCTACCTGAGCTATTTGTGCATACAAAATACCATGCATGTGAATTTTCACCAAAAGTGGACAAAGAATAGAAGCATTATCAAACAAAAACTGCTATTTGGGATTCAAATAGCTGTTTGCAAAATCACATCCACTGATCACAATGTTATTCAACTGCAGAGGAAACTAGATTTGGGAGCCCACCAGGCATAGGTGCTGAAACTAGGAGTAAGGGGGGGGGAGGGGGTCTTGCCACATGCCCTAGCTTTAAATGGTTTCCATTTTATACAGGGTTTACAGTTTGATTCAATGGCTTTCACCACCCCCACTATGAAACATTTTTCAGCACCCCTGCCACCAGAAGATGCTGTGATAGGTTCCTGTGCTCTGCCTTGTAGGAAAGCGTAGGAGCTGGGCCTGTGAATCATGACAGCCTTAAGTCAGTGTCATTCGCTTGCTATGTGCTGGGAAACTAGGGAAATAAAACTGAAAAATACTACAAAAGCAACTCTGCTAGATCAATACTGAGAAGAAGGGACTCAAGCTGTAGGTATTCATGGTTTACCATATTCTTTTTAATGTAGCAAATGTTTCCCATTACACTCTATTTCTTGGAAAGCTAAGTGCTGCAAAAAGGAGTCTTCATTGTAAATTGACATCAAACTTATTCTAACCATGGGAGAGACAATTTAATTACAAACACTAATTCTTACCTCAGCCTCACTAATTTTTAATTTTACTTAATAATAGTGAAAACCAACACTGAGAAAAAATGCAGGAGATTAAATGCACCACAAAGAAATGGCTAGATTTTCTATTCAAAAGTATGCCTCAGCTTTGATGTGTGTTCTCTCTCTTATATATATATATATCCCACAGCACTAATAATAAAATAAGGTTAGGGACGAAAGGCATGTGATCACTTTCTCTATGGCTCCATTAAATGAACACTTTCTGAACATATCAACACAAGAAACAAAACAAAGCCAGCAAACATGTGCTGCACCTACTATCGTAGTGGGAGTTTGGGGTGCGAAAAGAATGCAGGTTTGGGCTCCAGACAGGGTTAGCCTTGAGCATGGACTACAACTTAGAACACCATGTGTAAATGGATAGTGCTGAACACATTCTCCCAGTCCTGGTTCTAATGGAAAGAGCAGCTCAGGAATTATTCCAGAATCAAATCATTTTTCTTACAGTCAAAGCTTCTTTCGTACTGCTTTAGAACTACATCGGTGCTTCATTTCAAAGCTAAGGTATAATTTTTTTTAAAAAGCCTATTGTGTATATCCACATATTAAGAGTCTTTATGCATCAGTGAAATCCCCTTATGTATTTAAGATCTGGCCTTGTAAAAGGAGATTTATATAGATATGGCTTATAGTAATTCTTACGTTTACAGTAAGCAATGTATTGTATGCAAGCAGCAGCAGTGATGTCACAAGGTGGCTTATGATTTTTTGCATGCTATAATGTGACAGATTATGGCAACTGGAACATGGTGTGCAACTGAGAGTGGTAGGCAGAGTTATGCATGTTGTATTGATTGTGTGATAATATTTCACATAACACAGGTCATCACTATGTGTATTTTCTCTTCCAAAATAAATGAAAGGTGCACTATGACTTGACATTAGCCATGGCTTTCTGAAAATAAAAATAGATTGGCTGTATTTTGACGACGTTGCTGTATAATATCTTGGATGTACAAATGCTGTCAAGCAATATGTCTTTGCCACAAAATAATTAAACATAGTCAAGATATACTGAGACTCAAATGTTCAGAATTTCACAAGCATGAATTGTGTGCACAAAATATATGTGCATAATTTGCATGCACAACTACCTTTTCTACCAACTGAAAATTACCCACAGCTGACAACAGGGGCAGCCAAACGGGTACTAAACACATTAGTTGGAAATGTAGCCAAGGACAAACTGTATATTTGAACAATGGTTTCTGAAATGGTGTTGAACTTTTTGTCTTCAGCTATACTTGCAGTTAAAACCATGTTCAGCACTGATTCAGCTGCAACTGTTCCAAATACCCTGGTGGTCATGGGTAATTTTACTAGTGTAGATGAGGCTTTCCTGTGACTGCATGTGAAATAATAATTCCATGCACAAATGACCAGATAATCACTGGAAAGGGTCACTTGCATGTCATTGTTGGACTGGTCTTTTCCATGTATAGTTCCTGCATGTACAAATTATGCACATGCTTATTTGTACATGCACAATTCTTAAAGTTTGGGCTCTAGCAAAATTTGGAGAAACAGAATTTTCTTTTCCAGATTTGCTTATACAGATGTAATCATACCATATATTATCCATAGTTTCTCCATAGCTTAAATAGAGGAGAGGTCAGATCTTCTGTTACACAAATGTAGTGTCATTCTAGATGCTTAATTACGATGTCATTTTTAGCTGATAGTTTAGAAATCACGTAAGAAAACCTTCACCTGTTAACAATATTTTTCCACTTAGAAATGTTCCTAAAGTTTATTGCCACATCAAATCCCATTTTAGAAAATAAGGAAATGTTAAAATTAAGAACTAATGTTCACATGAAAGAATTTTTTTCCTATTTCCTTCAGCAAACCAATAAATGTTTAACAGTTGAAACTGCTTTGAAAGAGCAATAAATTATTTCATGTATACATGGCAAATATTAAAACCAGAAGGTTTTGTAATATGGAGTCACTGGTAGTGAGATTCTGGTTTGCCTTTGTTAATTATCTACTTGTTTATTAGCTTAGTCTCACTGAAGAGTAGATGATATCCCAGAGTTAAGGATTTCCTGCTCACAGGAAGTAATAATACAGTTTTATTGGGTGCTTGTTGAAAATGCATTTTTCTAGTTGTTTGCACTTAAGCAGTAAAGTTCTTATTTCACTGGACTCTTAAAAATTCAAAAGGTCTCTACACACAAGTTCTTCTTGACTATGATTCCACTTATTTACACTGCAATACCATCTATTCATTTCTACATGCGTTGAGTACACATACCTAGATGCTCAGCCACAGCGCTGTGCACGGGCGAAAAGATAACAACAAATATAACATTTAAAACAAGACTATCCCCCCTGAATAAAAACAGTCTCTGGTTAGAAATAGTGCCCCGTAATGCCTGCTGAACCTCTGAATCCCGACAAACTTCACTATCTTGCTCTGGCTTTCAGTCAAAAGGGACACCTAAATTATGTATCCCGGTCAAAGCCATGGTCCTCAGGCAGCACAGATAATGTCTAATGAGAAACAAGTTGGAGACTATGTCTACACTACAAACTTTGGGCAAGTGGGCGGGTCTCAGCTGGGGGGCATTGCCAGGGCCGGCTCCAGGCACCAGCTTAGCAAGCAGGTGCTTGGGGCGGCCACTCCGGAGGGGGGCGGCACATCCAGCTATTCGGCAGCAATTCGGCGGAGGGTCCCTCACTCCAGCTCTGAGTGAAGGACCTTCCGCCGAATTGCCGCCGAAGTGCGGCAGATTGCGATCGTGGCTTTTTTGGAGGGGGGGAGGGGGGCTGCTTGGGGCGGCAAAAACCCTGGAGCCGGCCCTGGGTATTGCATTGGCAAGGGATGAAGGCGTGGGACACAGGCCAGGGGTGTTGCACCGATAAGGGGTGGGGGACACAGGTTGGGGCCTTGGAGAGAGGGCATAAAGAGCACCAGAGGGCCCAGGAAAGTGGGGGTGCCCCACCCCCCAGCACCAACTGCTAGCACAGAACCCTTCACCCGCACTACCTCAGCTCTGCACCCAACAATGCCCTTCTCCCAGCCCTGCCCCACCCACTGGCCACAAACCTCCCTGAAGTTAATTTGCCAACGTCGGTCAAAGTGGCTGAAAGCCCATTCCAGCCTGTCTGCACCACTATTGTTACCCATGCTGGCTAGATTAAAACTAGTGTGGCTAGGCCTATCCCTGCTACAGCCACACCTTCGTTTCAAGTGAAGACACGCTCTAAAGAGCTGAAAGTATTACCCCAGCTGAGCCTCTGTGTCTTAGATTGCCACTGAAATACCGTTAAAAATTTAAATATCACCAGGTAAGCTTTGCAGTTAGCATCTCATTAAAGTGGCCAGGACACTCAACAGCAGAATTGATAGGCCTTTTGCTGCTGCTGTAATTTGGTTGAGGTAATTCTCTAGAAGACTAGTTAACATTACACATTTACACCGTGGCGGTTACCTTCATCAGAGAAAAAGCAAGGGAGATGGTTTGCAAACAGGCGAGAGGACGACAAAGGAGCCAGCTGCCCTGCTGCCGAAGGATAATTCAGAATTGCTGCCTGCAGGAGGAAGACTAGGCTAAAACATTAGGAAGTCCAGCCCAGAAAGTCACAAGGACAATGACCTGACAGGACAGGCATTCTCCCGGAATAGATGAATCCTGATGATTTAATGTTTTAACAATAAATGTCCTTCCCAAACTGGGATTCTAAATTGTGCATTCCCTATGGAGCACTTGTGTGGGTCCCTGTATGTTCAAACTGCTCTGGACCAAAAGGTCATGATTATTACTGTTACTTCTCTGCTGACCAGTAATAGGTGTTCAGTGTCTTGCAGGTTGTCTTCCTAGTGGTCAAGAAATGAGTGATGAGGGGTGACTGGATATACAGTAGAGCCTCACAGTTATGAATACCAGAGTTACGAACTGACCAGTCACTCAGACATCTCATTTGGAACTGGAAGTACGCAATCAGGCGGCAGCAAGGCCAAAAAAAATAAAAATAAAAAAAAGCAAATGCAGTACAGTCCTGTGTTAAACATAAACTACTAAAAAAGTAAAGGGAAAGCAGCATTTTTCTTCTGCATAGCAACATTTCAAATATTCTGCTGTAAACTTTTGAAAGAACCACCATACCATTTTGTTCAGAGTTACAAACATCTCAGAGTTACCAACAACCTCCATTCCCAAGGTGTTCATAACTCTGAGGTTCTACTGTACAATGTTGTCAATTCTCATGATTGTATCAAAAGTCTCATGATTTTGGCTGTGTCTCTTAAATCTCCAGTTCCTGGAATCAAGAGATTACATGAGAATCTCAGCTTTCTTTAAAAAAAAAAAAATTCTAGCTCTCATGGTTGCAGAGAAAACCTGAAATGTGAAGCAAAGGCTCAGAAACCAGAAGGCAATGAAAAAGAACCCCATTTTGATTCTTTTTAAAAACTCCTGATTTGAAACCAATCTAATAATTTTGGGGAGCCTGACTCGTAACTTTTGAATGCTGGGGTTGGTAATACTGGGTATAGTCTAAGCGAAACTTGTTTTATTTAGTCACATGTACAACAGTTCTTGAACACAGGTAGTCCAACTGTCTGCAGGCAATCCTCTCTGGCAAGGATCTCAGCCTAATCTACAATGCCCAGCTCCCAGAGAGCAACTCTGCCTCAGGAACTGGCTCTAATGAGAGCCCTGGCAGAGTGCAAACTTCCTGCTGCTTACACACCTTCCTCCACACGGAACCTTGCATAACCAAACCAACAATACACAAGTGTTTCTTCCCAAGACAGAACATTTGCTCACACGCTAAGCAAGAGAACTCGGACACCTCTGTGTAACACAGCACCATCTAGTGGATTTCTGCTGCTATTATTAGGACTACATCGGCATTTCTGTAATAAAACCCTATTTTCAGGAATATTTTGTGTGACCATAAAGCTTCATTGTGAGCTTCAATATGGCTTTAAAACAAGGTCACAGCCAATTTCTTCACACCAATTTCCCCCAAATTAATTTGGCCTCTTTTGAGGCAATACAAACTTAAAAACAATAGAGCACTACTCCTTGTGGAAAGAGCTTCCATTTATCTAACGGAATAATGAGTTTGCTCACAAAGCCATAATTTGATAAGCAATAATCTTTCATGTGAGGTAAGGGATCTTGCCAGTCTAAATTCAATTTCATCGCTGTGCATGCTTTCTACTCTACATGGGGGCTGCCTCCTATCCAGATGGGTATTTGGACCTCAGAAGTGGCAGCATGATGTCAATTTCAGCAGTCTGTGGCAGGCCAGGTTTAGAGTTCCAGCCTCATTCAGGGGATGCAAGTTCTTTCCCGGATGACTTAAATAAGTTTCAGCTGGGAAAAAGAAGAGGGGTCATGACTGAATGAGAAATTTTGAACAAAAACATAATTTTACGACATTTCCCATGAAAAATTAGCATTTGTTAACAAACAACTTTAGTACTTTTTTGGAAACAATACAGTTACTATGTTACAGTGACGATCCATGTTACTCAATCATTTGGTACGTAATGGATGGTGAGTAAACAGTACAGAGGCATGCCTAAAGGAAAGATCTAAGAAAAGATTATATTTATGCATGTAAGAGTGGCTGAGGGAAATGTTAACTCAGTGAGGAGTTAAAGTCTGAGTTTAAGGCAGAGATCAACAGATCATCTGGTCTGACCTCCTGTATATCACTGGTCACCAACACCACCCAGCACCCATATACTAAACCTAACAAACAAATTTAGACCAAAGCATTTCAGCCCACGTGAGTTAAACTGATGGTATTATAGTGCAATAGCTTTGCAGTTGGTGCATATCAGCCATTTACTTAATCTCAAAATAAAATTAACTGGGTTTAAAAAAAAAAAGCCTCGGTGAGCAGGGCCGGCTCCAGGCACCAGCTTAGCAAGCAGGTGCTTGGGGCGGCCACTCCGGAGGGGGGCGGCACGTCCAGCTATTCGGCAGCAATTCAGCGGAGGGTCCCTCACTCCGGCTAGGAGTGAAGGACCTGCCGCTGAAGTGCCGCATATCGCGATCGCGGCTTTTTTTTGGGGAGGGGGGGGCTGCTTGGGGCGGCAAAAACCCTGGAGCCAGCCCTGTCGGTGAGGCACAGAAGAATCTGAAATTTTACGCATGAAACACATGATAGCTTGAGTCTCATATGGCTTTTATCTTCATTAACCAGGAGACGCCTTATAATAATTCACTCCTGGATATGCCACTTAAAAGCTGTGACTTCAAGAGTAAAGATAAATGTACTGAGACCTAAAACCTACATTCTATTTATTGTATGGGCCACACTGATATCTGGAGTTTAGTTATCAAACTAGATGACGTGCTATAATTAAGCGACTAATACAACAGAATCAGAGAAATGTAGGCCTGGAAGGAAGTTCAAGCTGTCACCTAGCCCAACCCCCCACCCTCACCCTGCACTCAGGTAGGACTGAGTATACCTAGAACGGCTCTTCAAAGAGGGATCTTCAGACTCAGCAAGATTTTGACAAACAACCCAGTTACATTAAAATGCACCTCGTCATTCTTCTTACTACGGCTGCTAAAGGATGAGTGGTTGGAGTGTTCTTATCCCCACTGACCTCTGTCTGCTATCAAGGCCCCGTAGGGTCATATTCAGACAGCACAAGTTAAAGACACCTAAAGGCTGCTCTAATTTGTGCCGGGTTTGGCCCATTGCAGACTGGCCTCAAGATCAGGGCAGTACAAAGGTGGCTTCTTAGCTGCAGTGAGCTCTCTTTAGCTGCAGCTAAGACTCTAAGCTACTGTATTGATAATGGGCTGCAATATTTCTAATAGCAAATGTTTGGTTTAATACATGTGTATATTTGCCAACTCTAGTAAAGTAATAACCATTGTATCTCATTAATAATACTGTTACCATTCCACATGCAGACTGACTAACCAAAGGGATACAACCATCTTTCCCTCATCTATTATGTTTCTGTCCACAGAGACTTCTGAGTTAAGAGCTTGTTTATTTCTGGAAAGAGACATAGTCCAGATATGCAGAAAATAAACCTCCATATTAGGACCTCTTCAGTCTACTGTTTTGTTTTTTCTTCCTCAGTCATTTAACAGCCTGTAATTTTGAAGGTCAGCTTTCTGCTCTTTATGCCTAAGTAATAGCCAGAAATTTACCAGTGGCCAAAGTCAGTGAGTGAGACATGACAAATACCAGCCTATAGGAAAGGAAAATAATTTAACATTTTCACAAAACCAAGACAGTTTGAGAGGAGTATTTTTCTTCTTTTTTAAAAGGTCATTCAAAAGTTCACACAGAAAAAAATAGTAGGGTTAAATACAACTGAGCTTCCACGGGACGGTTTCAAGTATTCTTTCATTATGCCAGTCGGGAATTTAGCATAAATTTGAGTTTCCCTACAAAACAGGCTGGAATTTGTTTAAATTAGAGCTTTTCATACTTCCAGTGTCTTTTGTACAGCACTTAACACCAGGAGGTCCTGGTTCAAGACTGGGGCTCCCAGCACTACCGCCATTCAAATAAATAAGTAGTAATAAACCGACAAACTGAAGAACTCCTAGGAAGCTCACACAATGCTTTGGAGCTTGTAACCAGTTTTACTGAGAAAGGGGACGTTGGCCAGAAGACCTGATTTGAAGAGAGCCATAGGATTATTCAGCTTCCAGCAGGCCCCAGAAGTAGGCAGAAGGGCTGGAGGTGGGCTCTGACCAAGTGAACTAATTAACTGCAGTGCTTATTTAGAGCCAGATGGTATCCTGCCCCGATGCTGCAGCCCAGGGAGGGAGGAGGCACAAAGCAAGCTGTCTGTGGGGACTATCTGTGTGGAAGGTGAGCTGGTGGGTGGGCAGGAAAGAAGCAGAGCCTGGACTCCCCTCCCCATGATGCACCTGCAGCAAAGCTGGGCCAGTGCCGAGGAAGAAATGATCTGTTACTGGTACAGAGCAGATTACGTCTCCACTGGAGCAATGCGGAAAGCAGGGCATGGCTCGGGCCTTTCACAGTCAGCACAGTCCCAGGTCTATGGCTGGGGTAACTCAGCTTCATGCTGCCCCTTACTCAGAGCAGGTTACTACATCACAATGCAGCCCTCCTCATCCAATGTCTTCCATTTACTAGTCTCTTTGGCCCCCTCTGCGGGACCTTTCCGCTTCTGCTGTGGGGCTTTCAGGGACGTCCAGGCTTCCTCACTCATGCTTCCTCCTCTTTGACAGCTCGGGAGGCAACTTCAACTTCCCGGTGGCTACCTCTCTTCTTCACAGCTGGGAAGATAAGGCAGCAATGGGCTACACACTCACTTGCCCTTTCCTGGTTCTTCTCCTATATATGAAAGCAGGCAGAAAGCTGCTACAGCTAGACTGGAAACTCCACACACGCCTCCTGCTTACCACTTCTTTCTGGGCCACCCACTAAGTCCTGCCCCTGGACAACATCTCTAATCATTCTCCCGCGAGAGTCCTCGTGGCAATTTCATGCAATTGTCAGACTGGTGACAGCAGCTCAGGACTGATTCGTAAGGCTAGTGCACCAGCGCCGATCAGAACTTGTAGCATTTTTATAAGTATCAAAATTATGTCCATTCCTAGCAATCAGCAGTCACAAATTTTTCATTCACTGATGATTCAGTAACCTGGATATGCCAGAAACTCCAAGGTCAAACTTGCCTGTCTTACATGAAAGCATGCGAACAATTCTTTACCAGCTACGCTACTGTACAAAGTCACCCCTAACTTCTCTCCTTTTGCTTATCACTGACAGGAATCAGTTAAATCTGCAATTGTCACCAAGGGCTGACCCTAGCCGTTAAGAGGCTGTATAACAATAAAGCTCATATACATTTGATGCCAGTAAACAATTTTTGTTTGTTGATGAATCTATAAAGTCCTGGATAATCAGCAGGGCTCACTTTAAACCTTCACCTTCAAAAGCTTTATTCCTTTCAGATTTCAAATTGCCTTTATTTGGTTTACAAGCATTATACTAGACTTTCAGATTTCCCCGCTGCTCAAGGCTTTTGGACTTTTTTTAAAGTAGGAAATATTCAAATCTGGAAAAGTTTACCACCACACTGACAGTGGACGCATAAACCATTTCATAGAGGAATCACAGGCCTGGGAGTCAGAATTAGGGTATTCAAGGCTCGCCTCTTCTGCATGGCCTTGAGCACATTCTAAGCCTGTGTTGCTTTGGGCAAGTCACTTTCTCTGTTTCCCCACTTATAAAGTGGGGCTTACACAAACCTGAGTCTTGCCTTTGACCGGCAGTAGCCTTGTACATGCTTATAATGATTCCAGGGAACGAAGATATTAGTATTTGATTATAACTCACAACATCCTATTGAAGCTTTATAAGACAAACAAGGAGCCTAGGACTGACCAACAGCCCTCTGCGTGAGTAACAATTATGGCTGCATGCTGTCTGAATATGTAAAAATAGCAGATAAATGCTAAGGAGGAGCAGCAGCATGACTTTTTGACATTTTCAGTTACTACACCTCTACCTCGATATAACGCTGTCCTCGGGAGCCAAAAAATCTTACTGCGTTATAGGTGAAACCGTGTTTTGCTTTGATCCGCCAGAGCGCGCAGCCCCCCCTCTCCCTGGAGCACTGCTTTACCGCGTTATATCAGAATTCGTGTTATAGCGGGTCGCATTATATCGGGGTAGAGGTGTACTACCTGAGAGCTGATTTCATTTTACAGTATGTGATTTCTATGTCTCCAATTATTACAGCATTCGTTTTACAGGCCCCTGGAAGAGATCAGAGTTCTGGAGATATATCCCACCTGGACTGCAGCAGGTGATGTGGGAATCCCAGAGGCCAGGGAGAAAGAGGTTTTAGTAATGATGAGATTTTGAGCACCTGGATGAAAGTTTGGACAGAGAAAAGGCTGGATCTTGGAAATTATATGGAGACACACAGCCTGGCAAGAGAAAGGGTGAAACCAAAGATGACACCCATGTTATGGTTCTGAGCAAACAGGAGGGTGGTGGCATTGTCAGTCAGAAGTGACCGAGAAAGTGGAAATGGAAAGGGAAGTGCAGTTCAGGCCATATTAAGTTTAACTTGACTGTGAAACAGCCAGTTCTATGGACAGAAAGGAGCCTCATTTTCTGTCATCCTGCACCGAGCTTAGTCATTAACACCAGTGCATTATAAGAGTAATATGCTACTAAATCAGAGTAGCGGAGCTTATATTTACTTTGAACTGTAATAAATGCCTACAAAGGTCCAAGACAAAAGAAAATGAGGTCCAAGTTCTGGAGTTTATTTTACTATTAAAAAACCAAATTAGTTCACTTCTTTTAGCCAATACTGCTGCTAGGAAGAGTGTAACAGCAATGCTGTATTTACCTAGGAGAGGGAGAACCAGGCTAGTATGAAAGTCCTCTCCCAACATTGTCATCATCCACAGGGTGCACAGCATTGTACTGCAGCCAGGGCTGCCTTCCTGGGAAAGAACATTTTTGTGACTCTAGTTATCGAGTGTGTGTTGGGGGGCAGAGAGAAAGAGACAAGCTACAGTGCAGAGCAGACATTACATTGCCAAGTTCACTGCTAGTTATTCTAGCAGGGCCGAGTCTCTCATTCACACCTTTTAACTTTTGAGCAAGTCATTTCAATTTTCTGGTGCAGAAAAATCCTCTATGGGTGGGTCAGAAGGGGTGTCCAATTTCTCATTTTGGTTCCTCTAATGTGCTTGGGATTCCAGATTCCTGATTGGATCTTTACAACAACCAAACAACAGGGTGCCCTCACTGGCTTAATCCTACTTTAGATGCTGGGCTCCCTGGAGCCTAGACAGGACTTTGAAAGTTAACTCAGTGCATTGTGAATCCTTACACAGGACGACATGACCAAAAAAACTGGTAGTTTACAAACCTGACTAGCATACCTGGATTTAAGGAGTTCTCTAGTAACCTGGGACAGCATAATTTCATTTTAATTTTAATGTTAAACTAACACTGTACATTCTCTCATGGAAACTCCCTTTTCTATAAAACATCTGAGGTCTGCGGAAGAGGCCATCTCATCATCAGCTGCATGAGATTATTTTATTATTATATGGCTGTTGCACTTAAAGGAGCAACATTTTAACTGTAGCAAGGTATAAGAGAGTACCATGCTCATATATACATTTTATGTATAGGAACTTAATTGTGTGGGAAAGCGAAAATACTGCCGTGGACTATCTTTTTTAAATCACCTCTCCTATACTTTGATTTTCTCATCTGCTGTCCTATGACTGAATCTGAAGGGTATCGGCCAGATTCAGTCATTTTTATTATTAGATATTTATACGACTAGAGCACTCGGAGGCCCCAGTCCGGCTCAGGGTGCTGTACAGACACAGAGGGAGACAGAATCCCAGCCCTGAACAGTTTAGGTAACTTTAACATGAGACTCCTGACTGGGGACAAGACCAGGGCACTGACTCTGCGGCTAAGCTTATTTTAATATAACTGGCAGCGTCAGCAGCACAGTGTTAAGCGTCAGCATCAGATTTGCTGTTGTTTCCTTATGGAGCTGGTCAACTTTCTAGTTGGAATGTTGGGGGTGGGGAGGAATGGCTAGAAATTCATTAATTCCCTCCCCCCCCCCCACTTTCTTCTGTGATTGGCTGTGCTTGTCACCATTTTTGTGATGGACTGATTCAAGTCATCTGCAATAAAATGGGACAAATTCAATGAAATGCCTGATAAAAATACAATCTACAGAAGAGAGGAACTTTCTCCTCTTCATCTCATTAGATGGCCGATTTTAAAAGGGCCCCCAAGGAAATAACTGGAGAAATAAAGGCTTACACTTACTTTCAAAATCCACTGTGAAGTTGAACTCTACCGACTGCTTCCGGGACTAAATTCCATTTTACCTGCACGCACACACGCACCAATTAAATGCTAAGCTGTCAAAAATCCTGGCACTCAGTTGCCAGCTGTACTTATTTGTACAGTACAAATATCATCTTTTGAGAAGATCTGTGACCGTCTCACATGAAGATGATATTATGCTTCATTAGCTCATGTCCTGGAATTGCTTCAGAGGTGCAGCGGAGCCCAAACATACCTGGGCAATTCAGCACTGATGAGTATCATGGGCCTTACCAAATTCTGCCAATTCAGGAGCAATCCTGGTTATTGGAGAAGTGGAGAAACTTCCACTATCTTGGGAACAAGGTGGCATTATTGCTTTGCAATGGGAGCAGTGCAATCTGCTCCACTTCCATACACAAGCATCATCTGCTCCAGCATGTTGTTTCTTCTAGCAAAAATGTAGGATAAATGTTCCGGCACCTCTTTCTGGAAGCACTTTTTGTGAGGTCCGGTGAGTGGACCCTGTGAAATGCCCCAAGTTGGGCCTCTCTCTGCTGGCCCTAACTGCAGCTAGCTAGTGCTCTTACGTTGAATAAGATATGGTCCTGTGCTACTAATAGGCTCAGCAGCTGTCCACATGCTGTAGGTGCTCATGTTCCTCAGAACATGGGCAGGAATTTACAGGTGAGGGGTAAACACCTTGTGTGTCCCAGGTCCAAAGACATCTACAACCTCCTCTCCTGGTTCCTTATCCACCTCCTACCATAACGCCTAAAAAACGGTCATGTGTGTAGGTTCGCAGAGTGGGCATAATTTGATTACATGACCACATGCTATTTTTAATACTGGACCTCTGTCCAATTCAGAGCACAGTTTGGTTAGGGAATAAGGCAGGGTTGGGTCGACACCTACTGACATTCATCCCTCAGTCCTTTTTTGGTCATCTCTCCCACATCGAACATAGTTACATTCTGTATTTGGCTACAAACCGATTTCAGGATTTAGATCAGAGGCTAATCACTAGCACACAGGGCCAGATTTTCAGCTGGCGTAAATTGGCATGCATGGAAGAAGCTCCTGATAAAAACCCACAAAGCCACCGCATTGTCTTCCTTCAAATACTTCCTTAACACACTCATGCCAAAAACCTCAATGGTTAGGCAGCTGGTGAGCTATAACCACTGCTGATCATAATCGTCTCATCCTTACCTTCTGGTCCTCTCATTTGTTTTTTGTATCCAGCTGCTGTCTCCTATTTTATACTTAAGACTGTAAGCTCTTCCGGACAGGGACTGTCTCTTGTATATCAATAGAGCACCTAGCAGAAAGGGGCTAGCACCTTTATGTAATAAAATAATATATGAAAATAATAATCCATCCCAGTCAATGAAGCTACAATAATCTACACCATTTGAAGACCTAGCCCACAGTATGTGATGAGCTGGGTAAATAAGATCATAAAATGATGTTCAGAACTTAAGAGCAAAGAGTTCACGTAACTTAGCTGAGACGCTGCTATCATTTTTGTTGTTGTTGTTGAGAGAATAGGTAGGTGAGGTCCAATGAAAGATATTTCCTCACCTACCTTCTCTCTCATTTCCTGGGACCAATATGGCTACAACAATGCTACATAATACTTTTTAACAGTAACCCTTTCTCTACTGTAATTATATATTTAGCAGCACACAACAGAAAAAACATTTCATGATTCTGTCTATCTCAATAATTAACACTTTCCATAATTATGTCTGTGTTATTTGGAAATGGTATTTCAAAGTCTGTAAGCAAAAAGAATAGCACTGAATTGTGCCGATTTATAATACATGCAGGATATACTTATCTTAAAGATTTAGGGCTCTATTTTTCCCTACATATGCAGTGCAAGACACCATGCAACTAGTGATTTACTACACTAAACTTTCTGTTCCGTTTTCAATGTCTGAATACTAGAGGGATCCTATACACCCAGTTCCCTTACCCAATGAGCAAATGGACATAAGAAATTGCATTTACTCTGGCTATGGAAACGTTATTCTTTCCAGGAGGGATAATAAAAATAGATTCTTTCATTTATTCCTTGAAGATGCTATCTTGCCATCAGTTTAGAACCAAACTAAGAACAAAGTTTTACTTGGCACCCCATCCCTCACTGTTCTCTGATTTCTTCTGGAATTTTTTCCCCTCGCTCTACAACTATTATCTTGGATAACACAAAGTTTCATACCATAAGGATACTGGTATGGTTACACACTGTTAAAGTTTCATTCTTTATCCACATTAGTACAATCTTTGCCATTATTCTGGAGTTTATTAAGTTCTAATTATAGAAAGTTTTTTTTACTCCTGTCAGAAGATGTTTTGCTAGGTTTCATATGCCTGATTGAAGGAAGATGGTCAGTTTAGATATTAAAAGGATATATACTCCCCATTCGCATGATGCATTTTAGCCCTGTAAGAATTCCATGAGTGAATTTCGTAACTTTGGAGTAAGGCTGACTGACAGCATCACAGCCGAAGTGCTCTCTACAGGTAGTGGCATGACTTTCCCCTCACATGGCTGACCATGCTGCAGAGACCACCTGTGTAAATAAGAGGGTAAGTTCTGTTATCTCCAGTTCAGTCTGTGCATTTTGCCCTTGACCTCTCTGCTAAGACTGTCAGCACACTTATGGTGGTTAATTATTAGGATGGGTTTTATGATGTGGATACTTACTCACTAGAAACAACGCATTTATTTCCATACATATTACTGAACTGCCATCAGACGATAATTCCTTCAGCCACTCCAGAGTGCGGCTGGCGTCAAACAAGTGACAGAGCTGAAAGGCTTTGTATTGTAACCGATTACCAGCTCCCCGAGCCATCTGGTCTCTCTCCACATATCTGCATTTGTGTGTCCACATGCAGTTGCTTTGAAAATACACACACGTGCATGCGCGCGCACACACACACAAAAGCAGGAGCACAGTGTGTACCAGATGCTTCGCACGTAATATTCTACCTAACGTTGCACCTGGGCTGTCTGAGGCACGTGGAGGGCTAATAACTGCTCCACGTCACACAGTGAGTCAACAGCTCAGCACTGGAATCCTGGCCTGGCTCTACCAGGTTTTCAGTCCTTTGGTTCAAAGCCACTGAAATTAGCGCATGCCCCACTCCCAAGGAGGACTACGGGTAAATGAGGCCTAGACACACCATAATTTAAGGCTCCCCATAAGCACCATTGTCCTCCTGTGACATTCCAGGGTACGATCCAGACTAATGAGTAGTTGTGTCACCCCTGCCCTCTAACCTGGGGTGCCCTTTACAACCCCTCGCTGCTGCCGCCTCCAGCTTCAACTGCTCACAAACAGCCTCCTGCATGTAAGTCACTGCTGCAGCCAGCCTGCCACACTGGGGCTCTTACCAGCCTGGGTTATACTGCAGGGTGACTCCAACACCCCCCCCCAGTCCCAGATTTCTCCCCAGAAACATATGTCTGTGTTATTACAATACTTGCGCCCTGGGAGACACGTTAATACCACATGTGATACCCTCCACAACATGCAGCCTCCTCTTATCATAAATCAGTCTAACTTCTTGTTCAGTTAGTATTCCCTTTATTTATTTTTGCTTGTATATCTCCCCCCACCCCCATCTCCCTCAAACAGAACCCTCTCCCCTCCTTGCTACAACTAAGTGTTCCACTCAGGGGAAAATTAACCTTATCACCAAGCAATTAGAATTCCCCAACTCCCAGACCACACACTAAGCAAAGCAAGGGTGATGTGTCTAGAAGTCCTGGAGGGTGAGGAGGTAAGTGATTTAGCTACAAGAATGTATATATTTCACTAGCTCACTGTATAAAATCTATACATCTGCTTAATAGGAGCTTGCCTTTTATCTGGTGCAACTCGTGAAGTGACCCTATAGCAGGTTTTAAGATGAATTATGCAGCATCCAGAATATAGGGGAAGAAGAACAAACATTTAATCTGCTCTTCTTTGGTCTGTACAGACAAAGCCCAAGCTCAGAGATATGCCATCCATGTCATTTCCCCCCTGTATTCCTCTAGCAGTTAGGTAACAAAACCCAAAGCACTGATCATTATGTAGGGATTTAACCTCAGCTGGCCATTACACACACGTGGTCACAATTCACATCTAACATTAATGGTTCTGAACATGATTTTAAAGCTTAACGAGCACATAGGCAGAGACAGAATTTATAAACCAGATTTGCTTGGCATGTCTACAAGCCTTTGGAGATGGCAAGCATGGAAACGGCTCTCTTTACACAGTGGTACAGTACATGCTTTGGAACCATTTGATAGTTTTGAAATATTTCTGACGCAATTGGTTGTATTTATTTCCATCCTCTTAGAAAGAGTGCAAAAGGTAACAACATGTCTGGCTCGTTGTGCTACTTCCCACATCAAAAGAAAGGCCTCCATCTTATTTCTAGTTTGTTGATAAATACAAGTTAGTCACTTCCCTTAATATTAAACTGCAAATGCTGTTAAATGCGCCATTAACAAAACGTATGAACTTTTTAATGTGATTAACATGGTCATAACTATCTGATGTTTCTTGCTGATTGAATCTGCCACTTCTATTTACCAGGAAAATAAATAACACATGTTTACTGTCTTTCTAAAAAGTTCCTATTTATTTTGTGGTCATTTCCCAATTACAATATTTCCAGCTTAATTTCATAAAACAGCTTTTTACATGGATTAAAAAAAAAAGCTCTTATTGTACATTGTCTTCAAAATATTTTGCCTTTGAGCCATGTGCTTTTATTTGTAGGAACAACCAACCACCCTGTGTATTACTCCAAATTAAAAAGAGAAACAGCTGTATGTTTTACAAATGTCTATAGCACTTAGGCTGGATATTGCTGGAATCTTTGCTTCTCTCCCTGTATTTTGTAGTTTTTATCATGAAGGAAAAACATAGATGAAAGCCAAAATATACAGGGTTATTTTCCTCTCCGTGCACGCCTACATGCCCTGATTCAGAATCCGTCCCTATTCAGCAAAGCACTTATACCTGTGCTTAACTTCAAGTACATCCTTGGATTTAAACACGTTTAAATATGTTGGTGAACTGGGGCCATAGTTCCTAGTACATTTAACAGCAGCAACAGAAAATTATCCAAGTGTTGCCAACTATTATGCTTTTATTGCAAGTCTCACAATATTTTATTGGGTTTTTTTCTTTAAGCCCCAACTGCTGAAGTCAAGTCATGATTTGAGAGTCTCAGCTTCTTTAAAAAGAGTTGGTAGGTTTCTAGTCCTCATGGTTTGGGAAAAAGCCTTGAAAGAGTGAAGTTAGCATAATCTAATGGCTCAGAAACAAGAAAGCAAATAGAGAACCCAACTTTGATTTGACCTAAAAAAGTCTCAGGTTTTTTTTTAAAGTCAGCCATATGACTTTGGGGTCTGCTCAGTGTCTGAATGCTTGGTTTTCACAAGATTGTTTCCCTCGGTGAGATAACTCTATTCTGTGCATTCCCAAGATTCTTTAAAGGCTCAGAAGCCATAAATGAGTGTTAATGCTCAATCCTGCCTTGCGAAGTGAGAATGCACACTGATTTTAGACCGTCCGTCCTAGCACATACCCACCCAGGCACAGTGGCTGATGTTAGAAGACAGCAATGTGCTCTCACATAACGATAAGCAGATTTGAGCCCTAAATCTGGAGAACTCAACAGCTGCCCTGAGTCTAAAGGAAACAGAGACAATGCATAACTGAAATGGCAAGTCATAGGATAATTAAAACATTTGTGACAGTAAACCAAAGAAACAACAAGCCAACAAACCAGAGAGCCATATGCTCCCATGTGCTGCATGTTGCAGAGCAAAGAGTCATTCCAACATAATAGAGATCTGCCCCCCCCTCCCCGCCACGCCTCTCCCCCGCAGCCAATGTCAGTATGATGCCTTTGGATGGAAAACAATACATCTGGCAGTACACAGGACACCCCCAGTTTGGTTATATAAAAATAAAATGGACATGTGGCTTGGGTAGAAGTGGGTGGAGTTAGAAGGTGAACCATTGACAGTGTTGTATGAGGGGATCATGGGATAGTACTAAAGAATGACTGTAATCTACAGCAGCACACATCTAATGCTATTTCACATAGCAACGCACGTTGGGCCCAATTTTCCACTGCCATACTGACGATCAACCTGAGTGTGGGACTAGGCTATGACGTACCGAGAGGGTCCCACAAGATCCCCTCTGGTTTAAGGGCTGTATGCGTCTTCATAACCAGAACAGCTGGTGTTTACCACAGGATTGTTTTTGTGTCTTTGGTATTGTTCATCTCCCTGCTGCTCTGCTTCGAAGAAATCGGAGGCTTTTGCAGCATGAGCTCTAGCAGAGAGTGTATCTTCAAAAAAGCAGGTTCTTGTGTGACTGATTGACAATGTAGCTATACACTTGTTAAACATAATAATTGAGGAAAAAAATAAAAAAGAATCCCCAGATGACACTTTCAATTTTAGAACCTGCACCAAAATTCATTGAAATGAAGGGAAAGACTATAAGTTCAACTAAGAGAAATTCACTAAACTATGCAACCTTCTTGACGTAGAGACAAGTCTTCAGATGCCTTACAAGTCTTGGGATTTTTAGATGGCCAGTTTTCAGTTCAGGCACTATAAGCCTGTGTGTGCTAGTCATGCCACTCGTGTACATTCAGCTTGCATTGCTGGGGTTTAGTGCTGGTCAGTTACACTGACTGTACATTGTTTTATTGAAACATGGATGTTTTGAAGGGAGTAATCCATTCTTGGTTATGGATGTTATGATCTTTTTCCACTGGCTATTTACACAGTATTTCCAAGAGCTGAACATCGCCTTGTTTGAGCTCTGCTAAGCCCACCTTCTAAGTGGTAAGAGCCAACTTAGTTTTCAGTAACAGCTCACTCATAGGACTCCGGGGCTACTTGAGCATAACTACTCATGATAAACTATCTGACTGCCTATGCACAGACCTCAGTTTGAGCAACTTAAATTAACCAGACGTATTTTAAATAAGATGGATTTAAACCATTTTCCTTCTAGTAACTAAGGGCCAGCACTGCATTCATCAAGTTACTAAAACCTCTATTTTTATTATTAAATTGTTGTCATGTACAATATATGCTATTTGACTGCAGATATCCAAATTGCTCCTGACATAGTAAAGTAAGATTAAATTGTGTGTCTAATTGAGGGAAGTACTGCAATATGTTATCAGTGGATGCCAAAGAGGTCAAAAAGCACTGAGATCCTTTACTATATGCTTATCTCACTTTTTTGGATTTATAGAGCAAGTTGTCATTTTTGGATTATTGCATAATAATGTGAAAATGCGGAGGGTATCAATGTATTGGCTGCATTGTTTAAGGAGAAATGGACCCTAAAAATTGCATCACACTTTTTGTAAAGTGCAATTTTTAGGGTCCATTTCTCCTTAAACAATGCAGCCAATACATTGATACCCTCAGTGAGGCCTCAGCTGGAGTACTATGTCTGCTTCTAGGTGCCACACTTTAGGAAAGATGTGGACAAACTGGAGAGAGTCCAGAGGAGAGCGACTAAAAGATTTAGAAAACCTGAATTGTGAGGAAAGATTAGAAAAACTGGACAGTGATCAGTTGTTCTCCATATTCACTGAACGTGGGACAAGAAATAATGGGATTAATTTGCAACAAGGGAGATTTAGGTTAAATATCAGGAAAAACTTTCTAACTATAAGGATAGCTAAGTTCTGGAATAGGCTTCCAAGAGATTTTTGCAATAATCCAAAAATGACAACTTGCTCTATAAATCCAATCTAGTCATTAATGAAAATATTGACTAGTTCTAGACCCAGAACAGACCTCCAAAGGACCCCCCTAGATCTGTTCCCACAATTTGATAGTTAACCATTAATAACTACTCTTAGTATGGCTTTTCAACTGGTTCTGCAGCCACCTTAGAATAATTTCATCTAGACCACATCTCCCTAGTTAACTCATGTAGGACTATGCCAGGGTATCAAAGTTAGGTTGATTAGTCTATAATTTCCCTGGTCCTCTTTGTCCCCCTTTAAAAAGAAAGGTACAGTGTTTGCCCTTTTCCGGTCCTCTGGGACCTCATCCGCCCTCCATGAGTTCTCTAAGATAATTACTAACGGTTCAAGATTGCTTCAGTTAGCTCATAGAATGAACTTCATCAGGTCCCGTTGACTTGAATACATCTAACATATCCAAATAGTCTTTAACCTGTTCTTTCCCTATTTTGGCTTTCAGTCCTTTCCCCTTGTTGTTTATATTAATGATATTAAGTATCTGGTCACTATTAACCTTTTTAATGAAGACAAACAAATTTGGCATTAAACACCCCAGTCTTCTTGTTTTCATCTGTTATTAGCTCCTCTTCCCTGCTAAGCAGAGGACCTATGCTTTCCTTTGTCTTTGTTTTACCTTTAATGTATTTATAGAATCTCTACGTCCTGCCTTTTATGTCCCTTGAGAGGAGCAACTCATTTTATGTCTAACCTTTCGAATTTTGTTCCTCCAGGCTTGAGCTATTCTTTTGTACTCATCCTTAGCAATTAGGCCATGTTTTGACTTTTTGTAGGATTGCTTTTTGATTTTCAGGTAATTAAAGAGCTTGTGATGGAGTCACATTAGCCTCTTACTAGTCTTCCATTCTTTCCTTCACATCTGCATAGTTTGCTGTTGTGCCATTAGTACTGTCTCTGAGAAATTGTCAGCGCTCCTGTAGTCCTTTTTCTCTTAGATTTTTCTTTCCATGGGACCGTACCTACCAGTTCTCTGAGTTTGTTAAAGTCTATTTTTTGGTGGTTTATTGTCCTTATTCTGCTGCTCTAACTCCTTCATTTCCTTAGAATCATGAAATCTTCATCTGTCTATGAATATTGCAATATTACATACCAGGCCCATCACCATTGCATCTAATGTTCAGAATTCACTATTCAAACTGGTTTTGTCAACCAAATCATATGGCATGGTTTTTGTTCAGATGAACTAAAGTGATCACTTTTAGTGGGAATAGGTTCATTTGCTGATGAATGCCCTACTTTAGCACTTGCCTAAACATTCGTGTAAACAAAACATGGTCTTACAAATGTTTTCTGACAGGTGAACAGGAAGTGGTCAAATCCGTATTGCAGTTTGGCTTTCAGAAGTGTGTTCATGAATAGTTTTATCCACCTCTGCCCTCAAGCATTCAACCCTTTGGATTATTTCTCTCCTTATACCCATCTCCTGGGCCCAGTCATGAGGTCCTTATTCCAACCAAAGCCCCACTCCTTTTGCCTATATGAGGACTGCAGCATTGGGCCTTCAGTTCTATCCTTCTAAAAAAAAAAAAAAAGTTCCTGAGTTTTGCAATACCACTTATACTGTGCAGTCCATGAAAGACCCAGTACTGCTTCCATTAAGATCAGTGGGATTTTTAGCAAGAGCATGCCTGGAATCATTAACCTGACTCCAATGTGATACTGCAGAACTGGAATTAATTTCCAAACTGGACACCATCAAATTAGGCCTGAATAAAGACTGGGAGTGGATGGGTCATTACAAAAACTAATTTTACCATACTAGTTTCCCCCTACTGTTACTCACACCTTCTTGTCAACTGTTTGAAATGGGCCAACCTCATTACTACTATAAAAGAGATTTTTCCTCCCTGGGTATTCTACTGTTAATTGAATTGTCTCATTAGACTCACCCCCATTTGGTAAGGCAACTCCCATCTTTTCATGTACTATGTATGTATGTATGTATGCGTATACATATACCTGCTACTGTATTTTCCACTCCATGCATCTGATGAAGTGGGTTCTAGCCCATGAAAGCTTATGCCCAAATAAATTGGTTAGTTTCTAAGGTGCCACAAGGACTCCTCATTGTTTTAACCTGACTAGTGTTTTAAAAAAACTGAACAAGACACAAAACAATGGAAGGCAAATTTTCATGAACTGAGTTCAAAGACTAAAATTAAATGGAGTTAGAAATTTACAGCTTAATGTTCTTTAAGTTAGCAGAACAAATAAACTCTGGGTTTCCTTATTGACTGTTAACCACAACAACTTAAGACTTACTCCATTTCATCTTTGTTCATTTCATACTGGGATTTTCTTTTTATTTTATTGACTAGGAAACATCCAGTTTTCTGGCTGGAGCTTATTATGTAAAGAAAGCATAAAAGGACTCATTACTTTTTAGCTACTAGCAGAGAAGGGAACAGAACGCATGTATTATTTTCCGTAAGCACAGCACTTGGTAGTACTGCTATTTCAAACTATGCATTATTAGTATCCAGAGCTGCATGAAACAACCTATATGTAATATAATGTATTTAATGTCTCCACCCAGTTAGCTAAAGAGCTGTATTTTTATAGCATGGAAGTGAAGATTCAAATAATGTTCTAAAATTCTTTTCAATATATTATTGTAAACCAAATGTCTGGTTTGTATCTGGGGCTCAGTTCAGCAAAGCACTTATGCACATGCTTAACTCTCATTGACTTTAAAAGTAAGCACCTGCTTAAGTGCTTTGATGAAGATGGGTGGACTTAGGTGTATGCTTATTGTGCTTTGCTGAACCGGCACCTTCATCTTGAAGGGAGATTTTTAGAGGCATAAAGGAGAGTTAGGTATCCAAAGCCTATTGACTTTGAGTGGGAGTGGGGCACATAATTGCTTTCTGTGCTGTTGGAAATCTCCCCCTAAAAGTCCAGTCCCCTTACTTATGCAAGTCCTTGACTTTCACTGGAGTGCTTATGCGAGTCAAGTTTACTCAGGTGAGTAAGATTTTGTAAGGGGCTCTAGATAGAAGTAAAAACTGGGCAAATAAAATAATACTTGATTAAACTAGTTCCTCACCCCGCTTCCTTAAACAGGAAATTGCCATGTTTCCAATGTGTCTCTTTCTAATTGAGATTTCCAATGTATCTTTTTGAGACTGTCTAAATATTATATATGTTTGAATACAAAATTCAAAAGGAATTCATTGTAACCACACAGTAATTGAACTAGTGGGTTAAACAGAGAAAGAGAGAGAATTTGCCTCAGGGCTTAGGGTCCTTGAATACCATCTTTACCAGAGACTAAACATTGCAAGCCACCCTGCTGGTAATGGATGGGCATTTTAAAGAGGTAAATGTTAAACAGTGATGAAGCATAATTGGAGCGGTTTGTTGTGCATTCATTGATGAAATGCCAGCAAAACTGAGTCAGTTCAAAATGACATGTTTATGTGACATCAAAGAGCCTCTGCTGACTTGACATTAGATCTGTGACAAATGTATACATTGGAGCCATGCTTGTCATTTAGACCTTCTCTGCTTACTTTTCACTGTAAAGAGAAACATTTGTGACTCTGCTCAAGCTGGTCATTGGTAAACATGTACAATGTTGTGTTAGCAACACAGACAGAGAAAGTTGTTGAAAAACGCTTCTGGGCCTACTCTAGTAAATATCTATTCACACACGGTACTCAAGAGCTGCTTCTTGTTGCCTCAAGGACGGATGCAGTCAGAGAGAGGAAAACTTAGCAGTACACTGGCCAAGTATTTGCAGTTTACACATTTAAAAAAAATGGTTCCTACAGATGCTCAGAAAATACTTATATTTGTTTTACTAGACACCAAAGATAGACCTGGAGAGGTCAACCAGATGGAAGCAGAGCTTACACCGAGTCTACTGCTATAGCCGAGACACTTACAGCTTCTCTATTCTTTTTGGCCAGGTCACAGACGCAGTCCCATAGGACTGATTACTCACGTGCTGACCACATGAGCATTGTTGATACATTTTTTCCCCCAAAAAGCAAAACATTGTGGTAAAAGTTATCCTTGATGTACAATAATATTTACTGCTTCTTCTGCTCACTAGCAAATAAATGTCACTTATTAAAACATATCCAGTATTCATGAACATTTCATATTACTGCTTCTCCAAATTATGCCAAGCTGAGAGGTGCAAGACCGACCCTGGGGTGCATGACTCACATCTCTATTGCTGTATAGGTATGTTACCTAGTAGGTTATTTTATCTAACCTAGTCCATCTATCCACTGTGGTGGGAGGCAAGGGAGGAAGTGATCAACTAGTCAGGGGGGACTGCAGATGGAAGAGAAAAGCACTAGGACTCGGGAACCAGTTCCCTCTGCCTATAACTAAAACGCTGAGAGATGCAGTATGGAAAGCACCAGCAGGACCTGAGACTGAAAGCACTGGGGTTAGCCACAATAGTCAGAGGTGTTTGCTAAACAACAACATGGGCAGGGAAAGGCCTGGCTGTTGTATTACAGGTGCTCAGAATCTCTGACAATCAGGCTCTAGTTGTTAGTATTCTCTCTCCATTGGCTACCACTCTAGATATCTCCATCATCAAGGTTAAAGAAGTTTGCCACAGTTGCTAGCCAACTAGAAGAGTGACCATCCTGGGGCAGCGAACTACATAAAGGTCTCATGTAATAATCTCCTCTTAATTTACCCTTCTAACCAGTCAGAGAAGTAAGTACGAAAGACACAACGTGCTGTGGTAAAAGTGATCCCTGCCATACTTCATCACTGTCAGTAATATTTAATGCTTCTTTTGCTTACTAGCAAATAGATAACATATTTAGGCCTAAGGGTGCATGCTGTGAATGGGGTGCTTGAGCATCTGTTTCCCCAGAGACTCTAACCACTTTTCCAGTGAAACAAGAGACTGGAGTATAGAGGAACAGCATTTTATCATTCCACTAATGCCTATCTATAGTTCCAGATGGAGAGCAAGCAAGGTGCACTCAGGTTCACAATTAGTTTCAGGCTGTTTATGGTGGGGGTTTGTACAGTTTTCAAATGGAAAGTAAATGAACAGCTCAGAATACACTGGGAACCTCCCAGGTCCAGGAAGCGGGGCTACAGCACACTATTTGGTACACTGGAATGCTAGATGTAATACATTTGTCTTTGCATTAGTGAAACATGCTCTGTTGCATGATCATTTTTCTTCCAGGAAAGGAGACTGTAATGCTTGTGAAAAGTGTGAGAGCCTTAAGGAGTACAGGTGCTTATAAGAGGCATCACAGACTATCAGGCCTGAAGGCGGAAGTCCTCTTTTTAACCATACAACAGGTCTAGCATGGGCAAACTTCCCCAGACTGTATCACTAATGTATCTCAACCTGACATGGACGGGGCCAACTCTAAGGGTGAAATGGGTATCTTAATCTCTGTACCTATTCATTCAGCCTCTCTCTGCTCAGACTTCCATTATCAAACACCTGTCCATTGGGAAGACTACCAAAAATATTGCACATATCACCAAACAGCCACCAAATTGCAACTACTATCCTTCAGTACCATCCTGGGTTGGATTTAGACCGGTGACCTAAAAGTGAAAGGTTCTATGTCACATGACCAATCCTTTGCGTGGTCCATTCCTTCCGCCCTACAACATGTAAACTGACCTAATGTGACCTTGAACAAGTCCCCTAATGTGCAATTCAATTTACCCAGCAAGCAATAAAGTGGGTGAAATAATACTTAACAGTGGTGTCATAGGACTTAATTTATTAATAAGTTTCCCAGCATTTGGTGAGGATTTGCAGATGACTCTATGGTCACATGGTGCTAGCTCTCTCCTTGTTTCCATCTGAGAATGAAGCAGAACTGATAGTGCTCTTGCACCAGAGCTCACTGGTTACCATGGTCTATGACTGCAGCCATCACCAGTTCTTCCACCCATAACAAGCCCACTGGTGCCACCTACAGCAGGTTTGAAGCAGTCCTTTGTACGGTCTTCTCTTCCCTGGCTCATACCACAGGCCTCCAGAAAAAATGGCCTTTGGTTCAGTCTTATTTTTCTTCCTCTGTCACTTGCTCACTGCAAGCCTTCCCATTGTTGTCTTCTGGTTCCTGCCCGCCGCTCTCATTGCTCAGTCCTACCCACATCACATAACATTTCCACCCTTCTTTTTCCTGTCTCCTCTACTCCTATGCTCCTTGCAACTCCCCTTCTATTCTCTACCTCAGACTGTTGCTCTTCCTTTTTACCTCTGGTGACCTCCCTCTCAGTCCAGGCCCAAACTGGTATCCTTACTCTCCTCCTCTCACATTCCTTCAGACCTGCTCCTCCCAATTCTACAAGCCCCGCTTGATACACAGCCTCTTTCATCCTACTCCCTTCCTTCGTGTGCTCTTCGGGCTATCACCTGAAGAGATAAGGCTTCTGTTACTCTCCTTGGCATCGTCTTCTCTCATTCCTTCTGATCTGAAGGCCGAGAGATCAGTGAGGGAAACCTCTTCTTCCCACAACCACTTTGTCTCATTTGGAATCCAGTTTGTCTACCTCTTCTCCCTGGGAGTGACTGTTACATGCCAGCCCTGGTTCTTCATCCTCCTTTTCCTCCCAGAGAAGTATGAATATTTTAACAAGTGGCTCCTACAGAATCCTTTACCAAAAACCTTAGCTTAACAGCACCTCACTGGAAAATGTCAGACTTGTTTCCTGAAAAGTACAAACTGCTGCCACCCTTGAGGAGCAGTAGTGTTCACAGCCCACACTGCCTTCTTCTGGCCATCACAGAGTTCTGGTCCTCTGGCCACTCCTATGCTATTGCCCCCTAGCCTGAGTGCAGGTCCCTTCCACTCTCCCCTGGAGAGAGGTGCCGCAGTGATAAACATGCTAGGGGTTCTGGAGTACAGTGTGAAGTGGGGTGATTTGAAAGGGGTGGCAATAGAGACCTTGCTAGAGGCAAGACTGACGTATCCTCCCTTTGGATGTTATTTTATTTAAATGCTGAGTCAATTTGGCTTCACTTCTATTGTGAACAATGAGAAGTGGTAACCATTTTGAAAGAGATTTTTTGTTAATGGCAGCTTCACTCCGCAGTAGGAAATGGTAGCAAATTTGGAAGAGACACGTTTTTTGTGTTAGGTCCTAGTGAAAGAGACGCTTTCTGTTATGAACAGGAATGACAATTAAGAATGACCATTAATCCTAAATATTTATATATCTTGCATTGAGAGTTCAGTGAGTTTTGTATCTATGGTTATTTTGAAGGGTCTCTATTGTCCCATTAAGAAGATAATTTGGGAGTGATGATTAATTTTTAAATGGGTCCTTTAAGAAGTTTAGCACCTTGTATCAGACATTGAACTCAAACTAATGAGTGGATTCATTTGAAAATTCTCAGAAAATTTATTCTGCACCCAAAGAAGAAGAGCAGCAAGTTTGGGGAGGATTCACTGTAGTCTTTATACATAATGAAGTGGTTAAATTCCTGCTTTAAGTGCAAGTCAATGCAGGTTTTCACGATGGCATTATGAGCAGCACGTCCATAATGTGCTGCAATGCCTTGGTAAAAAGGGATGTAATAAGGACAAAATTTCAGCCCTAACTTGGAATTCCTTTGCCTTTGTGAGCTTGTCATCCAGCTCTCTATCAGAACATGCTGCAGGTTTTTCTTCTTTGTGGTTCAATAAATAAATACAGAAGAGATTTTCAATCTGTGTCATATTATTTCTGTCTCACATTATGTTTTATTCTTCGTTTCCTTTTTGCCTTTGCCAGCCACTGTCTTTTGTCTGGAGAGGAGGAAATGTAACCGGCGGCTGGCTACCTACACAGCCAAGAGATATTTCTTTTCAGTCAGTAAGTGATGACACTAACTTCCCCTCTAAGGGCACAGATCTTCAAGTGCAAAAACCTCAGATCTCAGAATTCTCTCTCAGCAATCTGGCTGCCTCTTGCATTTTGTTTTGACTTTACTAACCTTTCCTTTGTTTTTATGCATGCTTATGATTCTTGTATGGTGGGAATGTACTAAATCTATAGCATATTGGAGGAAGGAAATTTTGTCACTGGAGTATACAAGTAAGGTGACCAGATGTCCCAATATCATCAGGACCGTCCTGATATTAGGGGCTTTGTCTTATATACACACACACACACACACACACACACACACACACAACTATTGCCCCCCTGAAAAAAAGTGTCTAAATTGTTCACACTTACTATCTGGTCACCCTATTTATAAATGTGTGCATAAAATGCCATAATATCTTCTTTTCATTGATAATCTGTGCTGCAACTGGCTTAAGATTTCAAATATAGATATTTAGAAATCAGTTAGAGGCGGGATGGCCTTGGGGTTAAAGCACTGGACTGGGATGCAGGAGATCTATGTTCAGTTCTTAGTTTTGCCACATGCTTGGACAGGTCACTTAGTCTCTCTGGGCTTCCCCATCTGTGAAATGGGGATAATACTCCCCCTTGCTAGATTTTTTGTCTGTCTTGTCAGAATGTCCCAGTTCTGCGCTATGATCTGTGCAGACAGAAGGCATTGACTTCAGTGGGGCGCGGTGTGGGTGCAGTAGTCCACCTGCACAGATGGCAATGCAGGATAGGATCCTTAGATTGTCTCTATGTACTTGTAGAATACCTACTACAGTAGGGCCCTCATCTTGGGTGGGGTCAGTCGGTTCTATGACAATACCAATAGCCATTAACATTTAACAAGGTTTCATGAAGTACTAGAGCCTTGAAAAGATGCAGCAAACATAAAACAGGTGTCCTTAGACTGTTAATACTGAAGAATTTGTGTACTTAATATTAAATGGCTCCTCATTCTTCTTATAGTGGTTGTCAGTGGAGACTGCAACAGTGGAGTTCTTCTCTGGATATGGCTCTGTAAAACTAGCATAAGGGATTATTCTATGGCAATGACTCCATCTCAGATTTACTCAGTTTACAAGCGAAAATGATGCTTGGGGTTTTTTGATGGTTTGTAAACTCACAGCTATAAACAAAAAACACTACCTAGAAACTGAAAAAAAAAATCAAGCTGTGTTCTGGGTCCTGCAGCATAATTAGTGCTTCTGCAGGATCCTCAGTGACAGCTGGGTAGCCCACAGTCAACCAACTCTCCTCTCACTTATATCTGTATGATCCCAGGGTCTACAAGCCAATGGTATAGGTGGAGCTGAAGGTCTGATTTGGTCCTGCAGTTGGATCTTAGGCCCTGGTCCTGCACCACAGTCTACAATTGCAGGCTCTTGCACCTCCTCATGAAAGACAAGTCCTTGATTTTTTCAACCTAAAGATTATAGTAATGCTAATTCTTGCATTTATAACAGATCTCTCTGACATGCATTTCAATTTCTTGAGAATTATTGGAGGTGGTACACAGTACTGACTAACTCACTACTTGTGTATTGACAGTTTATGTCCTCTTACTACTAAGAGTGACATTTTAAGCTGTCAAGCAAAGCCCAAAAATAAGCATGGGGAAAACTGTACAGTGTTGTGGAGATAGAGACAGGACACAGACCACTTGTATAGCCTAGCTATGGTCACAACACTGCTCGCCTACACAGAGCTATGGTGCAGTGAATCTATGCAGATCACAAATCTACTGGCCACTGCCATGCCATTCCTGCAGGAATCCTGGTCGCTCCTATGGAGGGTGAACTGCCCCATAGCTAGGAACGCCCCCTCCTGGGGCATTTTCTATTTTCTCCTCACCAATACTATAGAAACACTGTCTTCCTACTGTATTTTTAGACTTCTTTGCTCTGCACAGGGCCACAGGACTTGGCCTAATGGGATTATTTACTGATGGATTACAAATAATTGTGCATGTTGACATGTAATTGATAATATGTCTGTTGATATTGATTAAATAAGGAGTAAGATGTTCTTGTTTTCTGTATGGCAGTTAGCCTATTAATTTCTGGCTGCCTGCAGTATCTTAGCATCTCGCAGGCTGAGGGACTGCCAGAAAAAAAGCCTTCAAGTGAGTGAGGATAGCATGAAGTGATCAGGTAAGGAATAGGCTTAAGAAATATGGTTCAAGTTTGATTTGACAAAACACCAAACAAACCGACCAACCCTCCCCTTCCATCCTCTCCCCCAGCCTGTTAAATAGCGTGGATCCTGCTTGGAGAAGTATTGCAAAGGAAAGCAGCTACTGGGATCAGGAATGTTTTACTGAAGTTTGATTTCTTCCCCCCAGAGCACAGCTGGTATTAGGTGTCTCCCAGGTCCAACTTCATATTTCTTTTCTAAGGATGCTCTGTGCCAAAGCCCCTCATTTTTTATTAGTTATATTTATTGAGGTAAAACAAATTTAATAAGACCAAAGGAAAACAAGAGGTACAGATGACTGAAGCTAGTGGGGAGGTGATCAGTCTCTCGTCTGCAACTTGGAAGTGAGGATATTGGCCATGCCAGTCTCTCTGCTGCACTGGCCTAGGCACACCGTGTGCCCCACTACTCCTTCCATTTAGTAGGCAAACAGGGGCAAGGAATAGGGGGAACATTGCCATCACACTCGGGTCAGCAATGCTGACCCAGCACTGAAGGTGCTGCAAGATGCTGCTTGCTCCCAACAGAGCAAGCAGGAACGGAATGGTAACTAAGGTGAGCCAGTGCCCCAGTGCCTTGTGGGGCTAGTCGTGGGATGGAGCAGCCTTTGCTTGGAGCGATGCCCAAAGTTACAATCTAGCCCCGAGTGACAGACATATCAAGCCCCTCAGCACGCTCAGCTATTACACAACATGCGACGGTCACATGCAGAACAAAGTGATCCTACACCTAAGACAGAGTCAGTCTCACCTTGATATTCAGGTTCTGATCTTACAAACACGTGTGTCCCAGCAGGAGAATGGGCTTGTGTTAGGAGATACATGAACAAAATACAAGCAGCTGAAATGTGGCATATGGAAGGCAGGCAGACACTGGCCTGCATAGTTGTTAATGCTTTTATTTTTCTGTCACATAATCAAGTGGTGTTTTGCCCCCTGGGTTCAAGCTTTTATTTAGACTGCAGGCAGCAGAGCCACAGTTGCACAATGGAAAAGGTACAAGCTTTGACTTCTGGCTAATAAATACAGTACAATGAACAGAAGCTAAAACCAACAGACAAGCACAGGGGTGATAAGTACCTTTAAAGAGGCAGAAGTAGCCTGGGTGCTATGGCTTGTATATAACTCTTTCATGAGGTCCCAAGCCTTTTGATTGCAATCATGAGCAGCACTGTAGAGCGGGGAGAAAACAGGGTATAGGCCAGTTTGTAGCATGCTATTCTTTTTAGGATTAATATAGTCTAAAACTACCATACCTTAAGTCACAGTTGGTCCTGTCATGCTCCCATGAAAGTAATGAACATTCTCCTTGTGTAAAGGCTGCAGACTGCTCGCCATCATCACTGATGCACCAGGTGCTAGGAGAGGCAGGTATCAAGCAGCACATTGATAAATGGCCTTTCAATAAGAAAATAAAGTTGTCCCTGGAAATTAAGGGGGCTGTATTCTGACCCCACTTTTGCTAGTGCAAAATGGCGAGGGGGTGGGGGGAGAAGAGTGGTAGAAGACCTTCCTTCTGCCTTCCTGTTCAGGAAGCAGCCAAAATCCTGCACCTCACCCTTGTTCAGGCAAGGGGGTGATGTTGGCCCTGCTAACAGTTCTGGACATGCTAAAGGGCATAGGCTGGCCAAGGGCTAAACTTGACTTGTCGAAACTTTATCCTCTTATCTGCTTGTCTCTTACCTGCCTCACACCCTGCTTCCTCCTCTCCGGCTATGCAACTAGCTCGCCCAGCCACTTGTTTACTTCCCCTACAGCCATCTCTGTGCCTTCGTACGTGCTGTCCTGCATACATAATGCCCTCCCCAATCTCAGCTGCAAGACTGCTACCCTGTCCCCTTTTAGACACTTCCTCAGGACCCTCTTCCTCACTGAGGCCTTACAGATCAGTAGCCAACTAATCAAGGATAGACTGGGATGTAGCTGACTGCCATTTCTATCAATGCATATTTAAAAAAAGACAACCAATGTGTATAAGTTATATAATGTACATAATAAACATTGGATGTATTTTGATTGCATCCCTCTCACTCTTATCTTCCAAGTGTTGGTTGTTGTCTTAGATTGTAAGCTGCATGGAACAGGGACTGTCTTATGTGTTCCAACAGAACCTAGCACAACTAAGTTCTTTGGGCACTACTGCAGTAGAAATACCCCTCATAAAGGTACCAGCATGGTTCGCCCTTTGTGCGCATGCAGAAGGTGCCAGCTGCTGCCTTATGGCACTATGTGGGCTACCCACCTTTGGGGTGACAGTGCAGGGGGGACTGCAGCCACAATTCCCCCCCTTCTCTGCAGATCAGTGGGGAGTGGTTAGAGCTTTGACTCCACCACCCTACACACTGGCTAACCCAGTTGAGCTGGTTCACAAAGCCAAGTCATCTGCACTAGGGAAAAGGATGGTACAGATTAATTCCCCACCTGAAGCAAGAGGAGAATCAAGACCAAATTGTGACTGAGTTATAGCTGGGTATTCCTAGGGCAGCACACCTAATTGGTGCCCCTTACTCAGGGTGTGTGTGGAAGCTCTGCCATGAAGGGGAAGGGGACCCCCCCCCAAAAAACAGACTGGTTTGGGTTTTTCTGGTTCTTGGTATTTTACCAAATAATCTGCTTTTTGAACAAGATGTGATGGATATTTATGCCTTTTATTTGCCTCCAGAACAAAGCTTGTAATAGCTATTCCACACCTCCAAATAAATACGGCCTTTACTTTTTAATTGGCTCCATGTACAACTACCCTAAGTGCAGGAACTATTTGTACACCTATGCTGATACACGATGACTTTTCTATCTAGTATCAACCCATAAGGCAAAGTCTCAAAATAACTCTGGTATATGCATAGAGAACACATTTAAAATAAAACACTCAATTGACAGTTCAAGCCTTGCAGCACTTGCCAGTGGATCTTCTCCAAGCAGGAGGTGTTCCAAGTCAGCTTAGCACATGGCTAAGATAGCCTGCTTTCCATATTGTATTATCAGACCGTCTTCCAAAAGCTTTCCCACACAACAAAATGTCACCAAGAAGGTTTTACTCCAGCCTCTATATCACAGGCTGCAACTACAACTGGAGTTAGCTTCCACTGCCAACAGTGCGGTATCACTGACAAAGTACAGTTTGGGATCAGCCAAGCAAAAACTTTCAGGGACAGAGCTACTTACTTGATACTGTGTACGTCTGTCTTTTATGACAGATTATTTTTGCAAGATGAACACAGTTTACAGCAGCATCTTTGGCTTGAACTAGTCTAGTCTTTAAGGGCCTGGTTCTCCATCCCTTAACTGATGTTAAGCCAATGAAATGTGAGTTACATTGACGTACAACTCACAGAAGAGTTGAGAGTTAGAGTCAATGTAACAATGCAAAAAATGGCACCTTCTGAACTGTGTCGGGGGTATCCCAGTTCACTATGTGGTCTCCAAATCCCATGCCTAAACGTGGAAAGCCCCACTTGCTCCTTTCCACATCCTTTGGGGAAATAAGACTTAACCGCAGAACTAGATACCCTACTCAGACATAGCACCAATGATTGTATTTGGGCAGGGACCGTTTAGGGGCCCTGTGGGGAATCTCACTGACAGACTGAGTCCCCAATGCTTAAAAATGCAGAGTAATGCTGTCTCACCTGACTGAGTCCAGACCCAAAATAAAGTACTTCCTTCTCCTTGTGGCGGAAACTAGTGCTTGGGTGTGGTGCAAACCTGGAGTATCGGAGGGGTAGCTGTGTTTGTCACTTTTTACAGATCCAGACTAAGTCCTGTGGCACCTTATAGACTAACAGGTGTATTGGAGCATAAGCTTTCGTGGGTGAATACCGCCACATGCGTCTGATGAAGTGGATATTCACCCACAAAAGCTTATGCTCCAATACACCTGTTAGTCTATAAAGGTGCCACAGGACTCTGTCGCTTTTTACAAACCTGGAGTAGTGAATTCTAGTTTGCTGTATCACAAGGCATCTACCCTGTGCAGGTCTGGGCTTCCCCATTGAGGGGGGGGCGCTGCTCTTCCCGCTCACCTGCAGCTGTATCCAGGCTTGCTCTCTGGATCAATCCCCAAGATCAAGCTATATTTGGGCCTGCTTCCCTCCCCACCAGCAGTAACACTTGCTCATTGCCTAAACCCTCAGCTATCTCCCAGTATTGTCCCTGTGGAAGCCAACTGGCTCCAAGGTAACCAGGGGACTGGCAACCAATCACTTAGGCATGACGGCGTTCTGCTCTAGAATGGAATTCCTCTCCTCCAGTGAGAAGCAGGGATGTAGTAGGCAGTCCATGATGGAATTTTCTCCCAACCCTCTAGCCAACCAGGGATCTTGTGCAGAGTGGCCAGATTCCTTCTCTGCCTATTTTATAAGGTCCATAGTGAGGTAGGGCTGGCCCTTCCACGTTAATGCTATGTGCATGTAGAGTGAGGGCTGTAACTTGTCTGTTTCAGAATCTTATCTGCTCCCTTTGTGACAAAAATCAGATTTTGCTACGTTCCTCATGCTAGCACTGTATGGGCAGCACAGCTGTGGGGAGTGAGCAGAGTTCTATTCTTCCATGTGCACCTGCAACAGAAAGGTTTACTAAAGTTCCAATCAGCTATACCTGGGCAACTACACCGGAGGCAATGGGGTTGCATAGGTGTTAGTGAGGGCCTATTTGGAAGACAATGGAATTACAGAGATGTACCAAAAGACTAATTTGGCCTCTAGAGTTTGTATTATTGGAGACAGGGCTGGCTCCAGCATTTCTGCTGCCCCAAGCAAAAAAAAAAAAAAAAAAAAAAGCCTGGCAGCAGTTCAGCGGCAGGTCCTTCGCTCCTAGAGGGAGTGAGGGTCCTGCTGCCCCCGAATTGCTGCAGGTGCCGCCCCTCTCCCTTGGCCGCCCCAAGCACCTGCTTGTTAAGCTGTTGCCGGCCCTGATTGGAGAAAATGGGCAGGAAGGGAAGAACCTAACTTGACTGAGGCAAGGCTGAGTTTGCAGAATTAATTGTTTTCCCTCAAACATCTTTTTACTTGTAAACTCATGCATCTGATCTGGAACCACTGAGACCAAATAAACATGGAACCCCACTAACATTTTATGGGGTCACTTTTCAGAGCAGAATTAATACACTTATGTTGTACTTACTGTTTTGTGTGGAGTAGTCATGCATCTGTGGACAAAGGATCCATTGTTTTCTTTTGCTGTAGTGACCTTGACCAGAGTGAATGTGAAAATGGAAGATCATTGCATTCAGTGACTTGAGGAATAAAGCCCACCCAAGTTGGTATTCAGAAGCTTTTACCCACACATTTGTTGGGCATCATGTTCCATCCCTCTAGTTCCATTTCTTCTCTTAGGCTGTACCTTCTGACCCCCCTTGTGCTCAGAGGAAATGCAGCTTTCTCCAGGACTACAAGTGCCACTTCAACAGCCACAGAAGAACGTTAAGGTACATTTCAAACTCTATGATGCAAGCATATATGCTATGGGCATGAGCCTGCTCCCAGTGAGGTCTGTGAGCCAAATTCTCTGCTAGCATAATGCCACTGAAGTCATGCCAGGAGAGAATTTGACATAATGAGTTTTGCCATGAACTGTAGTGGGAATAGTTCAGGCCCATACTGTACATGTTTGTATTCATATATACACACACGTGAAAACTTTAGCCTGTGGCATCTTTTATACTGTTGATGCTGCTTATACCTGATTATGTCCTCTATTAAACAGTTCATGTTATAGGAGCAGAGTATGATATTGTACCCCGCTGGTTAGCGTGCATTATGCATTCCCGCTTAAAAAAAAAAAAGAAAAAGAGAAGAATGACCATACTGGGTCAGACCAATGGTCTATCTAGTCCAGTATCTTATCTTCTGACAGTGGCCGGTGCCAGATGCTTCAGAGGAATTGAACAGAACAGGACAATTTATCCAGTGATTCATCCTCTGTCATCCAGTCTCAGGTTCTAGCAGTCAGAGGTTTAGGGACAACATAAAGTTATGTCCTTGACTCTCTTGGCTAATAACCATTGATGGACCTATCCTTCATGAACTTATTTACGTTTACTTTGAACCCAGTTATACATTTGGCTTTCACAACATCACCTGGCAAGAAGTTCCACAGGTTGACTGCATTGGGTCAATAGTACCGTATTTCCTTGTTTGTTTTAAATCTTCTATTAATTTCATTGGGTGACTCCTGATTCACGTGTTATGTAAAGGCCTGCATAAGACTTCCTTATTCATTTACTCCACACCATTCATGCTAGACCCATCATATCCCCTCTGTCATCTCTTTTCCAAGCTGAACAGCCCCAGTCTTTTTTTTTTTTTTTTAAATTCCTCCTATGGAAGCTGTTCATATCCCTAATAATTTGTTGCCTTCTTTTTCCATTCTAATAGATCTTTTTTGAGATGGGGTAACTAGACCACCACATAGTATTCAACATGTGGGTGAACCATGGATTTATATAGTAGCATTATGATATTTTCTGTCTTATCTATTCCTTCCTAATGGTTCTTAACATTGTTAGCTTTTTTGACTGCTGCTGCACATTGAGCAGATGTTTTCAGAGAACTGTCCACAGTGACTTCAAGCTCTGAGTGGTAATGGCTAATTTAGACCCCATGATTTTGTATGTATAGTTGAGATTAGGTTTTCCCAATGTGTATTACTTTGCATTTATCAACATTGAATTTCATCTGCCATTTTCTTGCCCAGTCACCCAGTTTTGAGAGATCTACCTGTAACTCTTCACAATCAGCTATGGACTTAACTCCCTTGGCCTGATTCACAGAGGATGTGACTGTCTATGGATTCAGCTAGAGAGACAGGCTCTTTAGCTAGAAGCTATACTAGAGTTTTGCTTTTGGATCTGGAGGTCCCCATTTTATTCCGTGGTGCATCAACATCACATAAACGAGGGCTCATCCAGTATTCCAATGGTTGTGGGCCTTTGACATGCAGGACGAGCTTCCTCTGTCTAAGGGGAGTATGTATCCATTGGCCAACGCGTATTACAGGCTCACCTCTTTGCTGAGCCCACAAAGGGTTCAAGTCTATTACAGCTCCTAAATCCAGAGATTGGCTATTTAGCTGCTGCAGTTCATGTTTTTGGATCAGCAGGTCCCTGATTCAATTCCCAGGATATCGGCCAGGATGGCATTGGCAGCTATCCTCTTAGTCTCACGTCACTAGTTGTGACTCCAGATAGTTACAGCTGAATGGAGTTTTGCATTTAAGTGTACATACATACACACAAAATCCACTATGAGTATATGCACCTATATTGTGGACTGTTCAATGACTATTTGACCTTGTATGATCTCCTTACAGCATAGAAAAATAAAACATTGTATCTGCATCACAGCGCAAACTGGAAATATACATATTTTCCTTCGATAAAACACGGTGAGCAAGATCCTCAGCTGGTATAAATTGGGGTAATTCCACAGAAGTCAATAGAGATACAGCAATTTACTTCGGCTGAGGATTTGGTCCATGTCATCATCCTTTAAGCTTGAACTCGTTTTCCAGAAGCCCAGCTGTTACTAGCTCTTTAGAGCCTGATTTAATCAGAACATGTCATACTAACTTTATACACACTTACACTATACTTGTATTAAAAAACTTACCTCTGTTAAACAGCAGCTGCTCTTTAGAATAATTAGCCCACCCCAGTCCTACCAAATAAATAAAGTGTGCATCTGTAAAGTACTGGTTTTATTTTTTTTACTCCTTACAGTAAACACTAATGGCTCATGCAAGATTACTACCGGACTAATACTTTAAAAATGTGGCAATGTGACAAAATAAAGCACAGAGTCCCAGAGGGGTTTACAAAATTCCAAGCTCCATTTTTGATTCCCTCAGAGGAACATATCCTGGCAACCTTTCTGAAAGATTTAAGAGACTTCTGTTGCCACACACTAGCACATTTGAGCACCAAAGAATCCTGAACTATGTATTTTTCTATGTACAATGAAACTTTAAAAGCATCCACAACAATGAAGACTTGTTCCTCAGACAGACTAAATCCAAAATGGCAGCAACCATCTGCTAGGGTGGGTCTTCTCAGCTCCCTTGATGCAGGATCCCACAGTTTTACAGTGATAGTACTATAAGCCACCCTTTATTAACATGGGCACTATACTCATGAGAATGGCACATTCATCATCCCCCAGCTTCATCCATCCGTCTGTTTTATCTATCATATATTAGTCAACAAGAGAGAAAGAAAGAATACGTGATGGTCTTGTTTAAAGGTTCTGATGGCGTGAGTTTGGGATGACTGCATTACTCATGAATGATGAAGCCACGTGTGAGTTATGCAAGTCATTCCAAACGTGTGCTAACAAAGACTTACACCACTCCGTGCCTTGATGTATTGTGCCTCAGCAAAGTTTTCAGAACATTTCTAAAGAACCTTTACTTATGTTTTAGTGGTATTTTTTATTTAATCTATTTTTCATCTATAAAACCCAGGTTACCTTAAAACAATGAGTCCAGCTGGCCAGGCCTTGGAAGAAAATGTATTAATATTTTTATAATGTCTAAAAGTTACCTGCAATAGTTTTTCTATCCATCAGAATGTTGTGGATGTAAATTCCAATATCTTGTAGGCTACCAGGGATAAGGGCTACAAACCAGCAGCTTAAAGGAATGCAGTTTCTGGGGTGGGGAAGGAGTCTGGTGATTTGGCGACAATTCCCAAGTTCAGGGAACTGGACAACATTTGTTTGAAGCTACTCTGAATGATGGAACATTAGTTGGAAGGAGCTGGATTGGTAGGTAGAGGATGGGTGAGATTGTCAAAGATGCATGAAATATGCCACTTACAACCAATTTATCACATGGATATAACCTCAATATGTGTATAGATAGGTGTGTGTTTATACACCCCTGAAATACAGTATACACATCTTATTGTATGCACTGAAGCTATCTATGCTAATAAATAATATTGAATACACACAGCGGAATTCAAGTTCAGCAGAAACACAAATGAAACCAAACCTCTCTGTATCTGTACATTTTCCACAGGCTTTTTACCAGTGTGGGAGCCAAAATGAAATGGGAATGGGTATTTCCTTCACTGAAACACTCTGAGGGGATGTTTACTGTTGGATGTGGAGGTGACATACTCGTGCTAGCCCTAGGAGAGTGATAATGCTAAATAATAGTAGTGTAGCTGCAGGCACTTAGGCTAGCTGTCCGGGTACGTAATCATGGCGAAATGTAATGGGGTGCACTCACCTCCTGTGAGCGCCTCCTGGTTGAGTGTGTACACCTCTGCAGTTTCTTCTCAATTTCCTCCACTCATGGCTCTCCCTGTCAGTTGCTGCACTTATTAGGTGGGTCTTCTGTGATTCAGCCTTCCAGCCAAGGCTCACTCTGCCCATGTGTGAAACAAACCAATTCCTTCCAGGGCACACAATCCAAAATGTCCCCAACATCCTTCAGCCCCTTTCCCTGGGCTCAGTCTTCTAAAACAATCCAACAGGGCCATCAGGCACCCTCAGTTGTGTGTCCTTCTCTGCAGCCCTCCCTGGGCTCAGTCTTTAACCAGTCCTACAGGGCCCATCACAGTACCCTTGCTTGGTCTGGCTAGGTTGGAAGTCTCCTACTGTGAAATTGAGCAGTGCCTCAGGAGCTTGTGGCTGGGGACTCCTTGCATCTACTGGAGTCCTGAGTGATCCTATTCTTCCTGCTGAGCCACTCATCTGGGACTCAGTTTTCTGACCACAACTCCCAGCTGAATCAGTCCATGTGCAGCCCCCAGGAGTGCTATATTTCTAATTCCCTTCCTTAGGTCACAGCCACTTCCCCCCTGTGGCTAGTGGGGGACCCAGCCTCACCTACTGTTCCTGGTCCCAGCCTAAGGACCCTTTAAGTATAGCAGCCTCATGCTACATCCCTTTAGTAATTGCTACTCTATGTTTCCCCGGGCCTCTTCCCCATACCCTGCCTTAATTGAGTCCCAGCAGCCAGCCAGAAACTATTCACTCATCCCCCCCAGTAACTACCTGCCTTAGCTTTTACAGCTCCCACAGCCAGTCAAGAGCACCTCTTACTCTCCTAAGCCCTGTTAGCAGACTGAACTTACACTAACCCTGCAGCTCCTTTTATATCGCCTGCTTGGCCCTGATTGGTTGCTCTCTGTAGCCTCTCTCATTGGCTGCTTCCCCCTGCAGCCACTCTAGCCTGCTTGGAGGACCTCTCTATTGCTCTTTTCCTGGGACAGATGTGGCAGGACTCTGAGGGGTCAGCACAGGTGTGTACTTAGCCTAGGGTGATCAGATGTCTTGACTTTATAGGGATAGTCCCGATATTCAAGGCTTTGTCTTCACACTTGCTATCTAGTCACCCTAACTAATGGTGGCTAGCTTCCCCCTGCTTGCTGTTGCCTGTATTTTTAGCGCATGAGCTTAATGAGAGCTAGTGCAGGTATGTCTCCTCCAGCTGGGAATCAGCTCCCCCAGTTCCAAGTGTTGACATACTTTGAGAATACCAAACTGTGTTATTTCTGCCTCCTAAATGGTTTGCTGCCCTGACCCATTAGGAAATCCTGTGAAAATTATCCTAACCATTAAAAATAAACCTATGTTAGTTATATTTTTTCCATTCACAAAAAAGCAAAGAGATACTTTCTATTAGAATGACATTTTAGATTGAGACCAGCAGAACAAAAGTAAACTTTCCATGAAGAAACACAGAGTGTGTGTGTGTGTGTGTGTGTTTCTCCTATGCTTTTCTGCACTGATGTTCATAAAACAAACCGGCCGGCCTGCAGGCAGCAGGGTCTTTAGAGATTTAAAGATGCAGTACATAATCCCCCCCGCCCCCGAAAGATAAGAGTAACATAACTAAATACACCACAGAAAACAGTCTGAGTTTTAAGATCCAAGCATGAGTTTGCCAGGCTGGCAGCTAGAAAAAAAAAATTGTTTTACTGTTAACCTGAGCTTGTTTGATATGGAATCATTGAAACACAACAAACATGGGATCTTGGATGCCATCTTTACAGCGTCACTTTTCAGAGTGCAGCAGCATTTTCATTTAAAATTGCTTAGAATGTAGGGTTGCTTCCCTAATTGGTTATAATTATGAGAGAGTTTTTAATTAAGATTCCCCCAGGCCCTCCCTACCTCTCAGAAAACACAGGGACCCCTAGTACGCTGAGTTTACCACATCCTATGGGAGAAAATTTCTCTGGGGTGTCCATTGTTACTATATTGGCAGCACATCACCCATAACTACATCAATATTGCAGCCATTTACTCTTTTTGTATCCAAAGGTCTCATACTTTCCTTCTCCTTTAATTTCCAGGAGAAAAAAGTGTCTTGAAGGAAAACACTAAGTTCTTCAATGCTGACCAGGAGAGTGTGTGGTGAATGAAAAAAAGTTGTGAAATAACAGGGTTATAACACAAAAACAGTTCAGACAAACTGGCCATGACACAATTTTCTAGGACATCAATAAGGCAGCAGGATTCACCGAAGAAGTATGTCTTTACACTAGTATGAGCCATGTACATATGTGTTCTCCTAAGCACAAACACACATGCTGTACCTTTACAGTTCAGATTTTAAATACTATAGTACTATACAGTGAAAGTAATTATGCATTATTGGTACTCTTGTTACTTGACTATGTGCCATAACTGGTTATTGGGATATGAACAGGGCACAGGTTAGTTTATCACAGCAGAATTTTACAGTTATTTGCATTCAATTAGCATTCTAATGGTTAATGTCTAAAACTTACATTGCCTGAGTTCCTTCTTCCATTTGATGGCTCAACTGAAGCTTGATGTTTATGGTGGAAATTGTCTTGATTTCTTTAGATGAGATGAGCATCCAAGGAGTTTGAAAATGTGTTTTAATTAAGATTCTGCTAAATTCTACCAGACACCTACCTGGAAAACAAAGCAACTGAATAATTAACTCTGATGAGAGCAGATGCTACTCTAATGACAACCTGTTACCGCTCAAGTGCATCATTAGTTGCTTTACTATGTTCTTTTAATATGTCCAGAGCTCCTCAGCTAATGAATATATTCGTAGCAATGTACTTAGAATAGTTCTTCATTGTGGACTGTTGTAAAAAGATATATCCAACATCTGCAAAAATCTTTACTGAAACAGTATTTCCCCTACTCTGTGATGTGTGTGCTTGGAAGCAAATGTTTCCTTTGCTATCCTTGTGGGATTATTTTAGCCATACATCAAGTGAAGCTTACAAATTGATGAGAATCTAATGATGCATTTATTTACAGATGTGCCGCTCTGCTCCCTCTGATATTACCGAGGGGTGAGAAGAGCGCAAGGGTTTTTACTAACCCCCCACCCCCAGAATGTGAACAGTCATGCATTTGACGAAGTAACTAGAAAAATACCACCAATTTGATCTTATCCTATTATTTATAGCACTCAAAAATGAATCTATATAATCCCCTCCTAAATTAAATATGTAATGCATCCAAAATAGAAATACACTGTTTACATTGAAATAACCTCGTTTAATGATACATTGTGGTTTCCTCTTCCAATGATATATTGTGATTTCCTCTCAGGGCATATATTATATTTATATTAACAAATTATGGGATTCTACTTTTAAAGATATGCACAAAACAGGATCAGTCTGACCATAAAAATAACAAGATAATGAATTTAACACAAACAGACCAACCAAGGAAGTGGAACTCTGAATGATCTAATTCATATTTTGATGTTTCCTTAAGAATATATATTAACCATACAATTATTCCCTTTGAATTGAACTATTTAAAATAAATCTTTCAAAATACAGTAAAGATCTATTCAAAGCCTGTTGAACTAATGGAAATCTCTGTAATTAGTTCAATAGGCCTTGGATCAGGCCCTAGGTACATGGAATGGAAGTTGGAGATTGTTGGAAGTTGTGGACAGACTCTTCTGGATGGAGCAGACAGTTAGGAGCAAGGTTGCATTCACTGGGATCTTTAAAGAAATAAACAAAAGTCACAAGACCACAGTTTGCTCTCAGAGAATTTTTCTATGGTTAAGGCCACATTCACTCCTGTGGATACAGTGAAATCGCACGCTGGCCCCTAAAGGAATTGGCACCACTTGTGTGAGTCAGAGAAACCACACTTGACCCAAAGTGTATTTATTGTTGGGCCATCCAGAAACAAACCTCCCTTCCGATTAAAGAATAAGAGCCATATTATGCAACCCTTACTCATGTGACATGCTCTATTGATTTAAGTGGGGCTGCAGGATAAGCAATTACTTGAGTGAGGGCTGCAGGATCAGATCTTATTTTGCTATTTCTCTGTTGCAGTCAGGAAAAATTAAGGACCTGATCCTGTTCCAAATGAAAACCAATCGGAATTTTCTGAACATTTAAATTTGGACTTACCATATGGGACAACTAGAGAAAATTCTGCAGTAAATCTAATCCATGTTTCTTGATTAGAGCTTGATTTGTCCATTTCACATCATCACATTTTTTGGCAGTCTGTGTGGGAGGGAGGCTGGGATGCAACATGTCACATTTCTGGCATGTTGAGAGCCAGGGCTAAGTTAACTTCTGGCATATGTGGATGCAGCTCCACTGAAACCAGTCATGCTGCATCTGCTCACGCCCGTTCTGAATTTGGCTGTCTACATATACTTTTGGAACAGGTTGAAAATTGAAGAAAAGCTAGCTTTTAGCTTTCAAGACCTTTACAATAAATGCCCATCCCTGATTTTGGCATCTAAGACCCCTCTCATCTGTGCCAACATGGTGTGGCTGTTTGCCAGATGGGAAGTTGAGCTTCTGTTACCTGTGTTCTAAATTGTTTTATGTTCTAATGTTCTTTTGCACACGGGGCCAAATTCTGAGTAACACAACGGGACCCCAGTGGAAACATTGGAACTAAATATGCAAGGCAAACAGTATTTGGTTAATCCTGGCATTCTGCAGTACACAGGGCTGCATTGCATGAACTGATAAAAAAAAAATTAAAGGGAATTTATTTATTTAGGCCCTGAGCCTGTAATTGAATCTGATAACACAGACCCCTGACCCTGTGCAGAGCCTGACTGAAGATGATGGAGCTCTGTACCGGTCCAAGGTTCCATGTTAGCTAATCTGATTGCAAGATAGGTGGTCAGATCAGTTTATCGTAATGCGCCCTTCAGATCAATGCGTAGGGTCTCCTCTTGAGCTTATAGCGAAGTTATTCACTACAAGTGCTTTGCAATAATTATAAAAATAGAGAATTTAGGATGAACTCATAAATAATCAGAACCTTTGTAACAACCTGCCTGACCTAAGACGTTCTGCTAGCCAAAACAAAAAACGCACCAGAGAATCCATTGTCACTTTGTTTTCCACAGAAATAAGCAAACTGAGGGGGGAAAGTGTGTACACACAAACACAGGAAAACAAATTAGCCACTTGATTTCAATCAAACAACATCCGATTTTATAGCAATGCTGGGATTTACTGCAGTCTGACTTCTTGTAATTATATTTTAAAAAAGAAGAAAGGGGGCGGGGGGACTTTGGCATTGGCAGGAATGTTTTGTTTTGGGACTGGCTCTTAACTGCAGTATGTATATCTTCATAGGTCACCTTTCCTACTCAAAAAGAGAGGTGCCTTTTGAATTTATGGACTCACAGCTGAGCACGGTGCCTTTTATGGAGACCTCTTTGGGTCTGATTAATTAGTAATTGGGGCGGGAGCTATGCACTTCAGTGACTCTTGCTGCCTTGATTGTAAATCGCAATCTGGTGCTGAATCTCAGTAGGTCACATTGCTGGTTTTGCTGTGCCCCAGTGACACCGCTGATTAAATCTGTGTAAACAGTATCTTTATAAAAACAGTGGAGTTAGTGGGATGGAGAGTTGCATACAATTTGGGGTGAAAATTAAACTGATTTCTTTCTGAGCATCCTGGTTTCGTTAAGAACATTGTCAGCAGTTGTCAGCCATCCCAACCGATTATGCAATAATTTGTATGAAAAAACCCTAAAATCATCACTCTATTCATAAACAGGGCTCCTAGAACAATAAACAGATGTTTTATCACTTTGAAAATAAAGAAATTACATTATAGAAGTTAAAGCCATTTTCTTCCTCTAAAAATGCCAGTGCGTGATTCTAGTGGAGTACATGGGCCAGATGCTCACCTGGCGTAACTCAATGTAGCTCAGCTAACCATAGTGTTCAGTGGCCTTTGGATTGGGCCCACGGATATGGATAGGGGAATATAAGAAATTATTGTACATACTGCTGAGTAATACACATGCACAGTGCATTTGAGTACGGAACTATGACAATGATAGTATCAATTTCAGTGGAACAGTGGAGGCTTGCAATTAAGCTGGCTTGACTTGTCTAGCTATTACTGTTTTAAATTGAAGTACAGTAGCAGGGCCAAATGCTGCCCACTTAATTCTCTAGTGAGTAAGGTGAGCAGTATTTAATCCATAGAGACATTTAATTGTCATGGGCTTGACTCTCTTCTCAAATACCCTTGTGTAAATCAGGAGTAAGGGTTTGATTCTGCAAGTCACTGAGTTTTCTGGTCCCCATCCAGCATGGGAAGAGTCTCTTTGAAGCCAATGGGACTATTTATGTGCTTAAAGGTAAGCACTTAAGTGCTTTGTGGATCAGGGCCATAATGCTTACCACCGTGCAGGATTCATCCCTAACTCCATTTTAGTCACTGGGATTCCAACAGTGTGAGAAGAGAATCAGGTCCTACAAATCTGCATTTAAAGTTTTCACTGCTTATAACATTTTTTTTTAAATTTAAGGTGGAATTTTTTTGAAAAATCAAATAAGCAACTATGAGAGAATGAATACAGTACTTGATTGTTTGTCAGAAGCTGGGAATGAGCAACAGGGGATGGATAACTTAATGATTACCTGTTCTGTTCATTCCCTCTGGGGGACCTGGCATTGGCCACTGTCGGAAGACAGGATACTGGGCTAGGTGGACCTTTGGTCTGACCCAGTATGGCTGCTCTTATATCTTATGATTTCCTGGAGATCCCTGAGCCTTCCAGTGTAAGGGTTTTTCAGTGCTCCTTTCAACAATTCAGCATTTGCTTCTGTTTGCCAAGATGTGCGTGTAACTCAAGTAAATGTTCATTGTACTGTTTGCCTCATTTTGCAACAATGTGTTAACAAATGTTGTATAACAAGTAAGTGCTCTTCATAAACCTCCTTACTGCAAAATTAAGAAGATTATTTATGCTCACTTTTCATTTTTGAATAACCTGCCAATTCACATGGCCAATCTTAATCTGATTTCAGTTTTAAACAAGTAACATAAAGGCCCTTTAAATAAAAATTATAAATAACTTCAGAGGATCCAGCTGTGAGCGATGCTATAAGAGCCAAAATAAGGCAGAGACCACGAGATGAAAACAAGCTTATTTTACCAAGTGAATGCCTTTGATGCAGGTGCTAGAATAGTTCTTGCATAGACAGGAAAGGTGTCCTACTAGCATGGTCACAGTCTACTAGAACAGCAGACCTTAACTGAGGAATAATAAGAAAAAGACTCCAAACCCTCTACCTGCTGAAACTGAAATTGGTGATGAAAGAGCTGTTCAGATTTGGATCTAAAACTTCAGCACTTTATCCAAATCTTATTCAGTTCTAGACCTTTAGGATTTGGAATTCAGACTGGAAACCTTGGAAGATCAGAGGGTTTTCTGGGTAGCTTTCCAGTAGTTCTTAGTTTTGTTTAATCTGGTGATGCCACAAGAATACACTGAGTGTTAATGGGTCTATCTTGACTAGCAAAGGATTCAGATACAGTTCAGATACTGACTTGGATAAAATTCCAAAATTTGGATAAGTTTAGATCTGGTGTTCTAGGCCCATTACAGAAATATGTTCAAATTGTGAAGTTTTGGGTCCCAATTTAGGATGCGTGAAAGCTGAAGAGGATTCAGATCCAGTGTTCTCATTGAAGCCCAGCTCCAGTCAGAAAGTTGCATCATTTGAACACAGCTCATTATTGTCACACATCAACCCTGACTCAATCCTATGACATAAACCGCACAATTCAGTGTCAAGATACCATTAGAGGATTCAATGATCTAATAATTCTTTTCCATCTTTGGCTACTGTGATCCTAATGGTCTTGTTATTTTATTATTGTTTATATTACACTAGAGTCTAAAGGCCCCAACGGAGATCATGGTCCCGTTGTCCTAAGCACTGCACATGCACATTATAAGAGCCAGTCTCTGACCTGAAGAGCTTACAATCTAGGTATACAAGACAAAGGATGGAGGAATGAGAGAAGTGAAATGAGTTGCCCAGGACACTGACAGAACTAGGAACAGAAGTCCCGGTCGAGTGCCCCTAGACATTAAGCCAACTGACTCCTAATTTGTCTATCTTTTCCAACACTGTTTACTCTCCTCCCTCCCTTTCTGCTGGGCTGGGAAGGGATCCCAGCATGTCCCATTTTCCCTATTTTCAGTTTAATAATTTTGAGTCATTGACTTCAACAGGGCCAATATTTCACTCTGGAAATCTGCAAGTTCTAGAATGTGCATACTTAACTGGCTGCAGTGCACACACACACACACACACACAAGCTGAGTCTACATGGCGCTGCAGTTTGGATTATTGGGTTGTGAATTGCAGAGTGCCCTAAAGTGTTGCAAACTACCTGTCCCAACTAGACCTTGTCTAAAATGGGACTCCATCGACATGAATAAGGCATCTTACGGTTTGTGCCAGCAGACTCTACAAGGGGCAGGCAGAGTGCAATGCTTTACAGCACTCTACAATTCAGACTCTGTAGTCCAGACTGCAGCGCTGTATAGCCAAGACCCCATACATGCTCTATGCACCTCTCTAATTGCATACCTATAGACAAAGAAATATTCTTTGTATAGACTCAGTAGACAGTTCCAAATGGTCATGAGTTTGGTGGGGGAAAAAACAAATTTTCTTCAAAGCAAGCATGTGTTGGTCTTCATGGACATAACAAATTTCAAAGTTTCTATCTTCAGCCATTTTTGCAGTATCCCTGTCTAAATGTCTGTGGCCATATTGATCCTGTAGTAGTGTAATTATCACAATTATATTTGCCACCTTCTCTTTTAATGCTTTTGCAATAAAATAATTTGTCCTGTCAGCAATTAGCTAAAGCAGCGTGTTTAGAGTTGCTTAGAATAGAAAGTGTGTGTGCTGAGGGGAGGGGGTCCACACACTTACCAAAGCCCATATTGGCTTTGACATAGCATATACATTTCATCCCAAATGGTGAATGTTTCAGAAATGTATGACTGTGAATCAAGACTCAACCAACAGGTAGTAGTCAGAGCCCACTATAATAATTAACCATGGTGCTGTCTGATTTTTGTCCTATCCTTTGAGGGTTGGATCTATACTAAACAGACTTTGCTTTGTTGCAGGTGCCTGTCATGCTGTCTTTCTTATCTTCTATTGTATAAGCCCCTATTTCCTTCTCCATTTCTCACACAACCCTTTTTTCCTGATAATAATGCTAATATGGGTTTGACTGGTCTGGATCCAGGCATGCATTTTATGGTTAATCACCAGCAAGCAGTTGTACAATATTTCATGTGGGCTACATCCACCTGTCTCTGATTTTAAATTTGCTACGTTTCTTGTAGCTACTCCTCTCACCCAACTGCGTTTCGATAAAGTGAGGACTTGTCTAGATGAACAGTTACTGTACAGTCAGCTGAGGTGTAATTCTGCACACACTAGCCTGCTGCTCACTAACCGTCTGTTTGGTCCTTGCTTCCATGCACTAAAAGCGCCCTGCTTTAAAACGGGAGAAGGTCAAAGCACACTAAGAAGCAGGGTCCACATGGATAGTCAGTGTGTGGCTGACTAGTGTGGTGCAGATTTATGCTCCAGGAGGCTGCACGCTGTTTGTCAAAAGAGCCCTTTAAAGGCCAAGATTTTCAAAAGTAACTTGGGGTTTTTGAGTGCCCAATTTGAGATGCTGTAAAGTGGGATATTCCGACGCTCAGCACTGTCTGAAAATCAGGCCCACTTAAGTTGGGCTCCCCAAATGGCTTTTGAAAATTTTTGCCAAGGTTGTTATATCAATTTAAAAATATCCTTATAATATTTAATTGACCATCTTCAAGAAGGGCATATTTCCACTATGAAAATTAAGTCTTGACTTAATATGGACTTCATATATATATATAATTTCCTTGAAAGCCAGTGTGATCTATGTGCCTTATTTCTATAAGTATTGAGACAGCCGAGTTTGGTGAATAGTTGATTTGATTGCACTCACCTTTTCCATTCAGATTCCTGAAAGTCAACTGGCACTCATTGAAAACAGGGAAAACATACCTTTCACTGCCAGTTTGTGGTAGACTGCGTTTGGGAATTAGAATTCACCTCAGCAGGTACAAGACTGTAGATGCCAGTTTGGCGATAGATAACATCTGGGTAAGAGAATTCAGCTGTACAGTTATTAATTTATAGAAGAAAGTCAGCAGGCGGTCTGCAAAGGGCAAGTATTTCCCCTCTCTGGGAAGAGCTCTTAGTGTCATATTATATCAGGTAATGTTGGATTAATATCACAAGCAAATAGTTTTATATGTTTTGTACCATGCAGTTAAAAGCACCAGCTGTTTAACCTCATTGTTGGAGCAATAAATGCCTATTATAGTCGATGCCCATTTGCTAATATGCTTTCAGAACAAAGTATAAATTAATTACTACAGTCGGTACCATTCAGTAGGAGTTCAGTTTCAAGGTATCAAAGAAAGCTTAATAAGAACAGGAGTGGCCTTTACAATTTATTGATCATGATTACTTTATATATCTATTTTTAAAAAATCAATTCTTTTGCCTAGTTTTGTAGAAAGAATATCTTTGTTTAATGATAACCTGATAATTCCTAGACGTGTGAATTCACTGGTATGTAAGAGGTGACGAAACACAGAATGTGACAGGTATTCTGCAAAACTGTCAAGAGAGGCAGACTGTTGTGATGCAAACAAAATATGTTGAATTAAATATGAGGCATCTAGGAGCTTAGCGAAGATGACAGGTTTCATTGACTTCAATGGGAGTGTCACCGGATTAAGGGTGATGGGTTCAGACTTTTGTTTTTGCATGGCATGTGTTTACCAGATTTAGAAACCACATTTCTTATTGTAGGCCCTAAACCTTGCAATGAGTTTTATTGATTTCACTAGGGCCCACTCACATGGATCAGGGTCATTATTTGTAACTTCAGGATACAGCATTCACTTATCACTTTGGCTATTAGATGCATTATATCAGTTTATTTATGCACTCTTTTATTAGGAAGTTTTATCATCCCTGTTTAGGAGAGTGCTGAAATGATGTTATCAATAAAAATATTCCAATTCCACACATGTTTTTTGTAGCCGAACAAAGTCTACTTGCAGTAAAACAGTAAAACGCAGCACATATGCAAGATTCCAATGTATAGATGGTCTATGGTCTAGTGGAATTTTCCAGTGGATTCTTAGACTACTATGCTATAAGTCCTGATCCTGCAAACAGTTGTGCACAGGCACACAGATAATCCCACTGAAGTCATTAATAACACAGATAATCCCATTGAAGTCTATGGGGCTGTTTATGTGCTCCAAGTTAAGCACCTATTTAAACATTTGCAGTAATGGGGCCCTTATCCAGAGATTATATAAGAATGCATGTAACTTTAAGTATGTGAATTGCCCCATTGAAGTCAACTGGAGTATTCCCACAGTTGATGTTCTGCATGTGTTTATGAACCTTGCTGACGGACATGGACTCAAACAAAACCCAGGATCTGAATTCCCTGAAAATTGGAAAGTTCAGATCTTCAAGCTTAATAAATAAGAAATAAAGACAAAATAGAGACCAGAAGGAACAGTCAGCTTACCCCCACCCTTGCATTGAACTAGTTTTTTAACAATAACATTTCAGTAATAATCTGAATTTTTGGTGTCAACACTAGTGTTTCAATTGAAAGTCAATGGGAGTTAGATGTCTAACTGAAAGTAGCCATCATATTATTAGTTCTAGCATCATGCAGTAAAACAAACCGAGAAGTAAAATAAACTTCCAATATCCTAAGTACTAACTGCGAATCATTGGCATAAACCATTATGAAGAATGATGCGGGGGCAGCAAATCACACCATGGAAGTTTCTGGGTTTGCACAGATATCACTGGTTGGACCTTAGGCCCAGATCCTCCAAGGTATTTGGGTGCCTAACTCCTATTGTGGTTCAGTTTTTCCATTGTGCTCTCCTTGTGCAGCGTGTGCCTGAAATTCCCATCAGCTATGAGATCAAGCCCTACTCAGCCAAGAACTTACTGATGTAGACCTTAAAAAGAAATTATTTAATAATAATAACTATTATTATTACAACAATACATTTTATTATTATCATTGATTGGTGAGAACCCCGAATAGGTGCAACACACTAAAATAAATGATTCCACCAGTTGTTCCATATTTATTACAATCCTGTTGTTGCGCAAATCTCATGATAGTACTCTAGAGTTGAGCACAGAATTGAAAAAATACCATCTTCCCAATGTTTAGCAAAAGAAAAATTATCGCTGCCCAATGGCTTGAATTATTATTTACACACCTGACAGAGCTTACCAACAAACCTCAGAGATGATGCAACAACAGGCAGGAAGGGACACTAGGGGAGGAGGCTGGGAGTGACAATGAAGTTATGGAATTCCTCAGAAGAGGCCAATGCACAGCTTGGTAGACGAATTTTTAAATTAATTAATTTATACGCAAGATAATAAATAGAAATCTTAAGCCCTGAATCTGTAAAGATTCATGTATATGTGTTACCTTACTTTGAAGTCAATTGAACTACTCAGGAAGGCAAGGTTAAGCATGTGCTTAAGTGTCTGTAGAAGTCAGGTCTTATTTGACTAATTTCTTGTAGGCTAATATTTGAATAAAATAAACAGCCTTTGACTTTTGAACAAACATGGCAAATCTCTTCATTGACCAAGAGATCAGAAAGTAAAGCTGATGTTCTAGAGTTATAATACATCCAATGTAATTAGTTCTCTTAGAGCACAGTAAATTGGAGGTAGCAGAAGGATGGTGACTCCCACCAAGTATCCTAATCTTCCCCAAAGGAGCATGTTTATTACAAACTTCTAAAATCACCTTTTGATAACATTGAACAGCCTGTGAGGGAGCCATTAAAGCATACAAGATAGGCCTATTTCCATCCTTAATATCACTTTAAGATTATCCATTTTAAATGGCCTAACTGATCTTATCATAATTTTATAAGCTATTTAAAAAAAACACAACAACATCTATCTGATGAGAAACATAAACTCCTCTCCCTTGCCTGAGAACGAAGTTCATCTCTACAGGTGGGGCCAGCTGGTGTAAATCAGCACAACTCCATGGACTTCAACAGAGCAAGGTCAATCTACACCAACTAAGGATCTGGCCCTGAATTTAATCTAGCTTGGTTGCACCATTCACCAAGTTATGTGTATTTATTTTTTATAAATAGCATATGCATCTGTGTGGTATTTTCCTACCTGAATGCAGAGAGTTAAATCAAAGGAGGCTGTAAAAGGAAAAACCAACAGGAAATGAAGCAATGGCAAAGATCAGATGCTATCACAAGCAATACCAAGAATCCCTGAGGAAACAATGAGGATACTGCTGATTGGGGAATATGCCCTCTCTAGCCCCACTGACACTTGAATATTTAGTCTTCCCAAAGCTACGCTTAAGATCAGGCTATTGTGTCTTTAACAGAATCTGTCCCAGAGAGAGAGAGAGAACATGAGAGAATTACAAATACCCACAACCCAAATCCTAGGCCTCACCACAGCCTAGTACAAAGAAGCTGTAAAGCTGCCTGAGGTTCCCTGGTATGAGGAAAACACCAGGGCATATACAGCTGGTGTAGTGGCTCCTATGTCACTCACTCCTGGCTACTGTCACAGGCCCCTGGCTTGGGGAAAGGGGACATGGCCATGGCACCACTGGTTGCTGATCTCTGGCTCTGCGGGCTCTCCTTGTGTCCCCCCCCACCACCAGACACAGAACCCTTGTGAGCAAAGGAAGAAAAATCTGCACGTGGAAAAGTCCACCACACACACTGTTCTCCAGGAGTATGATTTGGCTCTTTGGTATTTCCTCATCTGACTTGGTTAAGCAGCCCTAATTGCTGATTAGCCTAGTAAATTTGACAAATTCTGAAAGAAAGAAAGAAAGAAAGAAAGAAAGAAAGAAAGACCCATGAGCTCAAGTGCCAGGCAAGTCATTCCATGCTTCAAAGTGTGAAAATGGGGGAGAAAGGAGGGTACCTGAAACAAACCATCTTCTGTAACACGAGTGAGTGAATGGAGTGGTTTTGAAATCAAGGGACTAATCACACAGGTTTAAGCCAGGGATCCTTCCACAGCAAGACTGATAATGCATCTTAGTCCTGGCCTGCAAAACCATCCTCGGCCTGTGCGCAGAGAGTCACATTCCTGCTGAAATCAGTGGGGAGTTGGAACAGAACGCCAAACTCTTCTTCACTCCAGGCCTGAACCACATTTCAGCCAATGTGATGTTTTACATATTTTCACCATTGTTCTTGTTTAATTTGTGAAAGCAATTATGCAGTCAGATGAACAGTGTAAAGCGACTAGAACTGTCAATATTTCAATGAGACATAGAGCATTTCAGCTTTACCAGTCCGGCTATCCAGGCATTGCCCTAAGGTATCCATACCATCCATAACTGATGTTGCTAGCTGGCTTACCTGAATCCTCCCCAACTACAACTTGCATTGAACAGACTTGATTTTTCTTCAGGCTCATTCTGAGGAAAGCGAGGCAATAAACAACCGGTCACTTGCCTCACTAGCTAGCACGCTTGTGTCTTAACTATATCAATTACACATGGTCAGTTCTGTACAGATAAAGAACAATATCTATTTGCCACTCAAACTGTTGTGCCATACAGTAGTGTGGGAGTAAGACATATAAACTTACAGTCTAACTCGGCTGTCACCCTGGCTTTGCACTGTGGTAACTCCAGCCGAGCTATTCCTGGTTTATACTGCTGTGAGTGGAATCAGAATCAGAATCCATCGGCCAGATCTTCAGCTGCTGTGAACTGGCATAGATCAACTGACGTCAATGGAGCCATGCAGATTTCCACCAGCTGAGGATCCGGCCCTCTCTCAATTGAATAGTTGTAGTGGATATACCTGCTGACATTTCACACTGTAAAATAGGTAAGAGGAAAGGTTTAAAGATAAACCTCCATTGTAACAGGACTCATTCCTTCCTGCATTTTATATGTAATTTCCATGAAATCCAAGATGTAGCCAGCTTCTAGGTCTCCTTTGCTTCCCACAGAATAGCTGAGTTCCTCTCCTTCTGTTTACCCATTTCCCTCCTTGTCTGCTGTCGGGTGGTGTGGCGAATGAGGGAGTTACATATCTATATATATCATATGCACCTCAGTTTGCCTGAAGGCACAGAGTTAAATCAAAGGAGGATCAGAAAGGAGGATCAGAAAGAGAGAGAAATCAACAGGAAATTAAACAATGGCAAAGATAATGTGCTACCATAAAGAATGCCACAGGTCCTTGAGGAAACAATGAGGAAGGTACTGATTGGGGAATACCCTCCATCCAGGCTAGAATGGTTTATTCTTCCCAGTGCTAAGCCTAAAATCAAAGGGAATACTTTACAGGCCTAGAAGGGGGTGGAGGGTGAGTGGCTGAGGGCTGCCCAGGGAGCATCAGTGAGCACTGTCAGGGATGAAAGGAGACCGAGAGAGAGAGAGAGAGAGAGAGACACAAGTACTGCAAGAAGCAGGCTGGCTCTCCCAACCCAGATATGGGAATAAGATGACCCTACCTGAGTTATGGATGGAGAGGTTAAGCTCAGGTAAGGAAATGTATGTTTAAGACACTCTATTGTTTTAACCCATTTTCCTAGATTCTGTGTTCCTTTCGGCAAATAAATGCTACTGTGTTTTGCAGGAGTAGGGTGTGGGATTTTTTGGTTTGGTTTGGATTTTTTGTCACTTGAATCAGATGCTGGCACAGGCTCCCAGAGGTAAAGTGCTTAGAGATGCTTAACCCAGTTGAGCCTGTTGGGTTAACATGCTTGGTAAACAGGGGAGCTGCAGCTGAAAGAGCCAGCGTAAGAGAGCTAGGACTGTGGGTTCCACACAGAGAGGGGGAAGATAGGGAATCCTGTCCTCAAAAGGGTGCACCTGAGATGGACAACAAGGAATTTCAGGCCCAGCTCGCCCAGGAACCATGACAACTAGGTTAGTCATTGGGCCAACATTAGATTATGAGCTCCTCACGGTAGGAAGGGATTTTTTGTTATTTTTACCTGTAAAATAGCCAGCACTTCTATGAGGCTATATACATAATACTGGAAGAAGGGGGCTGAGTCTTTTGGAAAGGAGGGAGTGCACAGCTTTTGAAGAGAAAGGATAGAAAGACAAGAGAAAAGGGAGGGGAGAAAGAAATTGGGAAGGTGAAAGATAAGAAAAGCGAAGGGAGAAAAGATGAGCAGAAAAAAGGGGGTTCCCTCTCCTCTTTTCTCTTCCCCTTTTAGTGTTGCCCCTCAGATCTCTTCCCCCTTTCCCCCCTCCATTCTCTTCATTCTTTCATGCCACCTCCCCCACTCTGTGCAGTTGTTAGTATTAATGAGGGCTCCCACTTGGAGCCAAGTCAGCGGAGGTCAGCTGCAACCTGAATCCTGTCAGAAGGCATGTGCTAAATTGAGTCTCAATGAGTGCCATGTTTCTATTACAGAGAGACCTGAACCAAAACCCTAGATCCAAAACCACCACAGGAAATGGGAGCTTGAAATCCATATCCAAATTTTGCATCTGAGGTCAGGGCCAGCTCCAGGCACCAGCGAAGGAAGCAGGTGCTTGGGGCGGCCAATACAGAGGCCGTCAAAGTGCCGCCGAAGAGGAAGAGAGGGAGTGAAGGATCCGCCGCCAAATTGCTGCCGAAGAATGAAGCGGCATGATTGAGTTGCCGCCGATCGGTTTTTTTTTTTTCCCTTAGCCGCTTGGGGCGGCAGAAAAGCTAGAGCCGGCCCTGTCTGAGGTTCATCACTAATTTCTATATAATGTGTAATTTAGTTCAAAATATGTGGGGTTGGGGGACAGGAGATGGTAAAATGCCCCCAAAATGAAAAATAAGTCAGAGAGAGGGAGGGAGTCATGCAAACTTACCTTGACCCTCAAAAAACTTGGTCTGACTCTTGAGCAAAGGTCTAGGCCATTCCTTATATTATCCAGATGTGTCCTACAATCTGTAGTTGGGTTATCTGAGATAGGCAGGTATTATTATTTATTGGTATCCAGGCCCACAGAATCTTTAATAGCGTTGAGCCAAAGAACAGTTTGTCTGGGGATTTGCAGGGCAATTTGTTAATTTGCCACAACATTTTCAATGTGCTCAGTGGTAACTAGGCAGCACAATTCACTGGGAACAATGGAAACTGGTGGTAATGCTGCTGTGTTACCATGTGATAAATATCCTGTGTCACCACAGTAGCTGGGCTCCAGATTGAAGCAGACTTTTGCGAATCAGCAGGGTCAGCATTGGAATATTGTGCACTTGTCAATATTTGAGCACATCTGCTTAGCTCCCTCACAAAAGCCACTGGGAAAAACTACTTCTCATTGTGCCATGCAATGCTGTTCCCCTGCTCTAATTGTCAAATCTGTTGAGTTGTTTTTCTCATGCACACAAAAATTAAAAATTACTATCCTCATTCATGATTAATTCAGCTGCAGTGCTGCACGGTGTCACACTGCATTTTTTAAAGTATTCAATTCCACTTCATAATCAGAAGAGTTTTAATTAACTTTTTGCCAGTTAATCGTTCCCCCTCCTCCCTGCTCAGTCATTTTCCTGAGCTGCTCTACAGGTTTGTGCCACACTTTGGGGATATTGCCCCACTGTAATTGCTTGCAGTTCCCACTTCCCACTGGCATTGGGGGAAGCTAGATATGGGTATCCATGGAGCTCCTAGACAGGCTCAAAACCTGAAACTCACCTGCCATTCCCTCAGCACTTCCTCCTCCCTACAGGTTAGAACCCTCTCCTCTTACGTCTTGTTGTTTGCTTGCTGGGGAGAGGGCAGTGGTCTAACTCCTACCTCATTTCTAATTTATTTGGGGGAGCAGCTGGCCATTGCTTTCCCTACATCCAGCTCTTTGGATGGCCATGGGATTAGCTGGCTTGCTTGCTCCTTTTACCTTAAGTCTTTGAGGAAGCCCAGTAAGATAAGCCCACCAGAAATGATTCAGGGGGTGGGCTGCCTGCCTGACCACCATCCACTCTTCCCCACTTCAAAAGGCTATATGGAGAACAACTGCGGTTGCTATAGCTACTTGCCTTCTTCTGGAGCCTGATATACCCCAGAAAGCTCCATGCTGTTCACTCACCTAGAGATACTTTCCTTGGAATTGACTTGTTTTGCCACAAGATTGATGATGGGGAGAACTGGTCCTTCCCCTCCTTCCTGCAAAGAGATTATCCCCTGAAGAAAGGGTTGCAGTCCAATAGGTCTCCCCTTTTCTGCTTTCAGTCTAGAGCAAAAGACAAGGGGTCTGTTGTGAAGAAAGAGACCATATGAAAAGGCGGCCCAAAATAGGACCCACAGCCCATCCAAAACTTTGTAAACCTCTGGGAACTGGAGTGACCCCTTAGAGTGAGTTTCGGATTGGTGAAGAAACCCCAAACGGTTCAGCAGGTTTGGGGTTCCACTGTGGAATTTTGCATAGCATTGGTGGGCTGGCCAAAGAATGTGGAGAGAATATAGAAAATTGGAAAGAACTTCCCCCCCACCCTACCTGAGTACTAACAGTTGTTGAAATCTTGGGAAAACTGTCTCTTGTGAGTTAACATCACCCCCAGGCAGCTATTTCTTGTAAAACTGGCACTTACTCAGCACATCTTTTTAGGTCCTTTTGACCGTGGCAATATTACAAGGGTCATATTTTCACATGGATGAACTGTTATGGAACAATTTCTCCAATGTATTAGGCACAAACATGCTTTCCATCAACATCAGGCGTGCATGTCTTATCTCTCCACCTGTTTTTTATTTCCAGCAATCAGATTTAATGTGCCCACTGCATGGCAAATCCCACTCTCCACTTACGTTTGTTTCTGTCAGTTCCCTTTGGAGCCTAAAGGACTGCCTGATCTTATGGTTTCTTAATTTTGCTTTCTTGAAGAAATCTACTTCAGTGCCACTTCCTTATAGTCACTAGTACCATTCACTGTCCTTCCCTAACATTTTTGTTAAGGAAAGAGAGAGAGAGCCGCTTATTCTTATCTGGGCATGTGAGGATCCAATACGTGCCCCTTGGCTCATTTCTTTAATGAGAATTAGCACTCGCAGCAGCGTGGCTATGGAGGGACCAGCAGCTGCACTGTTAGATAAACATGTATGGCCAAAGGCTACTTGTCTGTGAGTGAGGCGAGCAGCAGGATTACTCAGCAGAGTAAGGCAAGTAGGATTTAGTGAGTGATAGGACAGTCACCACTATTAATTGTAAATACTGGGCCCAATAACTCCCTCGGATGTGTGCACACAACTACTGCTGAGTTAAATGGGATCACTTTCCCAAGAGCTAAATGGGAGACTCTTCTGCTGTAGCATGGTGATGCATAAAAGTGAACATGCTGCTCCCTTTCACACTAAAACATAGGATTCCCCCAACCCCAGATCTGAACCTCATTCCTCCACAGAGATTCTACCCAGAAATCAGTGCACCGCACTCCGATGCTTTTAGGGTAAAACTTTGTATGCTGGGGCTACCGAGTCCATCCTGATGCACAGAAAGGTGAAAGGAACAACAAAGGGAACCTGCATGGATTAGAAAAGCCAGTAGAGTCCTCAGATGCTATTCTTCATTTGTATTCTGCATAAACATCCCTTATGATTTCATAATTTTGTTTTGCCTTATTTAATGTTTAACATTTTTACATGTTAACAGTATTAATGACTAACTTACCAAAGCCACACGGTACTCTCTTTTCGGGAAGCAGTTGCTAGCATAGGGCTTGTTAAGAGGATGAAGCCTGCATGAAACTTCTGAAGTACTCAAGTGAAAATGTAGGGCTATTTTCTTTCGCATTGCATGGAGATTTCCAAACTCTGGGCCCATCCCATCCTAGCTCTAGCTGACTTCAGGGGCAGTTTTGCCCACATAAGGACGGTGGACCACATGCTCAACCCATGGGAGGGGGCGTTAGGAGAGGACATTTCCCCAAAGATGACGTTGAGTGTTCGCTTCCCCGCATTTCATCTTGGGGGGCGATGGGGTTCACCCCCTCAGTAATAAGCCATGGGATTTTCCCCAAACTTAGTGGATTCTCAGGGACTGCTTGGATCTGAGGAAGGCCACATGGCTCTTCACTAGCTCTTGTCCCTCAGTATGCAGTTTCTGGCAGCATGGCGATGCTGGAGTTTTGCTACTAAAAATGCCGCCAATCCATAGCTACCCCTGGCCTGAGGGGCTGTTTCATAGAGAAGTCCCATGCTATGGACTCCAACGACACCCCTAGCTTTCCCACCTTTCCCTCAGCTCACCCAGACATGCCCCACACACCTGCTTTCTTGTCTATTACATTCTGATATAGCCTTCATACAATGGATGAGCCAACCATTTTGTATAAAATAACCCACTACACCCTCAACTGAGAAAAACAAACAGAACAAACCCATCCATTGTCCAATAACTGAACCAAAGCTTGGTCGAACTTCCTTGTGGTTCAGAAAGTTTAGCAAACTCAGTTTCCCATTATTTCTCATTTTCCTGCACCTCTGGGTTTGACTGGGAACGGAAGCAGAAACACCAAAGGTCCATGAGCACACTGTTTTCATGTAATGTTTTACTCCATTGGAAACATTCTTCCTTTGTACATGTTAAGCAATAGTTCAGGAGCTAGCCTGGGACAAAGGAAACCTGGGCTGAAGTTCCTGCTCTGCCACCAATTTCCCTTGTGAGCCATGGCCAAGTCACCTAGCCTCTCCGTGCCTCAGTTTCCCAACTGTACAATGGAGAATAGCAGCACTGCCCTCCCTCAGTGATGTGAGGATAAATACATTAAAGATGGTGAGGTGCTCAGATACTACAAGAACGGGGGTTGTATAAGTACCTCAGATCGATATGGGTCATTTTATTCTTATAGGATTCTCCTGCATAGCAGTGTACAATCAAGAGCCTCACATCATTTGGATTAGGTTTGGCAAAGCAGCAACGTTAAATGAACCTTCAACTCTGAACCATTTGGAGGTTTTCCCATTACTACATTCTTCTCCGAATCCTGCATTCCTGCATCACTTGCCTAGCTCTGATTTCAACAATAGGCCTGTGGGTTGCTTTATTGTGACCAGCTCAGGCCTTTATACTGACTGACTATTTTACAACAATATGTGAGTAACAAAATACTCCTCACACACAAGGTGTGTGCAGTGGAGATGTAGGGCACAGGGCACGTTTTATAGGTTTCACGCTGATTTATATAGCATTGAACATTACAGACAATGTGCAATTAGCCAGGGGGAAATGGAAAGCAAACAGGAAAGCAAGACACCAAGAACAAGTACATATTTCATGACAGTAGGTTTGGGCATTGACTTGTTGCATAATTGAACAGGGAAAGATAGATGCTGGCAATTGGAAATGATCATAATGTACCAGCTCTGATCCAAAGTGTATGCTGGCACCCTCTCTCAGGGGGCAGAGGGTTATTTTTAATTAGCAGCTCACACCTATGAGATTTGGCAAGGACAAGAGAGGACAGCGGGATGTTTTCCTACAAATAGAAGTTATTCAGTTCATTCCTTTTTACGATCTCATACAGTAATTTATTTGGTTTTGATTTGCTTTACGTACCAGCATTGTCATGTACAATGATGGCTACTTCCATCTCTTTTGAAACCAGGTTCCCTTGGGCAGCACTCTTTGACTCTGGAAGGAACCAGAATTCTGGCACTGCAAGGGATGACTTTTCCTCCTTGGTCCCATATCAGGCCTTGGAAACGTGGCTGTTGATATTTTTGACAATTTAGTCCACTACCTGGACACTCTGGAGGACAATATTCTCCTGTAAACATGTGCATGCATTGGGGATCATGTTACTGTAGTTTATGGAATTGCCTTTATATTGTTCTTATACTTTTTTCCAGATCTGAATCCATCCATACTTGGGGGATGAAAAAGAGGGTTTGACTCAAATCATTTCTGTAACCGACCATTTTAAACATCCTATAACTGTAGTCATCCTATAATCATCTCAGTCTAAGGTCTTGTCTACACCCAAGGTTGTACTGCTGAAACTAGCCTGGTATAGTTAAAGCGGTAATGGGTTTTGCTTTGTGTGATTGGAGTTTGCTTTGGGATCTTTTTCAGTGTTTAATAATATTATACAAATCAGAATGCTCAAAACTTTGCATGTTCATAGAATCATAGAATCATAGAATATCAGAGTTGGAAGGGACCTCAAGAGGTCATCTAGTCCAACCCCCTGCTCAAAGCAGGACCAATTCCCAGCTAAATCATCCCAGCCAGGGCTTTGTCAAGCCGGGCCTTAAAAACCTCCAAGGAAGGAGACTCCACCACCTCCCTAGGTAACGCATTCCAGTGTTTCACCACCCTCCTAGTGAAATAGTTTTTCCTGATATCCAACCTGGACTTCCCCCACCGCAACTTGAGACCATTGCTCCTTGTTCTGTCATCTGCCACCACTGAGAACAGCCGAGCTCCATCCTCTTTGGAACCCCCCTTCAGGTAGTTGAAGGCTGCTATCAAATCCCCCCTCATTCTTCTCTTCTGGAGACTAAACAATCCCAGTTCTCTCAGCCTCTCCTCATAAGTCATATGCTCCAGACCCCTAATCATTTTTGTTGCCCTCCGCTGGACTCTTTCCAATTTTTCCACATCCTTCTTGTAGTGTGGGGCCCAAAACTGGACACAATATTCCAGATGAGGCCTCACCAATGTCGAATAAAGGGGAACGATCACGTTCCTCGATCTGCTGGCAATGCCCCTACTTATACAGCCCAAAATGCCGTTAGCCTTCTTGGCAACAAGAGCACACTGTTGACTCATATCCAGCTTCTCGTCCACTGTGACCCCTAGGTCCTTTTCAGCAGAACTGCTACCTAGCCATTCGGTCCCTAGTCTGTAGCAGTGCATGGGATTCTTCCGTCCTAAGTGCAGGACTCTGCACTTGTCCTTGTTGAACCTCATCAGGTTTTTTTCTGCCCAATCCTCTAATTTGTCTAGGTCCCTCTGTATCCGATCCCTACCCTCTAGTGTATCTACCACGCCTCCTAGTTTAGTGTCATCTGCAAACTTGCTGAGAGTGCAGTCCACACCATCCTCCAGATCATTAATAAAGATATTAAACAAAACCGGCCCCAGGACCGACCCTATCATCTGAGAACTATAAAAAGGAACATATGTTAAAGAAGACAGGAACCCACCTTTTAATTCCTCTGACATACATTTGACTGAGAGTGGAAACGGATGAACGTTTTGCAAAAATAAAAATAGGAAGTGTCCATCTTCAATAAGAGTCCTTGGTGATTTCCAAAGCAGTCTAGGGGATTTAGACATCTCTTCCACTAAAATTAAAGAAAGATGTGTGTCTCAATCCTGTAGAGTAGCAGCCGTGTTAGTCTGTATCCGCAAAAAGAAGAACAGGAGTACTTGTGATCCGCAAAAAGAAGAACAGGAGTACTCTCTAAGGTGCCACAAGTACTCCTGTTCTTCAATCCTGTAGACTGCTTTGAGAATCTCAACATATTTGTCTCTGATGAAAACTCATGCAGCAGTTTTCAGAAGGTGACAGATGTCTAAAATGTTCTATATTTCTGAATAATCGGCTGCTATTTAACCTCCGTTCTCTCTGATTCAATGTGTTAAGTTGTTTTTCCTTTCTTTTTTAACCATATAATAATATTAACCAATAATTGTGAAATGTATCTTGATGTAATATCATAGCTTTATTTCATTAGCACACCAAATGATGATTCTATAGTGGATGCTGCTATACGCAAGTGCATTTTCTGAATGAAAACTCAGTCAAAAGAGATCTGAAAGAAGACACAGAAGCCTAAAACTTACTAATTTACAAACAGCTGAGGGTTAACACTCTAGACAAAGTGTATCCCCAGCTCAGTGAAATATGCAAAGCTATTAATTTTTGTAGGGAGAATTATAGCAAAATAGAAATACATTAGTATAAAATGAATTAGTCTTGCTCTCAGCGTGTGAGAATAACAGTGAGACTTATTTTATTAGTGAAGTGCAACCCCTTCAGCCAATGGGGTATTTTGCTGTGATTCGTAATAAATATATACACCCTTACAATAACGTCATGCTTTAAAAAAAAAAAAATCACCACCCTCTAAACTAAAAACCAGATAAATAAATAGATAGGGATACTATTTGCTAGAAGGAAAATGGGAAAAAGGGGGAGGGGGGTCAAAAAGTAACAGCCGTATCACCAACACAAACAAGAATTTCCAAGTGTTCCAGGACTGTGGGATGGGATGGGATGGGATAAGACAGATGTGCACTGGGAAGGAAATTCTGCACCCTAGGCCTCACTATGGGAGAGATGCTTCCTACTTAAAGGAGAATGGGGAATTCTTAAAATATAGGTAGGTAGATCGGTAAATAGAGCTAGTCAGAAATTTGAAAATTAATTTATATTGTTGAAAAATGATGATTTTTAACATCAGAAATTTTACCAACAAATTGTTTTATAATAAAACTGGAAAATGAAAGTTTGATTGTTTTGGTTGTTTTGGTTCTTTTTATTTTGGGGTTTCCTTCTTCCCTCTCCCACTCCCCTTTTTCTGGTGGCAAAATGGAAAAAGAAAAAAGGAGTAGAGAAGTAGGGTGTGTGTGTCGGGGGAAGTGGGTTAAAAGGTTAAAAAAATAAAAGTGAAACAACAAAACAACAAAAACTAAAAACTAAAATGAAAACTTTCCAAACTGAACATTTGTGAACAATATATAATTCATTTGAAAACCACTAGAATGAAAAGTATTAAGGCTGTCGATTAATCAGTTAACTCACACGATTAACTCAAAAAAGTTAATCACGATTTAAAAAATTAATCGTGATTAATCGCACTGTTAAACAATAGAATACCAATTGAAATTTATTAAATATTTTGGGTGTTTTTCTACATTTTTCTACTGATTTCTCTTACAACATAGAATACAAAATGTACAGTGCTCCATTTTTTATTTTTTTTATTACAAATATTTGCACTGAAAAAATAATAAACAAAAGAAATGGTATTTTTCAATTCACCTTATACAAGTACTGTAGTACAATCTCTTTATTGTGAAAGTAACTTACAAATGTAGATTTGCACTCAAAACCAAAACAATGTAAAACTTTAGAGCTTACAAGTTGTAGCAAGGTCGAGACTCACCAGTGCGGTGCTTCCTGCTGGTCGTCCTGGGAATTAGCTGTTTTCCAACCTTGGAGCACCCTCTGCTGGCTGGAGGCTCACCTGCCTCAAGCCCCCGTGTCCCTCCTGGACCCCAGTGCCTCTTTACCTCGGGGTTCTGCCCCAGCAGTACCCCCACACTCTGGGTCTCCTTTCCCAAGGGAACCCCCCAACCCTCTACACCTACTTTGCGTCAGTGGCTACTGCCAGTCATCATCTAGCCCCCTTTCTCTGGGGCAAACTGCAGTCTGTAATGGCAAGGGGGTTGGACCAGCTGCCGCTGCCTATTCCTGGACTGCACCTCCCAGCCCCAGTACCTGAGTAGGCCTTTATCAACAGGGCCGGCTTTAGGCCGATTCGCCCGATTCCCCGGAATTGGGCCCTGCGTCTTAGGCGCCTTTTTAATTTATTTTTACTCACCCCGGCGGGCAGTGGCGGTCCGCTCTGGGATCTTTGGCGGCCCCGCTCCCCTGACCAGAGCGCCGGCCGGAGCGCGGCAAGCCCCGCAGCCCCGCTCTCCCGGCTGGAGCTTCGGCTGGAGCACGACAGCCCCGTGGACCCGTGACCCCGGCTGTAACACGGCTGCCCCACGGCCCCGCGACCCTGGCCGGAGCGCGGCAGCCCCGTGGTCCCGCGACCCTGGCCGGAGCACAGCTGCCCCATGGCCCTGCGACGCCGGCCGGAGTGCGGCAAGACCTGTGACCCCCCTCACCCAGCCGGCAATCCGAAGTGCCGCCGAAGACCGGGAGCGCCGCCCGGTGAGTACAAGCCCCAGGAATCGGGCCCCGTACTTGCTAACGTCGGTCCTGTTTATCAAGGCCTCAGCCTGGGGAGTTGCCAAGCTGGAGCTCCCCAGCTCCTCTTGCCCTTCCCCAACACTGCTCTGTCCAAGGTACACTTTGCTCCTTCAGGTAGCTAGGTCCATCTCTCTCCAAAGCTAGAGAGAGACTCTGACCCAGCTCCTCCCTTAGGCCTTCTTATACTCCCAGCCCAACCCTGATTGGCTCCCCGGGGCAGCCCTTTCCCAGGACTGTTTTTAACCCCTTCCACACCAGAGCAGGGTGACCGCCCCGCTACACAAGTCCACTCAGTCCTACTTTTTGTTCCGCCAATCGCTAAGACAAACAAGTTTGTTTACATTTGCAGGAGATACTGCTGCCTGCTTCTCATTTACAATGTCAAGTGAAAGTGAGAACAGGCGTGAGCATGGCACTTTTATAGCTGGTGTTGCAAGGTATTTACGTGCCAGATACGCTAAACATTCCTATGCCCCTTCATGCTTTGGCCACAATTCCAGAGGACGTGTTTCCATGCTGATGATGCTCGTTAAAAAAATAATGCGTTAATTATTGTGACTGAACTCCTTGGGGGGAGAATAGTATGTCTCCTACTGTTTTACCCGCATTCTGCCATATATTTCATGTTATAGCAGTCTCGAATGATGAGCACGTTTGTTTTAAAAACACTTTCACAGCAGATTTGGCAAAATGCAAAAAAGGTACCAATGTGAAATTTCTAAAAATAGCTACAGCACTTGACCCAAGGTTTAAGAATCTGAAGTGCCATCCAAAAGCTAAGAGGAATGAGGTGTGGAGCATGCTTTCAGAAGTCTTAAAAGAGCAACACTCAGATGCGGAAACTAGAAAACCCAAACCATCAAAAAAGAAAATCAACCTTCTGATGGGGGCATCTGACTCAGATGATGAAAATGAACATGCATCGGTCTGCTCTGCTTTGGATCGTTATCAAGCAGAATCCGTCATCAGGGTGGTTGAAGCATAAAGGGACATATAGATCTTTAGAGCATCTGCCACGTAAATATCTTGCGATGCTGGCTACAACCGTAACAGGCATTCGCATTGCCTCACTTTCAGGTGACATTGTAAATAAGAAATGGGCAGCATTATCTCCTGCAAATTGCAACCAAACTTGTTTGTCTGAGCAATTGGCTGAAGTAGGACTGAGTGGATTTGTAGGCTCTAAAGTTTTACACTGTTTTATTTTTGAATGCAGTTTTTTTTTGTACATAATTCTACATTTGTAAGTTCAACTTTCATGATAAAGAGATTTCACTACAGTACTCGCATTAGGTGAATTGAAAAATACTATTTCTTTTGTTTTTTACAGTGCAAATATTTGTAATAAAAAATAAATATAAGGTGAGCACTGTACACGTATTCTGTGTTGTAACTGAAATCAATATTTGAAAATGTAGAAAACATCCAAAAATATTTAAATAAATGGTATTCTATTATTGTTTAACAACGCGATTAATCACGATTAATTTTTTTAATCGCTTGACAGCCCTAAAAGTATTGAAACAATTTTCATGAAACACATTTTTCAGCCAGCTCTGGTGAGTGATGTCAGAGCACTGATTCCTGCGAGGATAGGATTTGGGGAGGTGGATTTGAGCGTAATCAGAGCAGACACAGAGGTTTTTAGAAACCAGCAGGACCACGCTGAGTTCAACGTGCCATAGCAGGAATGACTTCTCATTTGTTTACTTTTGGTTTTCTGGTTGGCACAAGTGGCATAATGCAATTCAGACAACTAACTTAAATGCGTGAAAGGCCTGATATCAGTGCCTAGAAAGAATAACTCTATTAGAAACAAGGTAAATTTCTCCCAGGATACAAAACATTCAGGTCATGTACTTCCTCGCATATCGTGATGACATGTTCACTTTACCTTCAATCTATAGCACCAACATGCTCCTTTTAGGACACAATAGCACTTTCCCTGGGTCCGAGACATCAGCAAATTAGCTTCCTATTGTCTTGATAGCACATGGCATTGAAGGGGCCACCAGACTTCTAAACCCAGAAAGAAGTGCTAGATGATGTGGCTTTTTAAACACTGAGCTGAACAGCTTGTGAACCATTACTAGCTAAAAGTGTCAGCTAAGATTAGCACAAACATCAAACAAAGAGAAAACAAACAGCTATTTTATGGGCAGAAATGGATTTTCAGATTCTACAGTAAATAAAATAATGTGCTGTCTTAGTCAGTGCCCCTGTGACGATACAGTTTGCAGAATTTTTACTGGCAGGCTGCCATACTTATTTTCATTTATCTGCCTCAAAGCACCATTTCAAAAAGTGCAAAAGCATGTTGTTGATCGAGTAGATTGTTTATAGCTGAACTGAGTATTTCAGAACAACACGCATTGTAATAAAGTGGGGGAGGGGAGACAGCTGCAGCTTCTTGAATCCTTTGTCAAAAATGACTGCCAGAAAGCCAAGGAGTATTTATTCTGTCCTAGGAAATGCAGTAAGTGAATCCCTTCCAACCACATTAAGTGACAGGAATGAACAAAAGCCATAAAATCCACTAGGTCTAGACTTCCTAAAACACTTTTCCAGCACCTTGTGCCCATATCACCACCCCCTTTATGCTGCTGACCTTTGACATGTGCTTTGCTATCCAGTGATGATCTGGCTGATGGTAAATCCTGGAAATCCATCATCCCTGTGCACCTTTTGAGGTTTATTGCCACTGTAACTAAAGGTCTCAGGGCGCAAACAGCAATAGAAGACGTTTTGTGATTAGCAATCTTTTGGGTAGGAAAATGTATTCAAAAATAATTGAGTAAATAAACCCCAAACCACTGCTGTAAGAACAAATGGATGCTCCCTAACAGCTTGCTTGGTTACATACCATAGTTGGGGTGATCCAGTCATTCAGTGACAGTGATGGAAGCCAACACGATCTATTCCAAAAGCAAGATCTTAACATGCCAGAGAGGCCACAGCAAAAGCGAGGAGGGGACATAACAGTGACTTTAGGAGATAAAGCGATTTGCTAATCTGACTCTGAATTCACAGAGATTTCAAAGCCAACCCACAAGCAGTGGGACTGTGATTACTGTGGCAAACAGCAGCACACAAGGCATGCAGCCCCAGCAGTTCGGATCACTACTAAGGGTTCGTTTCCCCAGCACACACAAGACTACAATGACGAATATGGACACTAGCACCCACAAGACCTTAGTTATTCAAATCTAAACAAATACCGGACTTAAAAATATAACCGTTGCAGGGTGCTTGGGTCACTGATCTACTTAAATGTAGATCCTTGCCCCGCCCCCAATGCAGGCCTGGCTCCCATAGTAACCTTCCACATAATGTCCACAGAGACTGGCATGGAAATGAGTTCCGTATGAGGAAGGACTCTTGCCTGCCCGCTTACCTCACTGGACCCAAGGTGAGGCCCTCTGCACTGGGGTGAGTTTCACCCACTGTGAATAACTTTGGTTCCTGCCAGTTTGCTCCGCAGACATTCGGAGTGTTCACAGGATATTCTTTATGGCTCAATCCTGCCAGGCACAAATTGCTCCCCGGTTTTGCTGGAGCACCCTCGGGTTCCCTGGGAATCAGTGGCGTGGGAGGCACTCAGCACCTCACAGCAATGAGCCCCATTTGCTGATTTCCAGGCATTTTCAGATGCCATATTTTCTACATTAATATTGAACCCACCAAGTCTTTCAAGGCCCATCTTTCCAAACCTCAAGTTCCCAGATGCTTTTTAATACCCTTCTCAATGGTGCAATAAAAGCTGGATATTTTATTACTTATCTAAATTATTATCCTAATTTATAATTTGCCAGACTCTTTTTTTTTTAAACTTCAAAATCTGGACTGTATTTTCCCCACACCAAAATGTGCTGCACCCATCACATTTTTTTCTCTGAAAAACTGTAGCCTAATTTTTAAATAGGCACGAGGAGGATTTTTCTGAAAGGGCGCAGTATCTTTGTCGCATTGTCACTGACGTTGTTTTACATCTTTCCAAGAAATGCTTAAAGGATTTCCTAAAATAAAGAAGATAACCTAGAAACGTACACGAAAGATTGAAGCTGAATTAATTGGTTATGAAATCTTCTGAACTTTGATGTAATATACACTTCTGGGATGATTCACAAGGAGCCATACTTTTTAAATAAAAGCATCAAGCACCTCACTTATCTGGAATGTGCTGTGCTGGGCACAGTCGGAAGCCTTGGAACATCTGCAGTCTGTGCACCGCACATAGTAGACACCTAAGACAAGGGAGTGTAAGATATTCAGGGTCTGATTCAAGCCTGTAGGAGTCAATAAGAGTCCCTCATAGAAAGGTAGGGCTAACAGGGACCTCAAGGGCTCATTTAGTCTATTGCCCTGTACTGAGGATCAGGCCTTCAAACAGTAAGCACCTTAGATGCCTAAATACCTTTGAGGATCTAGGCCCAACTTCCTACTGTGATATGCTGCAGGCTTGACATGAGCCTAGGGTTGCCAGCTTTGTAATGTTTAAAACCCCCTGCCCCGCCTCTTCCCCGATGCCCCATCCCATCTCTTCCCCAAGGCCCCGCCCCCATTCGCTTCTCTTCCCTCCTCCCCCCATTGCTCGCTGCTCTTCCCTTCTCCCCCTCCCCCGCAGCCCGTGTCAGGAGGGATTCCCCTGTGGAGCCAGGGCTGGGAGCTGCAGCTGCCTGACACAGGTAGGAAGTTGCCCCAGCTAAGCAGGGGCTGGTGCAGATGATGACCCAGCGCCTCCCTGCCTCCCTTGCCTGCAGTAATTGGACTTAGGGTCTCCAGTCCAGTAGATCTGACTGGACATGGTCACGTCCCCTTTTCATCTGGACTTTCCAGTTGAAAACCAGACACCTGGCCACCCTACAATGAGCCAGAACAACAAGCGGCGTTTCAACTGCAGTGATGTGACAGGTGGATGCACATAAAGACAATCCAAGTGTTCACTGGGGGTCATGGAAGCTGTTTGCATGGACAGAGCATATTAAACAGACCTAACACTCTAGGGACTTGCCTAGACTGGGAAAACGATCTGTTACTAACACTGGGTGTTAGCAGGGGGGTGCAGATAAACTGACGCTGAGCATGGTTGATATGCTGCAAGAGACCAGGAAAAAAAACATGTTTGGATTCATTTGAGAAAGTGAGGTTTTATTAATGTACAACCCATTTTCAGATCTGTGAAAAAGAAGAGCTTTCAAATTGTCCAAGCAATTTTAAGGCTGGAAGTAGCAAGGACTAACTCTAGTTCCTTTTTCTTGTTATTCTGTTATAAACAAAGCCAAAGAAACTCTCGGCGAGTTTGCCAGCAAACTCTTTGGAAGATGTTCAGTATGACTGTATTTTGCTGAATACCTGCTCTATGCTTTTGACTGTAACTAGCTTGACAGCTGACAAAGTAAAAATTTCTTCTTTTTTCATCTCACCTCACAATTTGAGAACCAGAGACTTGGGGAAAGTAATACTACAACCTCCTTGCAATGCATTCAGTACAGTTCACTGAAATGGTTCCCTTGTATCATACGGTTTCATTTTTAGCTTGAGAAAGAGGGAGTTGGGAAGTGCAAATTTCCTTCAGAATTCAGGGAGCCTCATTTCCCAGTGCTTTATATCCTTTCACCCTAGATATGGAGTGTCACAGCCAACACCCAGATAATGGGGACTGCAAGGCACTTCCTTCAAAGCACCTCAGTTCCACCTTGTAAACTTAATTTAATACAGAGACCAAAAGTTTTCCACTCGGTCTGTACAGTATCTGGCACAATGGGGCCCTGACCCATGTCTAGGCCTCCTGCACACTACTGCAATGCAAATAAATAATGCCCTGCTGTGTAAAATACAAGGCTGTCTGAAAAAGACATTTCCTCAAATGCTCAGGAATTATAAATGGCTTCTCATCCAAATGTGATGAGGAAAAAACTGCCTAAATCCAGCAAAAAAGAGAGATGGCATCGCCCTACGTGACAATCTGCCACCGAATGAGGAATGGACAGTGCTCACAAATGGACACAAGGGATCAGACCCCAAGCACTGTATGTAATCCTATCACGGGCAGGTCGTTCCTGCCTCTGACTGATACCGGAGGGGTCTGTCTTTTTCTTGCACATTGGCATCACGTCTACAGCTTGTCAAGGCAATAAAAGCTCAGAGAACTGAAATGGCTAGTGTGTCTGTAACACTGTCCTTTGCTGGATGGACTCAGAACAACTTCACTGTGTACCAAAGCCCCTACGGCTTTCTTTTAACTGAGTGAGTGAGGGCCTGGGCTTTATCTGAGTTCTAGCTTAGCGGTCATCATGAATTTCCAAGTGGCCAGGGTGTTCATCATTATGACAATTGTCAAGTTCCTAGCTGAGCTTTTAAACAAATTTAAAAAAAAGACTGAGTGACTTACTAAATCAGAACTGAAAGAGGAATAGAATATGCTGCATGTGTGCAATGTCATGAAATTAATGTTGCTCTTGAAAACCTTCACTGGTGCATTTTCTGACTTTCTGTGGTTTCCACTGTATAGACCTAGTGTTGCCTCAATGCACTTAATTTCCTGATTTTAAAAAACAAGGGAAAATGTGCTGTTTAATAATGTTAGCATTAAGATGGCAGCAATTATACTGCGAAGTTATTTATGATTTGTATTGAGGTAGTATCTAGCAGGCCCAATCATAGACCAGAGCCGCATTTTGCTAGGTGCTGTACAAACCCATAACAAAGACAGTCCCTGCCCCCAAGGAGCTTACAATTTAAATATATGACACAAGACAACAGAATGGAACAACAGACAGATGGGAGGGATCACAGAGAAACAATGAAAGCATAAAAAGCAATGTTCAGCGCTCACCAGCTGTTCAGCCATTGTTGAGGGCTTGTTGTTGTTTTTTGTTTGTGGTGAGCATCACAGCAGAGGGGAGAGTTTTAAGGAGGGATTTGAAGGACAATGTGGTGGCTTTGTGGTTGTTACCAGGGACTGCTCCCACAGTTGAGGGACAACCTGGGAGAATGTGCAAAAGTGCTTGTTTGAACATTTAACAAGCAGACTCTGGAGACTGGCACCACTGGCACAGCAGATGCAGGTGTCGAAACCTGGGTAGCATATCAGAGATGAAAGGCAGGGTGAGAATAGGCCGTGATGGGCCTGGAAAGGATAGATGAGAAGTTTGTGTTTGCTGCAGTGAAGAAGAGGGAGCCATTTCATTCCAGGCTGTGATGGGGGATGTTCTCACCTTTACTGCTGTGGATAATTTTCCATCACAGTTGTCTCTTCACAACAGGAAAAGACAAAGTAATTTTAAAATAAAAGCTCTATATCTTCTGAGTGTTTCTGGATGCAAATGTTCATTAATAGCTAGGAAAAGAAACAAGTTGATATTTCAGTTGAACTGAAAACAAGCTCATTTGTTTTGGATTTGGTGTTCTTGGATATACTGTCAAAACTGGATTAAATATGTCCAGTTCTGTAGGAGGGTCGAAGAAGCTTGTTTTCCTCTAATAGAATGTAAACTTTTCTACGCATTCTGCTTCTGTCCAGAGTCTTACTTGGAACCTTTTCATCTCCCCCATTGCTTTTTCCTGGCTGACTAATCCTGCCTTCTTCAGATTTGTACCGTTTCATACCCAACTATATCTTTGGCCTATAACAGCATTTGTAGGTCTAAATACTTCTTATTCTTCCAAAACTGAGCTTCTTCCACAACGAAGATAGACACCTATTATGACACTTCATGGCAGGCCCATGGGTGCACAAATATGCCCAGATCCTGCTACTTTCCTCCTTTCTCTGGAGGTCTGAGGCATAATGGCTGTAAGCTGAACATTTTGGATTCTCAGATACATATCGTGTTTGGTTTGGGGAGGTGGGGGGAAGATTCAGATGAATTTTGATTTACTCTGAAGGGGTTCACCCATCCTCTTTATTAACAGTACGTACTGGGGTTTGATAGTGTTCACTTACATTGTAAGAAAAATAATAGTCTCCCTTTCAAGAATAATGGGGATAAATTCTATGGTGTGAGGTATGCAGGAAATCAGACTAGATTGTCAGAGTGCTCCCTTTTGGCCTTACAACCTATAAACAGAACCGTGTTTGAAAAAGGAGGTCCCACAGGAGCTATACCCAGTGTCTAATTCTGGTACCCATAATCCTCAAGTACAGTTCCTATTGATATCAAGATCACTGGCTTAGCTCAAAAGTTGGTTTGTGCCAGGATGCTACAATATCAATTGGAGTACAGTGAGGCATTTGTCCTGCGTCTCACGCCAAGCTTTTATTTTTTTACAAACACTTTCTATTTGTCCAGGGAATGGTAGAGTAGCTTGGTTTATGTTTACCCTTTGAAATGAGTGAGTTAGTTTAGATAAAATAAGAACTTCACCCAAAACATAAACTGAAGCTTAGCTGAGTGTTGCAAAAGCTTGGTTAACATATCTTTACACCCCCCACCTCCCATCAGGCTGGTTAATCTAAGTGCGTTGTCACAAAAGACTTCCAGGGATAGGGCCAGGTTTCTCTCCAACATCTACTTGGGGGAGGTGATGTTGGGTACAAATAGTTTCCTCCATTCATGCCACAGCCAGGAACAATGAAAGTATCTACATGGGGCCGTGCAGGAGCTGCTCCCTCCATACTTACCCAGAATTGAGATGGAGGAGGGGCAATGAGTCACCCTCCTCGCACATGGTCTGACCAGCAACCTGTCTACATTAGCATTTTTTCACAAAATGTCCCACTGTTGCAACTCCAATGGCAGGAGTGTTCATGTAGAGAAGAAACTATCAGGGGCTGGCATTTTAACCCGTGTTTTCCAGATCTGCTCTGGGCAGGGTAGGATAACACAGTGGTTAAAACCTGGGAATGCAGGTTAGCTCTAGCCAAGTGCCACTAATCCTCCAATGCTTCCCACAATTCCCCCACACGCCCAGAAAGGACAGATGCATTCTCCCACAATTCAATGAGAAAGAATTAACAGTGGCTTAGCTTATGGAGACACAAAGAACCAGGGGATATATCTGAGTCCTTGTGACTACACATGAGGAGTGGAACACCAGATGGGATGCAAAACTCAAGTATTATTTTGCAGTATGGCTGCTCCCACTTGAGGTAGGCTAACTTGAAAGGACTAACTCAAATTTACTCTGCAGTCGAAGACACAGTCTTAGTGAACAAGTGGAGCTAGGATTTGCAAGCACCCTCATAAAACAGTGTCCAACAGCATGTACACAGGGTTTGATGGCCCTATAGGGCACTTAACCTCTGTTTACTTCTCAAGGCCACAATTTTTTAACAAGATTACCATCCCTGATGACGTGCAAATATCATCATGTGTGTACATTACTGGCATATCAACAACTGAACATGAATAAAAATAGTCCTTGAGGATTAACGCAGCAACACACTTGTACTTAATCACTAAAGAGAATTTCTAATAAAGAAAACCTTTCCTTTTGTTCCTAAAAAGGTCAAAGTCTTCTTTTCTTTACATGACAATGGGGAAAAAGCCACAGTTTAGCTTTCTTCATGTGGATTAAATTATTTCCATCCATGAGTAAAAAAAAAAAAAAAAAATCCTTTTCACAGACCTTCACCAACATTTTTTGTGTGAGATCCACAGCTTCTGATGTCTCTGTTCCTTAAAATATTAATTTAATTGCTGAACAAAGCAATAAAGATTTACTGCTCATCTTAAACATTAATCCTTTTTATTGACTTCCCAGCCAATAAACTCAGCTCTGAACTGTCAACAAATTCCCTTCAGATTTATTTAAGAAACAGAGGGGGCTATGCTACCTGTACATGTGTTAGAAGCTGCTCACTTCCCTGCTGAAATAAGTTTCATTTGCACTTCAGAACTATAAACAGTGACTCTGTTTATCTTCTTTCCTCTTAAGACCTGCTTCTGTGTCTATTGAAATCAGTGGGGCTTTGCCAGAGCCTTCAATGGGATCAAGGTCAAGCAATTGATTTGTTTACAGTTTTATAGTGGATGATTCTCTACCACTTGTTGTACTGAGTGAATCTCCGTGAGACACATACCAATTAAGTAAAGATTCCTATTTCTGTCTTCTAGGAAGAACTTCAGTGGACTCAGCCCAAATTGTATCTTGACTTTAAAACCTAAATTAGACAGCATTGATCCAGTACTGATGAGCACCCTTTTGCACTACTTAACTCTAGACAGGGCCGGCTCCAGGCACCAGCCTGGCAAGCAGGTGCTTGGGACGGCCACTCCGGAGAGGGGCAGCATGTCCAGCTATTCGGCGGCAATTTGGCGGACGGTCCCTCACTCCGGCTGGGAGCGAAGGACCTTCCACCGAATTGCCGCCGCAGATCGCAATCGTGGCTTTTTTTTTTTTTTGGCTGCTCGGGGCGGCCAAAACCCTGGAGCCGGCCCTGACTCTAGACCAGGGAAATGGGAGGAAAGGCAGGGAAAATGTGTCAGGCTTGACACAGAATGACTCAGTGCTGACACTGATGATATGTGGCTACATTCATCTACCGCACAGACACTGGACCCAATTCTCCCCTTACTCACACCATTACATGTCAGGGAATTGCTCCACTGAAGCCCATGCAGTGTCAAAGTGTACAGTAAGTGAGGTGAGAATCGGGCCCACTGTCTGCATATAGGAAGTGTGAGGCATTACAAACTCCCTCTCCAAAGTTCTAGTGCCTTTTGTCAAGTGCGTTGCAGGAGCAGCCACATTAGCTTATGTGACAGCAGCCAGCTATAATCACCTGAGCACTTCTCACATGCAGCATTTAGTGGATGGCCGTGCTATGTAGATACACAAGCCAGCACTTTAGAACTTCCCGGCTCACTTTTGTGATCAGATCTGGGGTGGCCCTACTTCCCTACTTGGTGTCACATGTACAGCAAGTTTCATGCTCTTAACGTTTCCCAGAAATTCAAAGTGACAGAACCGGAGGTATCGCAATCTGGAACTCTTAACTTTAGTAAACTAGTGAGAATACTGGAATGTGCATGTTCCTTATTTAACTGCGTCTCCAGCTTTTCTTATACGCTGCTAAGCACAGCAGCCCAGGATACATATTAGACAACTAACATCTGGACTGAATATCTGTTAGGACCGTATGCTCAGCCACAGCATCATATTGTAGACGGGGGGAAATCCAAGCCAAATGGGACTCAGATATTTTCAAGGGTCAAAAATAAAGTTATTTTGATTTTCCCAACTCCGGTGAATATGGCATATTGGCCTGTGTTATACGCTCATACAAAAGTCTCACTGCAGAAATAACCTGAATTTTAAAATGGGAAGCAGGTTAAGCATCATGGTTAAAAACAGATGCATCCCAGTGAGATTTTCTCCTAGGAAAGTCCTGAGCATGAGAATGCTAAGTGCTCTTGTCTTCTAAATGAAAACCAGCAGTAAGTGAAGTGGATGCATTGCGGTTGTGTTCTCACACTGATGTAATAAACTCCAGTTTTCCCCCAATAGGATTCTCTTGGTTTACCGCTGAGAGGGCTACATGTGCCCTAAATGGGCAGGCATGGGAATGTGTAGCTTACATAAAGAGAAGCAAACATGTCAATGTCATAAAAGCCCCTCAAGATAGTTGATGGAACACAGTCCAACTCCCTTGCTACTGAGTAATAAATTCAGAGCACATAGCACAGCAAGAACAATTTTGCACATAAAAGAAAGCTGGTGGAAATTGGCCTTTTAGCCAGCTTTCACACTGGACCAGAAAAAAACACCTCCACAGTTTCACAAGTATCTTTCTAGGCGAAATTCCACATGCATCCCAGCGTGTTTGTAGTTTGATCGTTAAGGACCTTGGCCAGCAGAGGCTAATACTGTTCCTTTACGGAGAAGTGTCTAGTTTCCACCTGGCCTAATTTTCTGTAACTGAGGCTGGGGAAGCATTGCCTCACCTCAAGCCACGGACGAGGCAAACACAGATCTGGAATTCAGGCAGGAATTGGTATTTTGACTTTCTTGCACTACCTTGATTTCAAGCTAATGCCTTGTATGTTCTTGGGGGCACTGTCCTTAAGTGGCGAATCACTAATCTCACACTAAATAAAAGGAATAGATGTGGCAGTACTAGGAGCACCAGAGAAGGCGCTATTTTTAAGAGCTCGTAGATAATTTTCCATCAAACATCTGGGCGGGGGAGGCTGGAGAATGGCTTCCCCCCCCCTAAAGATTTTTTCCAATTTTTTTTAACGGTTTTCAGTTTATTTTATTTCAAAAATATATTTTTAAAAATTGCAAGACATTAACAAAACTTCTTTTTGGAAATTTCTGGCAAAATAAATAAATGAAAGAATACATAACCTGTATTGGGAAGCCCTCTTTTTTCTTTTCTTTTCTGTTAATGACTTGGGCACCAGAGTAGGAGAGTATGGAAAGTAAGTGAAGGATGAATGAAGGTGGACTGTCCAGTCAGAATGCACTACTAATTAAGGAAATATGATAATCAGAAATATTTTAATTAGTACTGATTCTTCTCTGGGTCATGCCTTCTTTATTCCTTTCCTTCTGCTGTCTTCTGTCACCCCCTTCCAGCTCCCAGTGCCATCCTCCCTGACCTTCCAATTCCTTCACCCCACTTCATATGTCCGTCACTGGCACCTCTTGTGCAGGGATGGGGTTTCTCTACCCATCATATGCTTCACCAGTGCATGGACTAACAGATTGTTATGTTCACGGCTCGCACACAGAGAAATTTGATAAAAACAAATACTTCTGCTGGAAGGCTGCAATGCAGCAGTACTTTATTTCTGAACGATAACACACAAGATCCCAAAAAGAAAGAGACAAAACAGGCTGCTCCCTCAAACAGGGAGGCACAACTCAACCCACCTCACTCTAGGCCTGATTTCTGCAGACTGACTCTCTGAACGCACACTTCCCTACAGAGCTCCCTAGCCTGGAAGCAGGACTAGGTTACTACTTAGGATATAAAGTGACAGTTTGTAATTTTGAACACGTCACACATATGTGCACATTGATGTCCCTGAGGTCGGAGTTCAGCTTTTCCATTATAGCACTATAGTGAGAAATCTAGTGTGTGTTTTGCAGGGATATCAAATTCATTCTGAAGAGAGGGCTTAATTCTATTTTTAGCTATGGTCTCTTGGCGAGGGTTAAAATGTAGAGCTCCATAATCCTCTCAATCTACAGCGGATGTCCGACTGATGTCAATGGGAAGTTTACACAGTGATCAACTGTTGAGCATGGCCTTTGTGTAGTAACTAAACTCACACTTTACTATTTGTTCAGTTCCTTCTTGCTGCATTCCATATTGCTCAATGAGAAGATATGCCCTCTCACCCCCAGACCCTCTGCTAATCCTGCACTTTGATGCTCTGCCTTCCCATCCTCCTTTCTCTCTCTCTCTCTCACTCCCCTTTCCCTATCTTTTGTGTGTCTTCTCCTTTTTCCTTTCTGCATTTCCATCCCTGCAGTATCTCCCAATTTTCCCATCGCCCACCCTAGAGCTTCACTCCCAACCCCTTCCCCATTCCACCTCTAAAATAAGCAATGATGTAGTTAGAACCTGCATTAAGATGTCATTATGCTTTAGTGTTAACATCCCAATGGTAAATCAGGAAATTCACACTCTCTCATTCTCTGTTTCAGGCTGTCTGTGTTACACTGCATTGGTTCCATTCTGATCATTTGGGAAGGCTCTCTTTAAAATTACAAGTTCTAGAAATTTACTTAAAAAAAAAAAAGATGAAAGTTTAGATTCTGAATACGTCATGTGGGCTGGATCTGGCCTACAGGCCTTATGTTTGGCACCTCTGGTATATTGTGTTACTGTACACGGAGGTGTGGGGGCTTATTTATAGAGCCTGTCAGTGAAAGTGGTAAGTGTGATGTGCGTGGGTTAAAATATGACAAAGGAAGATACCCTGAACTGGACATTTCCTTAACTGCTTTCAATGTGTTTTGCTGCACGTAGGAATGTGCAGTGTTTCTGTTAGGTTTAGAGACATGACATGTTCCCTTATGTTGGTGTTGGAGCTTGAATCAGAGCTGATCCAGTGGTCTGGCCCTTGTGTTGTCTTTTACAGTAGTGCAAAGTGAATGTTAAATGCTATCAAATGAAAATGGTAGCATTTTGCACCCACTTTCCATGGGTATAAATGACTACACAAGAGGCGGGGCCATGGAGAATCAGGACTACTGAGTATACAGGTAGTTGGCAGACTGTACCTTTCCCCTCTAATTCGGGTAAAATGAAGCGGCCAAAATAATCTCTCACCCATCAATTGAAACATGTATTTGCCCTCTTCAGATCACCCCACTGGCTTCCAATTGTATCAAGATTAGACTTCACGTTGCGTTCAAGGCTCTGCACAACTCTGATTTGGTTCATATCTCTGACCTCATCACTGATAATGATGCCCCTTCATTGCCTTCTCCTAACCCATCTTTGTGCACTCTTCCTTGCACCGAGCATCCTTCCAATGCCCATGCCCCTATCCTCTTAGGAACACTTCTTCCCAGAGGCCATACACGTAATACATGAAATTGTACCAGATTAAAGGGAGAGAAAAGTAACTAAAGTGATGTCTTCAGCTGGGTCCCTCAATACATCTTAGTACCACTTGGGTGAAACTCTGACCCCTTTGACTTCAATGGGATCAGAATGTAACCCTTATTTTCTGCATCCATTATCTACATTGTAAATTTTCTGAGGCAGGGACTGTCTTGATGTTTGCGTCTTACACATCACCAACCATACTGTAGGTGCCTGAAAAATAGCAAATAATGATAGCTTTGCCAGTTGGCTTTAACCTCATAAGACTTATTGCAACTGACGGAGCTTTCAGACTCTCAAAACTTCAATGGAAACAGTGCCAAAAGTATGCCCTGTGCCTTACAAAACCTTATCAAATTCACAAGTTCCCAGGTAGGGCAAGTGAATAAAACAGATGTGAGCTTTCTAAACCAAGACATTTTCATAGTTGATAGCACAGTCACCTCTACAGAAAACCCAAGGTATCAAACAATGAAAAGAACCATACTTGTAAACACATATGTCCAAACAGCCTTTTCTGTTTAAACTCAAACTTCCCAGAATTAATTGTCCTGGGATAGATAACAACCCATCTGAAATTTTGTGTTGAAAGGATTTTTTTGGTTAATTTAATGGAGGTGCTGGTAGTGGTATATGTTGGAGGGAGAAGAATTGTTTGATAGGGTTTTGTCAAATTCTAGTTTAGAATAGAAATGCAATTGCATGCTTAACCACACAGTCAATACTGTGCTAGCAGAATACTGCAGTTCTATATTGTTTCACCAGTAATACCTCTTTTTGAACAGACAATGGGGCTGGAAGGCATAATCTTCATGCAGCGATCCAGAAATAGAACTGACCTACCTCCAAATAAATTTCCTTTAGGACCCCTTACATTTATTTAGTCAGAAGGATTTTCTCTTTCCCTGATCAGGATTGAATGTGAATCATGATCTCAGTGATGAAAAGCCAATAATTCACTTCACTAGTCAGCTCTCCATCCGCTAGGTTCATTTATTAAATTAAATTCCAGCTGTTGCCTGATATTCATTTCTCTTCCCTTCCCCCACCCCCACACACTGTGACAGAAATGCTCATAAATAAGGCTGTACTATTTAGGCCCCTCCCTAACAGCCAGCTAATTAAATATTTTCAGTGTCAGATAGAAAGATGCAAAACTAGCACTGCTTAATCAAAAATGAACAAATAAACAAAACCCCAAAACAACCCCACAACCAAAACCAAACCAGGGCAGAATCCAAAGCTGGTGTGAATGGACATAGCTGCTGCAATTTAATGGAGCTTTGATGATTTACACCAGCTGAAGACCTGGCCCAGCATCTCCAAAAGCCCCCTTAGTAGCCATATTATGCCAATTTTTCTGAAGATTAAGGGCTTGTCTACATGGCCCTGTAGTGGGAACTATGGGATGTGAGTTGCAGGGCTGGCTAAAATGCTGCACTATAACTGCCCTGTATAGCCCCTGTTAGCACGAACCAAAAGGTACCTAGCTCATGTTAATGTAGTCCTGCAACATTAATGTGAACTATGTACCTTTTCGTTTGTACTATCGGGATATACGCAGGGCAGTTACAGCGCCACACTTTCACCTGCCTTGCATCTCACATCCCATACTCCGCACTGCAGAGCCATGCAGACACGCCCTAAATGCATCTAGGGAGGATTTTGCGCCAAGGAAAAATTTTCAGCTCTCCGGCCAGATACAGGACTGCATTGCTGTTACTAGCATTCACAGCAACTGTGTCTCCATACTTTACAACTCCCACTGTGGCCTTTCCTTTTCTGAACTGTTCTTCCAATAACTTTAAGGTGTGAACTTCATTCAGACCAACTCTGCACATGTCCTCTAGAGATGCAATTTTGCCTTTAAACCTACCCTGGCTTACAAACCTTTCAGTACAAAACTCATGTCCTTCATACCCTGACGAAATTAGAATCTGCTACCAAACCAAATCACTTGAACGTTGTAACATTGGAAAAAAAGGTGAAGTAAAAATTCTGGAGCAGTATCTGGTCCAGTATTTGAGCAAGTGAGACAGCAAACCCTTTTCTTTCATGATCTATTAATATTTTTAAAGATCAAATATATTACCTACTGTAGATCAAATTATGCCGTCTCTTATAGATCTGTGTTCAGAGTTTAGCCTAAAATATGCCCTTCCTTAAAGATTTTGTCATGGAATTTCATTATTACTGTGAAGGAAATAAAAGTGGAACTGATAGGTTTTTTCACTGTAATATGGAAGCCAATTTATTGAAGTAATTTTTAAAATGATTTGCATGTTAAGAATTTTTAACTTAAAAAACTTTATGAACCTTGCTTTTGGCATCTTGAACATCATAAAACCCCAGTGTGTTTGTTCTGCTTGATGTCAGATAATCTACATTATTGTCAGGTTAATCATCTTACATACAAATAATTACCCCGATAAAGCAAATGTTGAAGGACACACGGCAAATGAGACTGACACACTTTCTCAATCTGATGAGTTTGAATTTAGCTGAGATTAGAATGATTAAACCATGGCTCAATTATATTTCATTGCATTGTGTTGCTGACATGTACAGTGGAGATCATTCCAAAATTTCATATTTCCTCTCTGAGACTTGAATCAAGCATATCAGGGCACAGTGGCATAGTGTTACAACAGCAATATTTAAGTCAACCAAACAAACTGGATGTGTTAAACAGTGGCTGATGCTAAACTGGCTGGTCAGTATTGCAGGTTTTTTAAAAACTGAGGGGGAAAGAAGTCAAAATTTAACTGTACGGTCTTCTGTGGTTTTAATGCCATGATTTTTTAAATACACCAGCCTGTTACAGCTACAACTAACAAGATCAGTAGTGGGCTGTTTTGTAAAAGGGATGTGAGCAAAAGGGAGAATTGAGGAGGCAGGATTAAGTTTCTGGTGGGTACAGTAATTACAGTGGTAACATCAGTGATTGTGGATGGCGTACAAGGTGAGGGCTTTCAGCTGACAACTTTTCATTTCCTTGCTGTATGTCAGGAATAGTATGTGTGTAGCAACCTTAACCATTACACAATGAAGATTAGTGTACTAATGACATATATATGTATAGCAAAATATTTGGGGATAACATTTTTAAACAATTGATTATATTTATATCGAATGAAAATTTACATTTATGCTAAAAATTAATTATCCCCTGCATCTTGTTCGAGGGAGACATGATAGCCAAATTTTGGCAAGCATGGGCCAGGAAGAATAATCAAACATTGGAAGACCTACATCATTTACTTCCAAGCTACTCTCTCCTATTCTACAAACACCAGCCAACATCCAAACATATTTGTATACAACTGGTGTGTATGTCATATTTCACTACGATGAGATGATTTGGTTTCTCTTGGTATTTGCAAGTGGCACTTGTTAAACAAGGCTTCAAGCTTATGAACACTTACATATGTGTTTAGCTTAAAGCATATGAACAGTCCCATCATCTACAATGGAGCTACTCATGGGTTTAGAGCTAGGTGCGTGATATGTAAGTATTGACAGGATCAGAGCTTTAACCGGCAAGCAGCTGTAGGACTGTAACCTCATATGCCATGACTCACAATAGATGACATTCACTCGGGGTACTGGAGTAGTTCTCTGAAGGTGGGGGACAGTTGAAGGGGATTCCACCTCTTGCAAATGGCAGAATTGGGCTCTTTACTAGCACAATGTGTGGGAGTACATTGGGGTGGGGTTGAGGTAGACACTGGACCCAATTCTCCATTGCACTGCAACTTTGAATACACAAGGTGTAGGAGGCTGGGAAAATCAGGCTAATTGAGTTCACAAATAGGTGAATCTAGTGGCCAAAAAAGCCCAGCACAAGAGACATATGGAGGTCACAGCCCCAATTTCAGCCCAGGAACTGCAATAGTGACTGTGAAGAGGCTAAAAAGGAGCCCTGACCTCTGCCTATATGTTGGGGGTGGATTTTCTTCAAACCCCCTCCCCCCCCCAACTTCTGCATAGTGCCCATTTACTCTGGCTTTGTGCAGGGGGAGAATTTCACCCAAGTCCTGACAATCAAGATAACATGTCTGAGAAAACGTCTATGCCGGAGATTGATCCTGGTTTCATTCATAATGAATACTAACATCCAGAGGCGCTGACTTTCTGATTTCCTGGGGGGTTCTCGATCCCCACCCCACCCCACTTTTTCACGCCTTGTTTCACCCCCTCCCCCGAGTGCGCCCTGCCCTCACTCCCCCTCTTCCTGCCCTCACTCCTCCCCCTCACCCCTCAGTGCCTCCTGCCCGCCGCTGAACAATGGGCAGGTGGTGCTGGGAGGAGTAGGGGAGGAGCAGGGGAGGAGCTGATTGGCAGGGCCTGCCAGTGGGTGCTGAGCACCCGCTATTTTTTTTTTTTTTTCCCAATCGGTGCTCCAGCCCCGGTCGGCATCTAGGCTAACATCATTATTCTATTAATGTATTCAACTTCAGCCATATCTTTCTGAGGAGGATATGATATAAGTACAAGAAGAAGAGGGAGAGGCAGAACAATTACAAAAACAATTGTGATGTATTGGTTTATCTCAGTCATACTAAATTGTTTGAAAATGGGAAGCATTATGAAATCTTTGCATCCTACAAGCTTTTTTTCCCTCAAGCCAAAAAAAGGGAAAATATGTAAAAATTATGCTTCCAATAAATAATTAATTTGTGTGAACTGAAGACATGTATCTGATTCGCGAATCATTTCCCCTAACACCACTTTTCTTTCATTCTACAGAAATGACACTAATAGGAAAATGTGTCCCAATGTGCGATTCTATTGCACATTAAACTTGCTGAAGAAGGCATGAACTTGATGACTAATATGAAGTCAATTTTTCTCAACAAGAGGATAGTAGATTAATACTGGCATGACACCACTCCCTCTCTCTCCCCCTCTGTCTCACGTAACATTTGCCTTTTATTGCATGGTAACTGGTGTATTTATTCCACACATTCTGCATGTAATAAACACTAAACAAGAAAATAGTTGCTCCAAGTAGACATTAGTATAAAATCACAATACTGACCTTGTCACTGGGCAAGTCTCATCCAATGAAATATAAAATAGCATTTAACTGAGGGTTACCAACCATTATTTATATCTAATGAAGCGCCATCTTACCTATTTGAGATGAATATACCACACCTCTCCCATGGAGGCTTAAAAACTCTCCCACCTATTGTATCATGGAGGTAGAGCCTAGGCTCCCATTCAACGACTTATTTTCTAGCCTTCTAGTCTAAGCCACAACTTCTGATGGGGTCGCTGATCTGCTTACAAATTACTATGCTTAAAACAGGGCAGTAGAAAAAGGTTTTGTTTGTTTATTTCTCTCTCCCCCTCAGAATTTGATAACTGCTGAATTAAAGATGTTTATTTGGTACTTAATCAAAAGTTACATATATTTTAAATTTTCCCTAGTGTCTTCTGTTTTTTTCCCCAACCCACATGTTCTCAGCAATGATGTTGTAGAACTCCATATTTCACACCAATAGATGGCCCTTTGCACACTCAGCACAGAACATTTTCCGGGGGGGAGATAGCTCAGTGGTTTGAGCATTGGCCTGCTAAACCCAGGGTTGTGAGTTCAGTCCTTGAGGGGGCCACTTAGGGATCTAGGGCAAAATCAGTACTTGGTCCTGCTAGTGAAGGCAGGGGGCTGGACTTGACTCGACTCAAGTCAACTCAACTCAATGACCTTTCAAGGTCCCTTCCAAGTCTAGGAATAGGATATCTCCATTAATTTATTAAAATCACCTTAGCCTCTAAAGATAGAACAAGAAGCAATGGGCTTAAACTACAGCAAGAGAGGGTTAGGTTGGACATTAGGAAAAAGTTTCTAACTGTCAGGGTGGTTAAACACTGGAATAAATTGCCTAGGGAAGTTGTGGAATCTCCATCTCTGGAGATATTTAAGAGTAGGTTAGATAAATGTCTATCAGGGATGGTCTAGACAGTATTTGGTCCTGCCATAAGGGCAGGGGACTGGACTCAATGACCTCTCGAGGTCCCTTCCAGTCCTAGAATCTATGAATCTATACTTGAGTGGCCTATTGTGAAATCTTTGGCTTCATGGACTAGAATCATAGAGAGTAGGAAGAGATCAGGCTTGACAAGCCAGCTCCTTTAATGTGGGAAGTGTCTTGCCTATTTGTTTACTATTCTCTGGGATGTTGGAAGAATGTAGAAGTCCTCCAGGATGAGAGAATGAGAGGGAACTCCCAGAGGTGGAGAAGAAGGTGTGGACAGGAGAGGGGAACCTGGGGGAACAAGGGGAAGAAGTTGGGGAATGGAACTTTGGAAGGCGAGATGGGAGAGAAGGTAGGGATTTGGGAGGGGAACCCTGGGGAAGGGGGAGTTAGAGAGACTAGACTGATTGTGGTGGGGAGAGGAGATGGTAATCCCAGGGAATGAAGAACTCTTTGCTCCCTCCATGTGCTGCGTCCTGATGCTACCTGGCCCCATGCATGGGATCCTGGAAAACCCCTGCTCATTCCTCCAGTCCCTGCATGATGCTCAGATATCACATAAAAATGATAGTTATGGCTGGTGGGGTGCTGTAACCCTGGGTCTGTCTACACTGCAATCAGAGGTGTGCTAGCAGCATGCAAGCTCAGGTACGTCTATGCTTCAGTCTAGCTAGCTCAGATACCAACAGCAGTGAAGCCAGAGTATCATGGACTGCAGCATAGGCTCGCCACCCAAGTATGTAGCAAGGCATGCATGTACTCATGTGGCTAGCCCATGCTAACAACCATGATTCCAGTGGCTTCACTGCTATTGGTACCCAAGCTAGCTAGATTAGAGTCAGCTCAGGTATGTTTACATATACTGCAATTGTACCTCAGATTGCAGTGTAGACATATCCTCTCTATGCAGGGCCAGTGCAACCCATTAGGCGACCTAGGCGGTCTCCTAGGACACTAACATTTGGGGGGCAGCGACCGCGGTGGCCGGATCTTCAGCCATCTCTGTCGGAGGCGGCATTTTGGGGGAGGGATCTTCCGCCACCTAGGGCGGCAAAAAAGCTGGCGGCGCTCCTGTCTCTATGGCCATACTTTCAAGTGTTTCGGTTTCTTTTAGGTTTAGTGCTAACTTTGAATTTCCTGGGTTTTCAGGGCTTAGTTTTTTTAGCTCTACAACAGTGTTGTGAGAAGTTGTTGTTTTTTTACTCACTGTTTTTTTTCCCATCCTTAACACCATTTTAAGCAATGTTTTATCTGGGATATGAGACAGAAGTGCTGTCATTCACTATCAAATATTAATCATTATGGGAACCTTTGCAAAATCATGCCAGTTATGTGCTGCCAATATCTGAACAAGGGAACTCTCACTAAATTTTTGGGATAAGCCCCATGTTCTAGAGACCTAGGTGCTGCAGAGGGAAGTAGTGAGGGACTGGGGAATTATATTCATGTATTTCCCCACAAACAATTCCTCATAGCCAACACCAAGGCATGAGGAAACACCAAAGGGCAAACAAACTTTAAGATGCATCACAATTACTGACTGGTCTAGATGCAGCATGGAGTCACATGGCTGCATCATGGAAGATGTATTCTGGCTGCGGAGCTCAACCCGTACAAGAGAATGAAGCATCTGAAATGCAACCCCCATGAAGGCCACAGCAACTCAGGTGGATAGAGCTTAATGTCAAACTGAGTTAAATATTTCAATTTGAGAACGACCGAACGTTTTGATCAGAGATATTTAAACAAAGTATATCAACTTTTCCTTCTTGAAAGTTTGTTTTGGGGCAAAAATTTTCAGTTGACAGTTTTTGGTATTCAGATGTTCAGTTTTTTGATGAAAAAAATCAAAATTTTTCATGGAAAACAGACACCATTTTTAGTGAAAACATAGTATAGTTGAAAGCTCAATTTTCTGTTGAAAAAGATGACAGAACATTTTTCACCTGCCCTCTAAGGAGGCTCAGAGATAATTGAAGGGCAGGGAAATTGTCCCAACTTTCCCTTCAGTGTAATGGCAGAATGCTAACAAGGAGTTCCCAAGCACTTAAAAAAAGGAAAATGATGCTTTCATCAAACAATTTAAACTTCTCTTTGGAAGTTTGATTTAGTGGCCTAAAATGTCCTTCAAGTTCTTCTAGAAGGAAGAAATGAATGACAGTTTGCAAAAATCTGGTTCTACCCCAAAAAGGAATCTGCCTTCCATGTTACATGATTAAGGGTCAGCTAAGAAACTAGAAATGAAGGAAAACAGATCTATCTACACACTGGCAGTCCCTCAGCTCTGCAAGATGCCAACAAATCCATTACTGCAAATGCATTTTGCACCAGGAGAGGGATTTAAGGGCTTAATAGAGGAAGATTGGGCTGGGGGGAAAGGAAAACTCCATGTCCTGTTCACTACTTCCAGTAGAGAAGGATTTTCCCCAAGTGAAAAGTAAATTGCTAAGAACATGCAACTGAAATAATTAAAATTACTTGAGGGTTGTTTTGGTTTTTTTCCCCCAATTTCCCATGGTAATCAGTCTCATAAGGCTCTATTCACTCTACAGTTCCCGCTTCTTGAGTCTTAAATATTTATCAAATGATGGAGGTCCTTAATAGTTGCCTACATTTTACAAAAGACAGCAGTATGCTGCAGAATTTGACCTTGAAAATCGTCTCTAGTCTCACTCATCAGGGCCAATGCTATTTTCCTTTTTTACAGCCTTGGAAATGTGTGCCAGATAGAATGGATAGCTGCACCACACATGGAAAATTTTAAAAACTAAGAGGATGTAATTTTGGTATAAGGACATGAAGGGATGCTACACAGACCAGGGGGTGGATACTTATTAATGAAGCTACAAACTAGTTAATTTAAATTGAAATAAGCTTCATTCAACACAGAAAACAACTTCTCTAGATAGGGAATGGAATCAAATCCTCAAAAGTGGTGGTGGAATTAAAAACAATACAATCTTCAAGTTATGGCTTCATACGCATCTATTGGAGATGCATTAGTGATATTAGAGTCCAGACAAAAAAGGAATGGTTTAAACTGTAGAAACTACTATCATTCACTTCCAGCTCTAACAATTATCGGAGTCTGTGAATGAATTGGTGATTGACTGTAGTATGTTTCAGAGTCTATACTGGACGCTGAAATACAGAGGAGGGAGCAGCATCTAGAAGACAGGGAACTGGACTGGGAGTCAGGGGATGCAAACTCTATTCCCAGCTCTGTCTCATATAAGTGGTCTAACATAGGAGTCTGCAGAGGTCCAATGAAGTCAGTTTTAAACATATTGTAGATTAACTGGTGCAACTTCTGTGCGTAGTTAAGTGTGGACCTATTAAAATGTTGCTTTCAAAATCCTGGTAAATCAAAGGTAGGGTCTTGTCTCCATAAACATAAAACTGATTCATTTTCAAATTAGAACTGTACAGATCCAAATGCAGGTTGTTTCTCTTACCTAAAGTATAAAATCCACTGATTGTGAACTCTGCACTTGAGGAAGGAATTTGGTAATTATAAATATCCCCTTGGAAGCAGGTCCAAACCAAACTCAATAAGAAATTCATTTTGCTTCAAATGACTTGCTTCTGTTTGTTACCCTCAAATATTTTAATGACCACTAGTTCACAATGGATAAACCTTACTAAGCTCTTGCCAAGCTCTTATTACAGTTATTGCCTGTCATTAATACAACACGATGTGTAAATCTCAAAGGACTTTCAAAATATCATTATCCTTATTTTACAGATGGTGAAACAAAGATAGAAGGTCAAGTGACTTGCCCATGATCACATACTGAATCAATAGCAGAGCTGGGAATAGCGTTCATGGGTGAAACCCTGGTTTCACTGAAGTCAACAGAAGTTTCCAGGTTTCCAGACATCTGGCCCCTATGCTCTCTTCATTAGATCACAGTATAATGCATGTGCTTAGCTAATGCAGAGATAAAAGACTGGAAAAAAAGAATTTTGGTGCTAAAAAAGTTGTTTGACAACAATTTCTCTCTCTTTTTTTTTTTTTTTTTTGAGATGCTAAAATTCCCGATATGGGTTAAGTCACACACCATAAAATGCAATTAAAGTTGAACTGAAAGGACTTCTTTTAAAAATAACTGAATACAAAATACTCTAATATCTAATACATTCAATTAAAAAGAAAATGAAGGTTTGTCTGGTTGTTAGTTTGTTTATTCTCCAAGACTGAGTTTTTCAAGGGTGGATAACATCACAAATACCTAAAACAAAGTAAGTATTGCAGCTTTCGGTGCTTGGGATGTCATTAACTCTGCAGGGTTCTGTGTCTCTTCACCATTTGTGTCCTAGTCGGTTAGTAAGAGATAAAGTTATTTTAATAGGAGTTTGACTCAGCAAGGACTGAGTAAAACTTTAGCAAAGATCTTAGGATTTGGCCTAACATTTATAATTTTAGTAAAAAATAAAAATCCTAGGCATCACTAGAATCATGACAAAAATTCAAATAGTCTATTGGATCAATAGCCAAACAACTGAAGAGAGCTAAAGAAAATTGCCATATGCAGTAAATTACCTCAGCCCTTGTCAGAACACCTCCCATTCTCCCAGCTGGCCGCTTTCCACTCCTCCACCTTTCTCGGGGAAAATTCTCCAGAATACCCTGAAGGTCCACAAGTCCAAGTACTGAGTGGGTCTCAGAGTCAGACAATTAGAGCTGGTCAGAAAAATGGGCCTTCCTGCCCCCCATGGAAAATTTCTACCAAAATAAAATAAAAATTTTCCATGGAAAACGTAGACTTTTTAGTGAAAAATAGAAAACCAAAAATGTTTGGATTCAGTAGTATACCTGTGCTAGCTTTAATTTAGCTAGCTCACTAAAATAGCAGTGAAGACACAGTAGCTTGGGCTAGTGATGCACATATGTATCCCAGGAGACCAGAAGGTCTTGCACAGTCCATGCTGAAGCCTGTGCCATCATGTCTTCACAGCTCTTACAGCGAGCTAGCCAAATTAACGCTAATGCGAATACACCTTGCCAAGCTGCAGATCCCACCTGCAATTGCAGTGTAGACAAACTCCATGCAAACACATAGGGTAACAAAATGGTTGGGGCCTCTATCAACACACATTTGTGTTTCTGTATTTCTTTCTTCTGTGTAGATCTTGTGTACATGTGTCAAATCACCAGAGTCATTAAATTAGTAAATCAAGATGATTAGACAGAAAATATAGACCCTTGCTATTTAATTCTGGGCGGAAACAACTTCTAAAATTCTGTGATAAAAGCATGATCTATGGTAAATATTAAAATTATGCACACAATGAACACACTTAGCAGTGCATAAGAAAAAATAATTTAAGCACCATTTTGCATAGCATTAACACTAGTAATTCTCATTTTTGCTTTAAAAAGTTTGTCATTCCAACACTTTGTTCTTCCTTTGGAATCACTTCTGTGCATACATATTTAGAGGATGTGACTGGCTACCATTGGGTCAGATTCCAATAGATTCAGAGCTACATGAATAAAAGTAAGTCCTGCTGAATGGTATCAGAATCTGCATTTGTCAACAGGCCCGTGCGGTCAAGCGTAGGACAGTGAAGGTGCAGTTGTTAACAATGGGACAGATTCTGATGCTCTTACTCATGTTAAATGTACCATTGGCTTCTGTGAGAAACCTTGCAGAATTAGATACTACTCAGTGTGCGTAAAGGTATTAGAATCTGCCCATAGATTTGTTCATTGCATAGTTTTATACTGAGGGAGGAGATGCAGTCATCACCCTTAAAATATCAACATTAGCCAGCATTTATCACATATCATCAGGATCTGAGATACAACAATTTCCCCCATATTTAGCATAAGAAATAACCATAATAACGGCATGCTATTTGTGAGCAGACGTTGGCCTTTTAATGGCAACCACCATTGCCAGTCATTAATTTACTTAAGTAATCAGTCCTCTTTTCTGTTTTGTTTTTACATTAAAAAACTATGCAAAATATCAAATTTTATTTATTCTAATCAAGTTAGCGTAAATAGATGAAACTAAGCATATTTTCAAAACTTGAACAAAACTTAAAATAAATTATGAGGGTGGTTGTGTGTATATACACACATACACAACCACCCTCATAATTTATTTTATATATATATATATATATATATATATATATATATATATATATACACATACACACACACACACACACAGGTTATCATGGTCATAAAGAAGAAAAGAGATACATTAGCTTTCTGCAGTACAACAATATCTCAAGAGGAAAAAGACTTCAAAAATCAGATCCTAAATAATACTACAGCTTTTTGGAACAGAGGAAACCTCACAATCATTCAGTTAGCGCTTAGGACAGACAAAGCATAAGACCTTCCAGAGGGCAAAGTTTGGAAGGGTTTATTATATAAATAACCTCCCCAAAGTCCCCTATACTGTTCTAACTTGCTGTCATTTCCTCAGACAGGTGCAATCCTGCAAGCAGTTTCGCACATCCATAGTTTTATTCACATGAGGAATGCTTGTTGAACACTATGGGACTGCTGTATGTACATACCGGTTTCGAGGATTGAGACCTTGAAGTAAGGGGAAACTTTTTCAGAGCTCACTTTGGTCCCTATGCTGCTACCTGGTGCAAAAATGAATTAAAACCCTAACTCCATAGCTTCACAGATGTTGAGGAGTCTACATGTGCTCCCTACAACAGGACCAGCAGGCATGCAGAGTGCAGCATGGCCTACTAAGGTAACACAAGATGGGAATCGGAGGAGATCCTTGTCCCAACTCTGCAATCCTTAGGCAGCTGCATGGACAATCTCTCTCTCCATACTTCCCTGCTGCACAGCCCCCCCAAATCCCACCAGCAGAGCAGAACTGGGCTGAGTTCTAGGTCGTCACAGCTTTAATTTACATGGTTAATAGAGCTAGAGGTCCTATTGATTTCAGAGGAGCACTCAGGCAGTAAAGAATTATTCAACAGAAATCAGGGGATCAGAATCTATTCTTGAAGGGTTTAGCAGCTTATTCATATAGCACACAGAGGGTTTCTCTTTTTTTTGTGTGGAAAATCCCATCATTTTCTTGTAAAAACAAGTTCAGAAACATCCCAGTACATTTTTTACATTTCAGTGGGCATGAGGTTTTCTTTTTTTCCCTCACCACACGAATTGCCAACTATACTGACAAGCAGAAATCCTAAATAAAAGTTTTAAAACAAGCCACCAACTGTTTAGAAACAGAAAAAGAAACTTAATTGGGAAACCAATCCTTTTAAGACAGAAAGATGACAGGGAGGGAGCACTAATTTGTCTTACTGGAATAACTGCATTTTAGGTTTTCAGAGTAAGATATATGAGGCTAGGGCAGCCAAAAGGGTTATAGCAGGGCTCAGATTTTAACACAAACAGAGGGTAATCTGGTCTGGCACAGTCTGGTCACTGCAGCAGTGTATCTGAAGGTTAGGTTTTATGTTTATTAGCATCATCCAGATGGCGTTTTATGTCCTTAATAACTTTGTCCCTGACTAAGCCATGAACCTACTGTTTGACAAACACTGTAGGAAATATCCATCAGCAGAAAAGTCATTTTGTAATGAGAGGCATAACCTGTACATTTGAGGTGCATACATTTTGCTTCTGTGTACCTGTCACCTTTTGCTGTGTATACTGAACATTGTAAGGGGCTCTAGACAGTTGTCCTTAAACTAAGGTGTCAAGACACACTGGCAGTCAATGTTCAATCAGTTGCAGCTGACCCTGTCCTCATTCCAGAGCCCACATCACACTATCAAAGAGGGGCAGGGAGGGCTCTCCACCAACAGCCTGCTGTCGCCTCATACTCTACATACCCATAATGCTCACCACAGAATGGTCATTGCACCACACACTGTCAATGCTGCAACAGTTCCTCCTCAAGGGACCTTCTCCTTTCTAGTGCCCGAGAGAAAGCATATGCCCCTTACTGAGGCACGGTACTGGGATTCGATAGGAGGGTTCCATTGCTCTGTCTCCATCATACTTGCCATGTGACCTTGGGCAGTCGTGCCATGTCTTTGCATCAGATTCTCCATCTGTCAAATGAAGATACTACTACCCACTTCAAAGGGCTGTTGTGAGGCTCAATCATTCCTATTAATAAAGGGCACCTTTGGATCTTCTGGGAGGAGGTACTATATAGGAGTTATTATTATTAACATATCTTGACCTGCACAACTCCCCTCCGGTGTTCACCCCAAATACTTTCTTTTCTCACAGAACCTCAAGGCTCTCACTTATTTTCATGCCAGACACAAAAGTACTTTAACCAGTGGTATTTGTGAGAGAGACAGCACTGCTTTGGCCTATCATCCTTAAAGTGACCATATGTCCCACTTATACTGGGACAGACCTAATCCCATACGATAGCTCAGTGTCCCAGGAACTTCTTTCAGGAGAAATGTCCCCGTTTTTCATTTCATCAGTCAAAATGTGTGGGCTTTTTTTATTTCTACAAAACGTTGCTTCAAGACATATTGCTATAAAAAGCAGGAGTTGCTTTGTGTTTATAAAGAACAAACAATTCAGAGGAATGAGCATTCAGTGTGATCAACAGCGTTTGGAGAAGAGCTGAGCAAATAATTGATTTTGGTTCAGGCCTCCCCATAAAGCAAAAAGAAAAGGGAAGAAAAAAAATCAGCTTGGTTTGAACTGAAATTGAATTTTTTTGTTTTTTCTCAACAAAACAAAAAAGATGACAAAAATTTGTTCTTCCCAAAACATTTTTTTGTTTTGTTCTTGGCTTAGGTATTTTTTTTCAGCCTTATTGGGGGAAGTCCCCCTTTTTCAAAAGAAAGTGTTCAAAATAAAATAGCTTCAAACATTTTGTTTCAAAATGGTCAAAATGAAATGTTTTGAAACAAAATCAAAAGGTTTCATTTCAAAATGCCTGAAACAAACCATTTTGACTTTTATTTTTGTAGAAAAAATGATTCTTTCTGCCACAAGTATTTGCCAAATTCACTCCAAATTCACAAATAATTTTAATGCCACAAAAAAAAAATCACATTAAAAACTGCATTTGTCTGTGAATTTACTATTCAAAAAAAAATTCTCAGGAAAAAACACAAACAAAAAACTCATCTCAGTTTAAACCTGGATTATAGCTACTAAACTTGCATTGGTAGATTTATGAGCACAAGCTAAATTTGATAACCAGTATTAAACCAATATAAGAGAGTCCACACTGTTAAGTTACACTGGTGTAAAAGGACGTGCGTGCCCTGTAGCATTCCCTGCTGGTTTCGAGTGATCCTGCAGAGGCCTGTTTCAGTTTTCCCATCTCACAGGGCTTCTTAATGAATTCTACAAATGCTTTCTTGTGGCTATCATCATCCTGGCTTGGGGCTGGTTAAACAACCAACAGTTAAATACAATCTTCAAAGTCCCAAAATAAAGTCCATCACCACAGCATAAAAGCTCATACTCAGCTCTGGCATCTCCAGACACTCCAGGAGCATTTCCTCTGTTCCAGTCTGTTCTGCCCCCCACTACAGAAAGGATGTGGACAAACTGGAGAGAGCCCAGCGGAGGGCAATGAAAATGATTAGGGGGCTGGGGCACATGTCTTACAAGGAGAAGCTGAGGGAACTGGGCTTATTTGCAGAAGAGAAGAGTGAGGGGGGATTTGATAGCAGCCTTCAACTACCTGAAGTGGGGCTCTAAATCGGATGGAGCTCAGCTGTTCTCAGTGGTGGCAGATGACAGAACAAGGAGCAATGGTCTCAAGTTGCAGTGGGGGAGGTCTAGGTTGGATATTAGGAAAAACTATTTCACTAGGAGCGTGATGAAGCACTGGCATGGGTTACCTAGGGAGGTGGTGAAAACTCCATCCTTAGAAGTTTTTAAGGCCCAGCTTGACAAAGCCCTGGCTGGGATGATTTAGTTGGGGTTGGTCCTGCTTTGAGCAGGGGGTTGGACTAGATGACCTCCTGAGATCTCTTCCAACCCTGATATTCTATGACTCACCAAGCTACCAATCCCAGCTCTTCCTAGCTGGAGTCCAGCCTTCTTCAACTCTCTCTCTCGCTCCCTGGATCAGAGAAGTCAGCAGGCAACCCCACTCTGCTGCTCTCCTGGCCCTCCCCTGGTTATTCAGGGTCTCTTACAGGACCCTGTGCTTTCTGCAGCCTCTGCCAGAGCCTCCTCCAGCAATATCCTTACCTACCTGGGTTGAGACACGTCAGTGGGCAGCCATCCTTCACCTGCTGCTGTCTTGCCCTTTATAAGGCCCCAGTGCCTTCTCACAAGCCCAGTTGGGCAGCAGGTAAATAGTCACAGATGCACTAGATCTTGCTTCCTTCTAAAGGAGCCAATCACCCTGTATCAATCAGTTTAAATGAACCAATTGGCATTAAATTGGTGCAACATCTGTATTTAGACAAGTTCAGAATGCATGTTAACACATGTTTGATGTTTCACATGATAAGCTCATGCAGAACTGTAATGGGAAAAGCTCCTGCCCTCTGAGAAATACACAAGTGTGGCTGTTGACTGGCAGGCGTGACACCAGTGCACTTTTTTAAAAGTGATCTTTCATCTTTGGCAGGGGTATTTTGAGACCCTAAAAAATATCGCTACACAAGTGTCCCAGTATTTTATTTTTAAAACGTTGCCTTAATTATCACTGAAACTGGGCTGTTATATTTAGACAGAACCATTTTTAGAATTACTCTTTGAGAAATTAAAAAATTCAATACCATTTCATAACTAAGCTGCGAAAGCAAAATAGTTGACCTATATGCAGTACTGCAGTCACCTAGGAGGCCGCTGCTCCTCTTCAGGCCAGCATTTCATTGACACTCATTCAGAAATTAAAATAAATTCACATTTCTTTTCAAATTTACTTTTTTCTTTAAAGGTTCATTGTGAATGTGACTGACTATTCTCAGAACAAGAATCCGTCTCCGATACTTATATGGCCCTCACCACTGTAAAGATTGTGGGGTTTGGGCCCTTGGGGGTGTCACCTGATGTGCTGGGATGCCACTGAGTCAGCCTGTTCTGGGTCCCCTTTACCTGGCCTTACTGGGCGAGGCTCACAAGCCTCTTCCAGTCAAGCACACAGACAGGGCCACACCCAGCTGCACAGAGAGACAGAGATCAGCTCTGAAAAGATTCAGCCTCAGGGGCTTGGCCCAACACTCTGGTGCCCACTCCCTTTATGGAGTACAAACCCAAAGGTTTTATGAAATTCGCCCCTTCCCTCAATGTGGAGGGAGATATGCACAACTTCTTGCCCCCCCAGTTAGAAATTACATAAACTGAGTTATATTATAAACAAGAAATACGTTTATTAACTACAAAAGGTGAATTTTAAGTGAATATAAGAGGTGAATTTTAAGTGAATATAAGAGATAACACACAGCACAAAGCAGATTACTGAGAAATAAAACAAAGCACGCAAGCTAAGCTCAATATACTTAAGAAACAGGTTACAAAATGTAATTTCTTACCCTGAATGTTATTTTAGACAGGTTGCAAAGTTTCTGTGGTTCAGAGTTCCAGTTATATTCCTTTTCAGACTGGACCCCTGTCTCAGTCTGGACTCCCCCGCCCCCGCCTTCCCTTCCGGTGGCTCTAGCAGTCTTTCTTCTTGGGCAGACGGGCCATGGAGAGGAGAGATCCCATTTGCCTTCCTCCCCACCCTTAAATAGGATTTACATAAGGAGGGAATCCTTTTTTCCCCAAACTCAACCCCCCTTCCCTTCCAGTGGAAAGTTACAAGAAGTCCCAAGTATCTTTGAGCTGTGGCGCAAACCTAGTATCAGGTGACAAGACCACCTGACTCTGTAGGATCACAGCGTTCATGATTTAGTGGCAGTATGGAGCGTCCCCAGGAACACTAAGCCTTTCCACAGTCCATTGTCCTCACTGATGGGCCATCCGCCCTGTCTGGCTTTTCCATTGTTGTACCTGAAGTGTCAGCAGTGGCCGTCACCCAAAATAGCACAGTTGAAATACAGATACATAGTCAACATTCCTAACTTCAGATACAGAAATGATACAGGCATAAAAATTGGATAATCACATTCAATAAATCATAACCTTTCCAATGATATCTTTTACGACCCATCTTGCATGAAGTACATCTCAGTTGTGTCATATTCATATCATAAGCATATTTTCATAAAGAATATGGAGTGAAACATCATAGTGACAAGTTCAGAAAGTAATGTATTCATCCTCACAACATCCCTGAGAGTCAGGGCCATGCTGTTATCCCTATTGTACTGATGGGGAACTGAAGCACAGAGCGGCTAAGTGACTTGCCCAAGGTCACAGCAAATCTGTGGCAGAGCAGAGAATTAACTCCTGGTCTCTCAAAACCTATGACCAAACCACTGGATCATCCTTCCTCTCTGGACCTTTTAAGATAGATGTTGGTTTACATTTCTAAGAACCATCTTCTTGCCCAGTGATGAAATAAACCTCAAGATAGACTGACTTATATAGAATGTGGTGAACAAGAAATGAAGTGAATGAACTGTTCAAATGAAAATTCACACTTGCAAAGTTACTGCCATTCACCCATTCACTCAGTAAAAATGAGTGACTTTATTGTTAATTTCAATGAGCTGTTTAAAACCTTTGTAACAAATAAGCCATGGAAACCACTGTATAACTTTCAGAATGACTTCACTGGGAGCCTCAATAAAACTCACAAAAAATCTCAACCATCTCAAAGCTTAAGAAAGCTGCAGAAACAATATGGCAACCTTCACACCAGGGCTGGCTTTAGGCACCAGCAAACCAAGCATGTGCTTGGGGTGGCACATTTTCAGGGGCGGCATTCCGGCCATTTTTTTTTTTTTGCTTCCGGCAGCAAAAGCCTAGAGCCGGCCCTGGCAACAGCAGCGCGTCGGGCGCGGGGGGCACCCTGGAGCCACTGCGGTTAGCGTCACAGGGGAGCAGCGCCCGCACCTTGTGGCTGGGCCGGGCAGGCTCCAAGCGGGGGACACTAGGGCTGGGGGCTGCCCTGCGGGGCACAAGGAGCCGCCTGCAGGTGCCGCAGGATGGCCGCCCCCCAGCGCTGCAGCCGGGGCTGGGCAAAGCGGCCCGAGCCACCCAGGGACTGCGGCAGGGCGGCCAGAAGCAGCAGCAGCGGGGCCATAGAGGGCGGGGCGCTGCCGTGCGGGGCCCATGTCCCACTCTCCGGTGTTCCGTTCCCTCTGGGGCCACCCTGCCCCGGCTCCTCAGCCCCCTGCCGGGGCGGTTCCCCGGCTCTGCCCTCCCGGGTCCCAGACGGTCCTGGAGGCGGGAGCCCGGCTGAAGGGACCGTGGACTGAGGTGCGGCCCAAGAGCCCCACTGCTTACCCCGACCCTGCCAGCGCCAGACCAGCTGGAGGCAAGGGGGAAGCGGGCAGAATCAGCACTGGTGCGGGGGAGCCCGGGCTGGGGCGGCAGGGGTCGGGGGGGGGGAAGAGAGCCCAGGGCTGGGGCGGCAGGGGGTGCAGATGGGGTGGAGAGCCCAGCACTGAGGCTGCAGGAGGTGCGGGTTGCGGGGGGCACTGGTGGTGGGGGGGGGTTGAGAGCCCAGGGCTGGGGTGGCAGGGGGTGCGGGTGGGGGAAGGCACTGGTGGGGGGGTGGGGGGGTTGAGAGCCCAGGGCTGGGGTGAGGGGCAGCCAAAATTTTTTTTTGCTTGGGGTGGCAAAAAACCTAGAGCCGGCCCTGCTTCACACCAATACTGCTGTTGTGTTTTTGTCCTGAACATTGCAGAGTGAAGTTTTTGCACTTTTGGGAAACTAGAAAAATCAGTGGGAATTGTTGGGTGTGAGCAGAGCCAAAAAAAGGAGAAAGGAGAGCAGACTTTGAAATAGTTTATTTGCTTGCTTGTTAAAAACCAGGGAAGAGAAGGGTTAGCACTGATACCCTGCATTAACTCTTGAGGTGAAACCCTGACCCCAGTGAAATCAATGGCAAAACTTTTATTGAATTCAGTGGGACCAGGATTTTGCCCTAGGTCTTTTCTTTTGCCCTAAGGCAAGTGAAAAGTGTCTTTTGCCCACAAAGTCCGCCAGTGCTCACATAGTAAGCATGCCACTATGGATGAGAGTTTCACATGCGCTCTGTATTGGCCTTACTCTGTTCCCATTGAAGTCAAACTCAATTTGAATCAGAATCAAGCCAATCCTGAGAGCTCTTGAAAATATTTCCATAACCGTTTAGCTGCCTTTAATGCTTTATTATTCTTATGGCAGAGTATAGCCTATGAAGATGCAAAATATAGTTAAGTACCTTTTAGCATCAAAAAGTCTGAGAAAAATAACATCAACTAAGCCCCTAGGACCAAGCATCACTAGATTTTTTTTTAATTGACCAAGCTTCAACTTCTCCAGGTAGACTGTTGTTTGAAAATGCACATTTTTATCTTAGGTTTCAGAGTAGCAGCCGTGTTAGTCTGTATCCGCAAAAAGAACAGGAGTACTTGTGGCACCTTAGAGACTAACAAATTTATTTTTATCTTAGTATCAGAGGGGTAGCCGTGTTAGTCTGAATCTGTAAAAAGCAACAGAGGGTCCTGTGGCACCTTTAAGACTAACAGAAGTATTGGGAGCATAAGCTTTCGTGGGTAAGAACCTCACTTCTTCAGATGCAAGACTTGCATCTGAAGAAGTGAGGTTCTTGCATCTGAAGAAGTGAGGTTCTTACCCACGAAAGCGTTTCTGGAATTAGCACTATAAGTTGGTGTTAAAGTGGTTAACTATTAGCTTTATTTTGCAAGTCCATTCCAGGCAGCCGGTTTCTACACAGAATGAATTAAAACTCCAGGGCTGGAATTCTGGCTCCATTGAAGCCAATGGGAGTTTTTCCATTGACTTCAATGGGGCTAGGATTTCATCTCAGAAGGCTCTGCATCTTGCATAGAACCTTAGTTGGATTTTTTTAGGGGACATTCTATTTTCTAGGGATTCCAGAGTCCTGCCCCAGGAATTAGAAAGTTTTTTTCCTAAGATATCACTGCATGGTTAACTGAATGTGTGGAACAATCAACAGAGCAACTGTAGCTGTGATTAGTGTCATTCCTAATCCAAGGGACTGCCCAAGCTGGGTTAAAGACTGAGGCCTTGTCTACACTATGGGGGAAGATCAATCTAAGTTATGCAACCTCAGCTACATGCATAACATAGCTGAAGTTGATGTACCAGTTAAATCCACTTACCGCGGGGTCCACCCTTGCACTTCTCATTTAGGTGGAGTACAGAAGTCGACGGCAGAGCAATCTGCAGTCGATTTAATGGGTCTTCACTAGACCCACTAAATCGACCGCCGATGCATCAATCACTGTGTGTCGATACCCCAGTAAGTGTAGACAAGTCCTGACAAAAACCCAGCTCTTGAAAGGATTCAAAGAAGATGGTGTCTTTAAAACAAACATTCTCCTTTGTGGAGGAAACAGGAGGGAAAATAATAAACACATTTGACCAAGCTCAATGCCCAACATTTTTCCATAACTCCTCCCAGCTCTGCCTGAATGAATGAGAAGATCTTTATGGAAGGTAAGATGAAGTTTACCACACTCTTTGATTTGGATAACCCTGGAAATAGGTGACCACTCAATTTCAGTAGTGAGGGCTACATACGCTGTCCGAGATAAAGAGAAGCATAGGTTCAAGCAATCCTGTGATAAAACAGAGTACAAAATTACATTTGTCATTTTAAAGATGAAAGGTTTGTTATTAAGAAATGCTACATTAGCCACTTTCTTTTGAATTCATTCAGTGCATCAAGGAAAGCTATTCCCCCCCATCCAAGAACCAGTTCTTGTCAGCTCTTTTTTTTTTCCTGGTTCCCAACAATTTTTGATTTCAGATGTAATGAAGACCAATGTGGTTCTCTTCTACACCATTTCAATGCATTTACATTTTTGAAAATAATTGATCAAATCTCTGTAATTTTATACTTTTATGTTAAAACACAGGATCTGTATAGTCACTGCTCAGCATGTCCAGCGAATTATGGCTTATTTGGGATGTTAAATACAAAGATTATAAAAGAGCTGGTTGAAGTGCTGCCAAGCAAACTAAACTTAGTGTTCATGGTATCTGGCTAAATATATGTTTTTTAAGTAATAAGAGGGAGTTGCTATTGAAACTACAATCATCTTTCACAAAAATACTGTTTTTCTTGAAGACTTCTATACAATAAAGTTATATCAGTACTTGGATACAGTGTACTTATAATTAACGCAAATATAGGGGAAAGCATACTAATCTTTCTTAAAACTGTAATTCTTTTGTTTATGAAATAATGCAAACAATTCAGCATGCAGTACTCACCATATGCTGACAAAGACATCACCAAATCATAGTGAAATGTTCATACTGATAAATTATCAGTTTGGACAGCTGTGACAGGGTGCATCATCACATGCAATCGATTTATTAAATTATCTTGTATCTAAACCTCACACTCATGTTACCAATGGTTTAGAGGTGAACCAAGGAAGTAGTATGTAGATTTGGATTAGATTTAGGTAAAGGTTTGGGGTTTGAGTTCAAATTGCAACTACAGTTTTGGTTCAGGTTCAGATTCAATGAAGCTGAAATCTCACAACACTTATTTATGAGATTTTAAGGACACCTAGGGCAAAATCTCATAAGATAGGTTGATATCATGTGATTTCTGTCATGCCTAAACCCAAATGGAAAAATAGGCCTCTTCTGGTTTTGAATCAGAAATCATGGGTTTATATGCCTGGATTTAAAAGCTGAAGTCCCTGAAATTTTATCTGAGGTTCTAGTTTTCACCCATTAGTAACTAAGACACAAGATGTTTAAGTTTTTGAAAATACTTTTTACTTTAAGCAGATCACATGTAAGAAGGTTACCTAGTGTAATATTTTTGTTCACAGGCTCAAAAAAGTAATAAAAGGAGATTTAGCAATAAAGCCCATTTATATGGAAAAAAGTTGAACAGACTAGGGTTCGAGAGATTGTTTTTTCTCTGTTGTACATAAGAAATTCTAGTTGTGATTTCTGTGTCAGTGAAAATTGAACTTTACTTTTACAGATCACAGCCCCAATCCTGCGAACACTTATTCGCGTGTTTAAGCATCTGAGTAGCCCTGTTGAAGTCAGTGGGAGTACTCATATTCACTTGCTTAATTTCAGGCATAAGTGTTTGCAGTATTGGGCTCCATGCAATAATGTATTGGAGCAATTTGTGTGTGTGATGTGTGAGGGTTTGATCATTATCTTTTTGCTGATAAAATAAAAATGATTCCCTTCCTAATTCTTTATATCACACACACACACACACACTCTATATACACACACACACACACTCTATATACACACACAATTTTGAAATGGATTCTCTTTCCTTGTACTAACTAGAACAGCTGCTCTTCAAAACTCAACATGTCTTCAAAGTCCGGAGGAAGATCAGCACAACTTCCATGCCTCTCCTTCACTTGAGAAAGTTCTGCTCCCCAGCTCTCTGGTGATGAAGTGAGCATCCACCATGTAGGAGACTGAAGTAGGAGCAGTGTGATTAAGAACCATCCAGAGATCCCAACCTTTAGCACCAGTAGGTGGAGCAGCAGCACCTGCCGGGGGAAGGAGACAGGAAAGGCTTGGATGAGACCTATCCATCTCTTCTCTTCCGGAGCTTGATTTGTTCCTCTTCCTTCCTTGGTAAAATGAGTAAGGAGACGACCCCTAATTCCTGCTGTTTCCCTCTCCCTTCTGGAGAGAAGGGCAGGTGAATGCCACAAAACACAGAGACTTTGCTTTCACTCTAAATTTTCTAATGTCTGAAATCTTTTAAAATGCAGGAAAAAGCATCTCGTATTTCAGACATTTCCAGAGGAGAATTCCCTAGGCCTCTTTCTTTCATATATATCTATATGAAAGAATATATATGAATATATATATATTCATTCATTCTGGAGAAGTCCAAATAATGGGATTAATAGAAATGGGGGTGGGGAATATCAGCGCCACAGATCTACTTGGGGACAGAGCTGCTTTTGGATACATTTCTCCTCTTGTCCCCATTCCCCTCCTCTTGCTGCATTCTGTCACCCCAAACTGATGCGGTGCCACGTCAGGGGGGCTTCCTCTCCTGTTCTGATCTATGCTAACCACTGGACTGAAATAAACCTCTCTGGGGATGCTGCACCCAGATTAAATAGAAACAATAACAACTCCCCTGTGAAGACTATTTTGCATCTGCTTTCCTAGGTCCTTATAACAGCACCCATCTCTATTTGTGTTTGGGCTCTTTGTGCTTCAGAGTGTCTGCATTAGAGCTGATTAGCATTTTTTGATTGATCAGTTTTCTCATTAGAAAGCCTAGTTTTTCACACTTGACATTTTCGATGGACAAGTGTCAGTTTTGACCAAAAAAAATTTATTACCTGATTGGAGAATCAAAAAAAAAAATCTCATTTCAAGTCAAAACGATATCAATTAAAAATGAAATTTTGTCTTCAATCGAAAATGTCAATGTTTCTGTTTCAGCCCTTCTGAATCGAAAACTTCAGACGTTTTCTTTTTGTGAATTAGTATTTCAACTTTTTTTGCTCTAGTTGGGAATGGAGAGAAATTTTGAAAAGTCAAAATTTTCTGCCGCAGATAAACAGCTCTAGTCAGTATGAAGTACAAAATACAAATGGACAGCTATTTAATTAACAAATTTGGGACATATCTGAATCAAATTCTTCAGGCCTTATGCAGGTGAACAGTACCAATGGGTAAAGTCAGCAAGGTTTGGCCCCTTGGGACTTACACTATGAGCTGATCTAATTAAAAGAATTTTTGCAAAGTATCCCATTTATGTATTTTTCCCATATAACAATAAAAAGGCACAAATCCACACTACATTATATTTTCCCTCCAGAACAATGCACTTAATGGGATGGGTTATAGCTGGTTAAATTGCATGAAATATCAAAATTTAACCAGATTTAAAATTAACATCACAATAGAAAATGTTTTGGTAGAAAAAGATACTCAAGATGATGCAACTAGAAAAATTCAGACTTTTAATGAATGTGATTATAGACAAGAGACACCCCACCCCCACCTGTTCTATGTATATAAACAGCAACAAAGCAGAACAGTATGGAAAATTTATCTTAATATTTTGGATATTTGAAAAGAAATTCTGAAAATTAAATTTAAATTTCAGGGATTTTGTTTTGTAAATTAGGTATTTACATTTTTTTCTAGCATTTTTTTTCCCTAGGCAAAACTACAAATAATGTTAGCTGGAAAGAGGTATCACTTTTCTAATTTTGATGTGAAAGATTTTCTTGAGATCTAAATTAACTATAGTTACGGATACTATTATGTGTTGTACAGCACTGGGACTCCATTGTGCTGTTTTGGCACTACAACAATATACATGTTAAATAATAAGTAATACATAACATTTGTAAATGTGGGTAAAAAATTTCAATTTCCAAAGTCTTTACTCCACAATAAAGAACAGAACATTGCATTTTTTTAAAAATGTCAGTTTAGTCTAAAGTTTGGCAATAAAAATTATCTAAAATGCTTAGAAATTTACATTTTTGTCACTCCATAAATCAAAACTTACTTTACATATTAGAACAATTTTTGTGAGAATTTTGGATCTGAGTTGATAACCTTTTGCCAAGTTTTAATGAAATGCAAATGGAAACATCTGAGATATTAAACAGACAATCAAGGTTTGTGGTTACACCATTATTGCCCAGTAACATTGCATACTAAGGCCCCGATCCTGCAAACACGGACCCATCTGCATAGCTTTAAACATGTGAGTTGTTCTATTGAACACAGTAGAGGATAAAGAAGGGCTGAGAAAACACTATCACATGAATAACTTGATGATGTGTAATATCAGTAGCTTATGAGTAAACTGTTTTGCTAGCAGGACCTTCCCCCAAAATATGTAAGACCCTAAAGGAGCAGTCAGGGCATGATCGTGAAGGTTAAGTAACTGACAGAAGCTTGATTACAGTATCACTAATGGCAGGGAGAGAGTACATATTTTAAATAATTAATGCGTTTATATCAGAGAGTGTATTGCGAGTATAAGGCTAGTTCCTCACTTAGTATAAAGCAGCATGGGTCCATTGAAGTCAACAGGGCTATGTGGATTTACAGCAGCTGGGGAACTGACCCCTATCTTTCAAATGTGCTACAAAAGCAGAAAGTAAACAAACCAAAGCATTGGTTGAGAAGTGGTGAAGCACAGGTGTGCTTCAGCTAAGCAGCCTAGGAATGTCCTTGCACTAGTGTGTCTCTGCAGTGTGGGCAGCGTATGGCCCGTTATGCAGCCCCTGTGTAGTGAGTGATGTAGTAGTACGCATGCATTAATCTATTCTACAAGCAGGTACAAACACTAGCTAATTTGAGAGCTGATACGTTTTTAAATGATCCCGTATGGTGTCAGTTCTTAAAAACCTTCCAACATTGACTCTGCAATTGGATAGCATGACAATAGCTATTACCTTAACTTCACCATGCTTTGGAGAGGCATTGTCAAGGGATAGTCACAATAGTCAGGTGACTTTCAGTGACATTTGGGTGCCTAACATCATAGGGTCATGTGAAAACCCAGACTAAGTTATTTCAGAGAATTGAGAGGTTCCTATGCAGTATTGTTGTAACTGCGTTGGTCCCAGGATATTAGAGAGACAAAGTGGCTGAGGTAATATCTTTTATTGGATCAACTACTGTTGGAGAGAGAGACAAGGAGAAGAGTTCTGTGTAAGTTGGTCCAATAAGAGATATTACCTCACCCACCTTGTCTCTCTGAGAAGTTACTGTTATTTTAATTTAAATTGTTTTTTTTTTTTTAAATAAGTTACCAGTATAGCGTATTTCAAGCAAAAACAAGGATTCCCACACTACAACTCAGTGCACCATCTTTCTCTCAGAAATGTACACTTCAGGCCAGATCCTCAGCTGGTGGAAAGTGGGGTAGCACCATTGAAGTAAGTGGAGTGCCATTTTACCCCAGCCAAGGATTTGTCTCATCGAGAGCAACAGGAAAAGAAAGCAATAATGAGGTTTAAGGTGGAGTCCACAATATTAACTGCTCGGGTATGCTCAGTGTTAGAAATGGGAGGACATCACATGATTCAGTGTTCAGGTTCACATAAGCATCCAGAAGTCTCACTGCTCATTCTTACTAGTCAAATTGCTTGAGTTAGGCTGGATATTTCTCAAGAACAAGCTTTCTTATTGTGATTGGCCACCTCTAGCTCTAGAAACAAGAAATGAAAAGACATCATCCAAATATTTCAGAACATCAACATTCTTTCAGCTGCATTTCAGTCCTTAAAATGGGCAAAGATTTGCCTAGGGGGTGCTATTTACTATTATTTCTATTATAGTAGTGTCTACAAACCCAAAGCAATGACCAGGATCCCGTTCTGCTAGGTCCTATACAAACACAAAGCAAAAAGACAGTCCCTGCTCCAAAAAGTTATTTTTATTCCCTGGTTCACCAGTCCCCCCTACTAAAGGTCTCAGTTCCAGAGTATACTAGACAGTCTGCAGTGGAGCGGTTTCCTTTTTAACAAGCAATGGGATAAACAGTGCCTTTGCTCCTCTGAGAAGAGGTGCAGGGGGATCTATGGAGCTGTTGAGCCCAAGCAGTAGTGTTCTGCCTTCAGTGCTGTCGGAATGCCAGCGAACACTTTGTTCAAAAGCCCTTAACTCTTCAGGAGAGCCATTCTGAACTGTCTCATCATTTTCATCCAAAAAAATTGGCAAAAAATTCATATTGAAAGGCTTAGAAATTTACATTTTTGTCACTCCATATATCAAAATCTTGCTTTACATATAAGAACAGAATTACAATCTGTTTTACTTAAATTGTGGTGTCTTTTAGAATTACCTAATAATCTTCTGCATTAATGGATTTTAATCCTTCCTTCTATTGTACTTTACTCACTAGATTTCTTAATTCATTATCTATTCGAATCCTTATTTAAATAAAACAAAATAAATTCCTCAGAATTTGCCTTCCTAAAATCGAATACCATTCTACTACCAAATTCAATTAACCTGGACTTTAGTATGGTGACTTTGAGTAGCTCATGATCATTCATACCAAGCTTCCTTATTACTTTCAGGTTCTCATTTGGTTATTTTCCTGTTGATTACGATTTTTTCTTTCATTGTGCCAAAAGCGTGCTAGGTCATTTACAAACAGATCTAACCAGTTGATCAATAATGGCTTCTCCTCAAGTTAGATTCCTGGTCCATGAAGTTATCTTCTATGTAACACATGTTTGGCTGCATTTGCATGCACATAAAGATAGACTTTTACAATGTGTGTTGCTTAATTTCAGTTGTGATTAAAAAAAAACCCAGAAATATTCACCTTTTCATGAGGAACTAGACCAGCAACTCTTTTCACACAGTCCAGCAAAAAAACTTGAAGTGATCATGATTTTCAGACACTATCAAGCTGCCTTTGATTTGCATTAGTTATCTAGCATTAAGAAATTTTGTATTCCTTTACCAATCCTGAGTCACCTACTTTCACATCACACCACATTCTTGTAAGGTTACCGGAATTTTAACTTAGAACGTCAAAAGTATTCTGGAGCTGAACATATTTAGTTGAATTTTCCAATTCTATTTTAAAGTAATACCACTACATCTGATACCCCGTATTTGTCTGTGACAAATGTAATATGCAAACATCTTCCATTGCATAAACAGCAAAGGAATGGCACAACAATACACTGAATATCTAACTTCCATTGTCTGGGGAACAGTCTTCATCTTGTTGAGTTAATGAGTGTTGCGGTCTAAGTGTTGTGTAAATAACGGTTTTCATTACCAAAAGCTAGATTTCCACACCCTGGCACTGACTAAAAGCAAAGCTCAAGAGGTTTCCCACAGAAGAATATATAAACCAATGCTAGATTTTTCTTGTTCCAAGACTTAGTTTTGTCTCACTCTCTTTGGAACCTATTTGCTGTGACAAAGATCAGTAAAATTGTTATGTGGTTTTTCTGGGATCAGACATGAAACACACCCTAGGCAGAACCGCCTTTCCCTGCCCTTGAGGTCATCCACCAATGCGATTGAGGGCATTCAAATAAAATGTTTTTGCAGTGGCATAAATTTCCCCTTTTTCTCATCTGTGAAGAGTGTTTTGGGGCTTGAACCTACTGAGCACTCTGGTACTGACCCTGCACTGCACTTAAGCATATATATAAGTATCACTGATATCCCACCTGTGGGGTCATGCCTAGAGTCACCATTACTTCTGCAGATGGTATCATCTTTGATCCAGGGTCTGCTCTCGCTAATGCCATGGAAGATAATGTTCAGAGACAGTGAAAGGAAAATAAATATACAGCCTAGCTGTATGTTATTAAGCTAGACATCCCTTCCCAAGAAGTTCTGAGGAAATGAAGATGATCACAATGACAGCGTTTGGGTCTCATTAGAACCTCAAGATGTGCACAGCCTTTTCACAATCTTCATATTTTGTATTTGATACATTATAGTTAATTGCATAATATCCTACAAGGAAAGCACTTTTAGAACGTGTCCATTGCCCTTCTTTGTTTGCTTTTTTGTAAGGATGCTATATATGTAGGCTGGAATTTGTAAAAGAATCCAAGAGCCAGGTGCTCAGATCCCATTGAAACCGGGTACGAGTTGGGTACCTAACTGCCCCGAGCGGTTTTGAAAATCCCAGTCCTACTGCTTGCAGACATTGTAACAACATTTATTGGGGGAATTCTGCTCCTTTATACAAATGAAGTTTCACTGAAATTAAAGTAACTAAGAGTAGACTTTGGATTTTAGGCAAATATATTTTATTTTCCTAGCACAGGTAAACATTGACTCTACAAAAGGCTCATGGAAAACCCCAAACTGGTACAAAATCAAGAGTTCATAATATTAGAAAAATGCAAGTAAAATTCAAGTACTTTTCAATACAAGGACCAAAAGGCAATTTGGATTATAAGTAATCCAAACAATAGATAAACCATATTATGGGTAAACCATAAATCCTGGTTTAATTTGACAATCCTATTTGGGAACATGTGATATTAATATTTATTATTTGTATTGTGGTAGCAACTAGGAGCAAATCTCAAAATGGTGTCCTCCGTGGGACAAAAGTGCCAGAATGTTGTTCCGGAGCGTTCCGCAGCTGGCTGAAGGGGTGAACCCCTGAATAACTCCCAGTGGACCCCCAGAGGTCCAGGGGCCCCACTTGGGGAACCACTGTTCTAATTGAATGTACGATCAGATAAACACAAATGTTACTTTCCCACAGCTTTCAGATACAGCCTTCTAATGACATTGCAGCTTCAGATGATTTTTCCCTTCTAGCTGGCAGTGGGGTTTTAAAAATTATGTATTATGTAAATGATCCATAATTATAGAGAGTGTGAGGAGTGCAATATTTGCACAAATTATGGCTACTCTGGAACTATTACTCTCAAGAGGTAGACAGAGAAGCAAAGTCATAAGTGAATTTTGTAAAAAATCGTGTTGTGACACTATATGCATCTACATTATAGTAACGATGCTAATTGCCACACAAAGACGAAACCTCAAATAATTGTCATTAGAAAACAAAAAAGCTCTCTGAATGGTCATTGCTTTACAACTGATGTAAATTACGTGTTTCTTAATGCTAGATACAAATCTGGATTGTTCTGAGGAAACTGCAGGCTCAGGGCTGAGACGGGCAGCTTGGTTGGCACTTGCTAACTGAACTCCCCCAACCATAAAAAAAAGGCTGGGAGCACTTCTGCAGCTCACTGAGCCTTTATCGTAAAATCTCTCCCTGCCTATGCTTAGAGAGGCAGTGGACTGACCTGTGGATTGGGGCTTCTATTTCGAGCTCAGCCTGATTTTTCACCCTGGGCAAGTCACTTCACCTCTCTGTCCCATTTCCCCTCCTGCTCTTTGTTTGCCTTGTCTGTTTTGACCGTAAGCACTTTAGGGCAGAGATTATGTCTTACTATGTGTTTGTACAATACCAAGCACAAGGGGGTCTTGGTCTCAATTGGGGCCCTGAGGTGCTACAACAACAAACAACAATGAGCTATTCTAAATTAGGTTTAAAAAACGTTAGGCTAAGTCACAACATATTTTATCCAGGGCCAGTGCAACCATTTAGGCGACCTAGGCAGTCGCCTAGGGCACTAGGATTTGGAGGGCGCCATTTTCTTCGACAGCGACCGCGGCAGCCAGATCTTCGGCCACCCCGGTCGCCATCGGCCTTTAGGCGGAGGGAGCTGTGGCAGTGGAGCGCGGGGAGGGCCGCCTGCAGCAAGGGGGGCGGCGGCACACAGGGGAACTCCCCGCCCCAGCTCACCCCAGCTCCGCCTCCTCCCCGAGCACATCGTGGCAGCTTCACTTCTCCCGCCTCCCAGGCTTGTGGCGCCTAAGCTGATTGGCGCCACAAGCCTGAGAGGCGGGAGAAGTGAAGCAGCTCACCCCTGCTCCGCTTCCTCCCCAAGCACACAGTTGCTGCTTCACTTCTCCCACCTCCTAGGCTTGTGGCACCAATCAGCTTAGGCCTCAGGGCGGGGAGGTGCCGCGGGGGGGGAGGGGGTGTGTGCCTCAGGGCGGGGGCTCAGGGACGGGGATGGGGGCGCAAGGTGGAAGTTTCACCTAGGGCACGAAACATCCTTCCACTGGCCCTGATTTTATTAGTCCCTCAGATATGGTGTCTGATTCCATGAAGACTGATGATCCCCAGCATTGAGTATGTTCAGAATTAGCTTACAGTGAGGGCATTCCCCACTGCCCTGATCCTGTGTAGCCATTTGCACCTGAGCAAAGTGAACACAAACCAGGTGTACTACTGAATTTTGCCTATGTGAGGTGCAAAGAAGCAAAGAATTAGACTCAAGGATTCAAGCGTACAACATCAGAGAACCAAATAATGTTTGCCTCTTAGTGATGTGCAAGCCGATAAGAAGGAATTACTGTGTCTAAAATAGTCATCTCCATCCTGTTCCACAAAGCCATTCATAGGATTTAAGAAAGACTATCTTAGAAAACACTCCTGTAATAAAAGTGCATTGGAAAATTCTGCTACAGGATTTGCTAAATCATTGTTTGCCTTTCTGCTTTTACGTGTATACTCCTTATTCTTTCAATAGAAGTAAATGAGTTAATGCAGATTAACGAGAATTTCCCATGACATTTAAAAATGTAATTGTATCATATATTGCAATATTTTATTTGTGTGTATACAATGCGAGTCATTTGGGTGTTATGATTAACTCAGGCCCGTAGCTAATCAGATTAACTCAGGCCTATGGCTAGGACAAACAGAAAAAGGGGCAACTTTCCGAAACTGTGGGGTAGTAGCAAAAAAGAATCAGGGAATGTGGCTATCCTCTCCAGAAAAATTTGAAACACAGGTGCAACATCCTGCATTTAGAAAGATTTTAAAGCATTTAAAAATGAGCATAGTGTGATGTGTTTTTAACTTGATTTCTTGAGGAGAATAACTTGTCAATAGGAAATCGTTACATTTACCAACAAACACTGCTCCCCAAGAGCAGAGTGCCCCAATGAGTTTGAGTATTTCTCAGATACGCACACATAAATTATTACTTCTACCCGTTTTCACATCAATTGCACCCTCTCTATCTAGGGATTCATTGCCTAGCATCTGAGCACCCCGCAATCCCTTTGTATTATATTCTTTCAATCTCTCCCTCCTTTTTAGTGCCTCTCTGACTTTTTCTTCTTCTTCCTGGTTCTAAATCTCCTAATCCTCCCTAGCAGTGCCCAGCCTGGCCGTAGACTTCTTGTGTGACTTTGGGCCCTGTGGTTCAATTCCCCATTTATAAAACGGGGATAGTACTACTTCCTCTTTCCCCACCCTTTGGCCATCTTGTCTATTTAAACTGTACATTTTCTGGGGCAGCATCTGTGTCTTATTATGAGTGGGTACATTGTCAAGTTCAATGGAGCTAGATCCTCAGTCGGGCCTTCTAGGTACTAGAATGCAAATAAATAAATACAATCACACAACAAAAAAACATGCTATTATAATTAATACAGGCAAAAGGGAAGACATTTAATGTGGAAGCTATTTGTGATCAACTACTATTAAGTAGAGAATAAGCAAGGAGTGTAAGAGATGTTGGTATATTCTCTCAAGAACGTATTGCTAAACTTTCTGCAGTTATACTTTTTCAGTTACTGTTTCAGTTTTATTTTTAATCTCAGTTTCAATTTTTTAAATACTAACATTCTAACAATTAATTTTTGCAACTCAACGATCTATTCACAACCATAACTGAAGCTTAAGAGCATGTTTTGTTTAAAAATGTAACGTGTATCCCTTTGTTTACATGTACTCCACCCAGATCATTTACCTGTGTGTGGAAAAGCAAGCCAGTAACTTTCTTAAACATTGTGCTTTCCTGGATTCCCCTCTGGGGAAGTACAATAGATTTGTTAGATAGTTTGATCCATTTCTTAAACTCTTAGTATTGCAGGTAAGCACTTTACCAGGATCCTAACATTTAAACCAGAACAGTGTCGTTCATTTGATAGCAGAGAGTTTAATTTTTATACCAGCTTTTATACCTGAAATACAGTAAACCAGTATCTTCAACTTATATTACCCATCATAAACTTTTTTAACCTGTGGCTCATTTTCAAAATAATAAACGTAACTATTCATAAAAATATCTCAACACAGCGGAGCCAGAAAAGTGAAGGACATGAACAGATGGCACATCAATCTTCTGCATTTATACAATTTGTTTTTTAATGCAAATAGTGTGGGTTGCCTGCTCTTGCTTTGGATATTGTTCCAAAGATGAGCACATTTTCTTATCTTTCTGGATCAATGTGACATTTGCAGTTATCATAAAGTGGGAGCCCATTTAATGATGCTAATGCTTCCTTAATGTAAAAATAAAATCACCTCCTTTAAAAAAGCAAACAGATTAAAAGTCCCAAAGAGACCATTGAAATCTGTGACATTTGCAGTTACTGGTGGCTAGATAGCTTGATTATACACAGGTAAAAGGTATCTTAAAAGCATTGTTTACGCTCATTAATCAGAACATTAAACTGGAATGTTAGAGTCTCCTCAGCTAGAAAAAAAATAAAATCCAATAAAATTGTATTAATACAAAAGAATCAAGGCCTTTGTATAATGTATAGTTTTGATGGGTCACTAAAGTATTTATGGTCTCATGCCAGCATGGTATATTCTCTATCTTCAGATTTCAGATGTAGCATGAGCTCTGCATTCTTGTTTCTGTGCATCGGAAATAGACTCAGACAAAAGTACCTGATTGGTTCAAATATCTGTCATGGTGCCACCAAACAACTTACATTATTACTATTTGTTTTGCTTAGCTATCTAGAGGCATCAATCTAGATCGAAACCCTATTACGTTAGGAATTGTACAAACAAAGTCAATGGAGTATGGAAGTCAATATGTTATTAATATTAATTATTTGTATTATAGGGGTGAGACAGGGGCCCCGCTGGAGTGGACACTGTACGTACACACATTAAGAGACAGTCCCTACCCCAAAGAATCTGTAAATCTAAATAGAAAAGACAAAGGGTTATTATTATCCCCATTATGCAGATGGGGGACTGAAACACAGATTGCATGACTTACCCAAGGTTCCATAGGAAGTCAATGCCAGAGCTGGGAACTGAACCTTGCTCTCCCGTGCTGCATATATAATTCATTATATACCTCTCCTTTTTAATTTACCTAAGGGTGCTGCTGAATTTTCAGTCAGCCACCAGAACTTGAACATCTTGTGCAGTTTGGTAGAGCTTGCTGAAGAGTAAAAAGGGCCTTTTACTGCACATACTTGATGATTCAGACAGAGCATAACCACCCTTCCTCTCTTTCAGTATTTTCTTCTGTTACCATTTCACATTACTCCCCCCTTCCTGGGTTGTGTGTTGCAGAATTCTCTTCTAGCTTCACTGGTCAGATCACGTGGTCACTGCAGACTCTATTCTTTGAGGTCCTGACAGTGCTCCCCTCTCGTTAGCACCCAGCACCTCTCAGGACTGGGCCTAGATGGAGTATTGATAGGTAGCTGGGGCTCAGTACAACAGATACCACATGGTTTGTGGAGAGCTATTTCCAGGCTTGAACATTGGGGTGGGGGGATGTAAGCAGAATTCTTCCTGTGCAGGCAAGAAACTGGATCACTCCTTCCTCCCCCTACTGCAGGGATTATTTTTTTTATTTTAAAGCACCAAAGATGACATACAATTTGATGGATTTTATCCTTTTTTTTACTCCCCTGAACTACTATATAAATATTAATAGCTAAACACATTGCAAACAGGTGGGACCCATTCTGCCTCTGGAGAGCTGCCACGGTTAAGTGATATCTCAGATGGGGTGACAGAACTTTTCCTTGTGGGGGCTGTTGCTCCATGCCAACCCATTGACACACCCTGAGCTGAGAGCTCTTTGTTTTTTGTGGTAGCTCTACAACAGCTTGCCTTGGTCTTTTAACAGCTCATTCAGAAGAGGAGGGACGGGGAACAAGAGAGACAAATTTTCTGTTATCTCTTCAGTTCGGTTCATTCTTCGATGAGGATTGTTGCTGACAACAGCAGTGGCTAACAACACCTTCCTGTGTTTGAGGGCCACATATTCAGTCCAGTAAGAGCGAAATATTCATTTGTGGAACATGAGATAATTCAGCTTTATTCCTCCTTGAATGCTCTTATACCCACTGTATACTTACTGTACACAGTATTGTGGATAAAGATCTTCTCTCTCTCTCTTTATATTATATATATATATATATATATATATATATATAAAGTATTATTGTTATCAAATTATTCAGTGCCCACAGTCAGGTGGGCACTTTACAGGTATGGTCCCTGCCTAAAAGAGCAACAAGGGTTTACAAGAAAGGTCAGATCTGAGTGTAAGATGGAGAAGTTGGGAAAAATTAAGGTGAAGGCCTAGTAAGGTCACACAGTTACTCAGGTATGTTATATGTATGCCAGGTGCGCCACAGTGTAAGTCCTTGCTCCCTCTCATTATGACATCTATCAGCTAGTATCTAAAAGAGATACTGACAGAATTATTCTCTCTATCCATTTACATCCTATAATGTTCCCATTCCTCACTGCTTCAGATTATAGATAGAATCATAGAATCAGAGGACTGGAAGGGACCTCGAAAGATCATCTAGTCCTGTCCCCTGCATTCAAGGCAGGACTAAGTAAAAACTAGACCATTCCTGACAGGTCTTGGTCTAACCTGCTCTTAAAAACCTCCAATGACAGATTCCACAACTTCCCTAGGCAATTTGTTCCAGTGCTTAACTACCTTGACAGGAAGTTTTTCCTAAATCTCCCTTGCTGCAATTTAAGCCCATTGCCTCTTGTCCTATTCTTAGAGGTTAATGAGAACAATTTTTGCCTTCCTCCTTGTAACAACCTTATTATATAGAAATATAATAAAATGGACTAAATTTTCCTTCTCATTCTCTCTCCATCCCACATTTTCCCTTCAAACAGCAACTCTCCATCCTATTGTCACTGTGATGATACACACACACACACACACACACACAAAACTACGTCAGAAGAATGTTATTTAGATTGCAAATTAAGCACTCAAAATTTAGGAAAGGCAAATTTCACAGAAAATTTTTGTTTCAATAGAAAAACAAAAATCACATCAAGTTTTTTGCTTTTCAAAAAGTGAAAATAATTGAAACCTAAAAAATGTTAGTAGGGTTTTTTTTTTGTCAAAAACCAGAAAATTTTCACATACAGTTTATGAAAAAAATATTTGCCCCGTTTTTTCCATAGAAAAATACTAATGTCCAACCAGATCTAGTGCTATGTGGATATATGCATATACACACACACACATATATATATAGGGAGAGAGTCACTGCCTTCATTGCAGCAGCTCCTAAGCCAGACTCTGTCCAAACGGCCTTGTTGACCATTCTGCCAGCAAGGGTGGGAAAGGGAGGGGACTCAGACTGGTTTAGATTGCACCTGTAAATTATTGATGAAACTTTATAAACAAGGCCTAAATTATACCAGAGCTGGGATCAAGGCTGTTTGAGAATCAGTCAGTCATTACTAGCTCCCTGACATTTTCCTTTCTCCCCCACCCCGCCCCTTTGACAAGCGGTTTTCAACACAGGGGTGAATCCAGTCCCTTAACTATTAAAGAAACAAACATTTTAAACCAATACATTCTGAAAAATACTTTCCAAAATAACTTCCACCTGACCACATGGCATAAATAAAACATATGGTTGTGAGCAGTGGTGTAAACATTTTTGGCACACATTGAATTTGACCTGTCATATGTAACTGACACAGGATGAAGTCACGTGTGAGAAATGCAGAGATCAGAAATGCTTAATAATAATATTTCTCTCAGCCACATACAGTCAGGTACTATCAATCCAATCCTAATATAATCTCTCTGTGGATACCTATTGTCATTCCTATTGTCTGCCATCACACGTGCATATTGCAATGGATTTTATAAAACTTGCATTAGAACACTGTTCCACCTCCTCTTGTACTGAATTCATTTCTACAAGAGCACTTGCTTCTATCAGACAGGCACATTGTATTATTGCTGTTTTTAATCTGAGTGACTTCCTTCTTTCTAGCTACAAAGGCTCGGAAACCCCTCTGTCTTCAGTTTCAATCCACTTAAACCTTTCAGACTTTACTATGTCTAAACAATTACTTTATGTTAATCCCTTTTATATTCCATTCAACATAAGAGCTGCAGGCCTTTGTAATCTTACCCCTAAGAAGGTCCTCTGGTTGGTATGGGGGCGTGAAGTAAACTTCAATTTGTGTGAAAGACAGAGAGTCCTTGTTTTGGAGATAAAGAGGATCTGAAGTATAAATAGGAATCAATCTAACATTGCAGTGTGACTGAGTAACTAGACTGATGTGCAGAACATCAGGGGAGTTACCATCACTCTGAATGGAAATCCCTTTGTAAGGTACCTAACCAACGGGCTTGGACGGTGTAATAAACCCTCTCCCTTGTTCCATCACAATCTGACCCCAGCATTGGCCAAATCTTTGGTTATGTTTGAAAATAGTTCAGTTAATTTTTTCTCCCATGGCTTCCCCCCACCCCCCAATCATATAGATCTCTAGGTCCCAGCCAGGCCTGGAAAGGCCAATGTGCTGTAAGGAAAAGGACACTCTTGGGGTATTTCTGGTCTAACTGGAAGCAGAAACTACCAGAAGTCTCATGGGAGGGGAATCTGGTCTCTCAAGTATTGAAGACCCATGAAATTTGGACAGTTCAGGAAAGTTTCAGATAAATATCCCTATACAAAATGCTTAACCCAGCTGAAATGAACCTTTTTAACGGTCTTCCCATCCTTAAAAGTAACATTCATAACAGTATGAGTCTTGTGCTAAGTTCACTGGAGACACAGTAAATAACCTGGAACTCCAGATCTGAACTCTTAGAATTTCAGCCAATTCACATTGGACTCCAAATCCAAACCTATCTATTATGTGGAAGTAAGAAAAAGGTTAACCGTTCTCTACAAGAAGATATCAGCTCCTTGCCCTTGTTGCAGGGACCTGCAATCTCCTAGGGCAGGGTAGCTGTGGGAGATCAGTGACTTTGCTCAGTCCCTTCAAAAGGAACCAGAGTGATGGGCTCAAGGAGAAAGTAGGGGATACCCATGGGCTGGAAAACCTTGATACTGAGAAAGTCCTACCTCTCTTGGGCAAGCTGAAATAAATTTAGCCCCCTTTCCCATCTTGTACATACTCATGTTTCAAGACCTTGGTTTGTTTCTTTGGTTTTGCCTTTAAAGAGGCAAGGCACCGATTCTAGTTTTGTTAGTTACATGTAATAAATAATCACTGTCCAAAGAGCCTTGTGCCGAGCTTAGCATTTTATATCCTGTCCCGACATGTCCACTATCCCACATTTCCTCTATGATTTAGCTTCTGGCTCAGATCGGAAACTGAAAGGGGTCTATCTTCTGGTTCAGGTCTGGATGAAACTCACCATTGAATACAGTCATTTCTGGTCAAAGCCTGGCCAAGACCAAATTTTGGCATTGTCCAGTCCAGATCTCAGCCGCAGCCATGATTCAGCCCAAACCCAGAAATGATTAGGGGCATGGAACAGCTTCCATACGAGAGATGAAAAAGACTGGGACTGTTCATCTTAAAAAGAGATGACTAAGGGGGGATAAAGGTCTATAAAATTATGAATGGTGTGGAGAAAGTGAATAAGGAAGTGTTATTTACTCCTTCACATAACACATAAACCAGAGGTCACCCAATGAAATTAATAGACAGCAGTTTTAAAATAAACATAAGGAAGTACTTCTTCACACAACACACAGTCAACCCGTGGAACTCATTGCCAGGGGATATTGTGAACGCCAAAAAATATAATTGTGTTAAAAAAAAGAATTAGGTAAGTTCATGGAGGCTAGGTCCACCAAAGGCTATTAGCCAAGATGATCAGAGACACAACCCCTTTTCTCTGGATGTCCCTAAACCTCTGAGTGCTAGAAGCTGGGACTGGACAACAGGGGATGAATCGCTCAATAGTTTGCCCTGTTTTGTTCATCCTCTCTGAAGCATCTGACATGGGCTACTGTCAGAAAAAAGGATACTGGGCTAGATGGACCATTGGCCTGACCCAGTATGGCCATTCTTGTACTCATATGTTTGTGTTGAGCCTGCAAAAGGTTTTCTCTGGCAAACGCTCCCAGTTCTTTAGGTTGTCTCCATAACTGGAGAATGTACAAGATCATGAATGACCATGGAGGGTCCTGTATTTCCCAGGATACTCGCAATAGATCTAGAGTGCCATTGGGTTGTCTTCCATACCAGAGCATGAAAGGTGGAAAGCCCATGGAGGATCGGGGGCGTCTTTCCTGTTGGTGAATAGCAGAGGTGTGAGTAGTTGTTCCCAATGTTGGGAGTCCGCATTCACAACATTTCTCTTAAAGTTTGATTAGAAAGTTTTACCAGGCCATCCATTTGTGGGTGGCAAACTAATGTTCACAGTGTTTTAGCTTTCAATAGGTTGTATAGTTCCTTCCTAACTGGCACATGAAATTAAAGCCTTGATTGATCAGGATTTCTTTAGGGATTCCCAACTGAGAAAACAGTTTCAGCAGTTCATTTGCTATGGTGGCTGTGTTAGTTGATCATAGTAGAATGACCTGGAAGGACTGTGTGACATGACTAAAATGTGCTGATGCCCTAGTCAGGAACTATAACAGCCGCTCACGTCTTTATGGATACCCGGCCAATAAAAATGGGTGTCAATTTGGTTGAGAGTTTTTTCCTTCCCCAGGTGCTCTGCACATGGTATCTTATGTATTGGCCTCATTACCTCGCTCTTATAAATGGTAGGGGACCAGAAATTGGGGTCTGACTTCGTTCATCTGCTTATCTCGCTCAACATGGTATATCCACTCACCCCAGAGTCCAAAACGAGGCCCTGACTCAGTAGTTCGGGTTTCAGTGTTTCTCCATTTGTCACAGGCTCAGCTATTTTCGTACACAGTCAGTGTTCCAGGCAAGAATGTTGGTGCTAGGGTCATCGGTCTCTATCATCATCAAGACCCGAGGCAGTGGATTCCCACGCCCTAAGGGCCCTTCCTTAGGGTCAGGTTGTTCATCTACCCCTTGTCTCTGACTGCCAAAAAGGGATGGTCTTTTATGGGAGTGTCTCCCACAGTCTGCTAGCGCTTCTTGTAAGTACTGCCAGTCTCTGCCTAGTATAACCAGGTATGCTAAATAGGGGCCAACCTGACAAGAAGGTTGGCTGTACAGCTCTTCAAGGTCAGTTGTATGTTTCATGGTGGGTAAGGCTTCACATCATCACGTATGCACTAGAGCCTTCTTGTCTGACTAATTGTTCCCATACCAGGGTCTGTTCAAAGACATAGTCTACTAGTCAGTTGACCCTTTTCCCATTGATTTGTACGGACACCACTAGTTTTGCTGATGCATTCTTCCAAGATCAAGTCTCGGCTGACCATACTTACCCATAATTACATTCCATACGGGTCTGTCCCAGCATGAGCAGCATACCCATAGGGCTGCGGGAGCATTGGGTTCTGTTTAAGGGTTTGCAGTCTCACTGGAGGAGTCATTTGGGAGCCCCTATTTGGTATTCCCAATGCATTTAACAGTCTCTGTTTTCACACAAGGAAATCCCTTTCTGGACAACCATCGTGTTCCAGGGGCCCTGAGACATGTCCCCACTCCCTGGCATTCCCTGCTGCCCAAGTCTGTTTCTGGGGGCCCACTCCAAGGTTGTCTTTCCCCTCGACTGGTCCTGGGCTCTGTTCGGTCAGGTCCTCTTGTTCTCAGTACATGGTTTCCTAGAGCTACCTGAAGCAATATAATTTTCAACAAGATGGACTGCCTCTGCCAACATCTCTGGGCGATGTTTTAATAACCAGTCCGTTCGCTCAAGCCCTGGGCACCACTCAGGGTCATGCTCCTGGGGGGCACTTCTCTTCTTGGATCTTTTCCATAATAGCTAACTAGTTGAGAATAGCTGTTTTGACTTCTGGGCAGTCCTGCGCATCCATCGAGTCCATTTCTCAGTACACTGCCTAGGCGGATCTGGTGAGGACAGGGGCCAAGCAGGGTGGCCCAATGTTCCTGCAGCCACTTGGTTGCCCAAACCTCCATTTCCAATGCTATAAGGAAGGACTTGGTGTCATGATCTGGGCCCATTTTTGCTAACTTTATCATTATGGATGGGGCTGGGATGGTCAGATTTGTTGGGGGCCCCCAGCCACCCTGGGTCAATTTGAAGACAGATATTTGTTGGACCAACTGTTGCTATTATTTCCCTTAGCAGACGTTGTTGTTGTCGCGCCATCTGTTGCTGCTGCTATGTAGCTAATTGTTGTAGCAGCTGCTGTTGCTGCTGCAGGGGGCTCATAGCTGTTGGCTTTCTGTCCACCATTTCATAGGCCTGTCCGAGTCCATCTTTCTTAGACGGTTGGTGGGTATAAAGTAACTGTCTTTTCTTTTTTCTCCCAGCTCCCCTTATGTCAGAGGAAACCTAATGCCCACTTTTCTCTATTTGTCACCATTCTCAAGCTGCTGACGGGCACCTCCTACTGGACAGGCACTGAAAAGTCCTTAGATTCTCTAACCCTGAGAGGGGCAGATGTAGCAGCACCAACTGCCTAATCAGCTTGCCGTGGGGCTTGCTGAACTTGTCTTACCCAGACAGTAAACCAGAGTCGTAGTCGCCTTGTAAGCACAGGGAGGGCTGGTATATAGCCTTCCTGAGGGCAGGTCCCCTGAAAGCTTTCAGAGGTCTTCTTTGGGAGCTGTAAAGCTGCGGTCTGATCTCCCCGGAGCTGCCCAGCAACTTTCGGGAACTTCCTGTTATTAAAAGCCCTGGATGGGATTGATGGGGCAAAACATATGGGGCCAGGCTTGCCCACTGCAGCTTTTTTACCCCTTCATCACTGATGTGGGGGTTTATATATCGCATCATACATGCCTAGACTTCAGCTGGCCTTGTGTACATGTACTGGTGCCTACCACTGGAGGGGATCACAGTTGCTTAGCTGTGTGTTATATGTCAGGATTCTCCTTTACATCAAGTGGGAGGAGGATTTGCATTCTGTCCCCGCTGTGGCTGTGAAATTCCAAGAGGCCATAACGTGCAGCACAGTGACAATCTCAAAAGTGCCCAGCTAGCCACAGATCAGTTACAATCCAATTTTCTAAACTACTTTCTGATCTTGGAGAAAAACAGCTTGCCAAGATGAAAGCTGCTACGCTGATAAATTCCAGCCTTTTTTCCAGGGCGACCCAACTAAATTCTGACCTCTTCTGTGTGATGTATGTTAGTGCTTTTCCATTGGGCATCTTCTCTACTCTTCCAGCTTGCTCTCCATTCTCTTCCCAAAGTAGACTTCTTGTCTATTTCTAGCTTGACTAAACTACAATCAAAGGAACAGACAGGATGGCAGACAATTCTAGCAAAACAATGCCAATAGGTTTAATTCAATCCTGCATTCTTGTCCAGTACCTGTTTGCCTGCAATCATGATGGCAAACAGCTATTGCAACATTCATGGGGCAACAGTGCTATCTGCCTGCATTGCATTGGCCTTTCAGAGGAGATATACAAGCCATAACAGACAGCACTTTGTGCACATTTTGTATCTGCTGCATTATTCAGAAGAGATATGGTTAAAACTAAATATATTACTACTTTACACTTTAAATTAATTCAGTCTAAGTTCAGTTAAGTGTTAAAAAGCTTGAGTGTCTTGCAATTCCTAGAAGAGGACAGATCTTTTCCAAAAGCTAGGTTGAACTTAAAGTAGATACAACATAATACTTTGTGTTTTCTTTCTCTCTCTTTCCTCCCAGCCCTAAGATTAGCATAAAAATGTGCTCTCCTAACTAAGCAGTCTGTTAACTGATAAGCTATCAAAAAATCATCTGTTATTTTTATAGCTCAAAGGCAGATGCCATTTCAAGAACCAGAGTTGATTGAGTAGGATTTTTAGTGCTTCATAGATTTGTCATTGTAAACTTGAGGTATTTTAAAACAGAATGATTCGAGTCTTGAAATATTACCCCCAGAGCAATCAAGCATTAGGATTTTGCTAGTTTTAAATTTTATCCTGGATGAAATCATTTCATCTCATATCATAAAGAATTTCACTTGTTTTCTAATGTTTGCACTAAAGAGCTTTTCTGCATTAAGTCCAGACCAGTGTAATTACTCAAAGCATGGAAGTTAAAGCTTCCTAAGCTATTTCTGTAGGGCTCCTTTCTGCCAGTAGTTTGTTTTATGGGGACCCCACATGGAAAAGCATAATCAAGCTCACTGTACCAAGTTTAATGTCTTGGTATAACAAGGCACGCCTCCAATATCTCTCCTAAGGTGCTGCTGTAGGGTGTGCAGACCCCAACTCATAAAGCCTAGGACTAGATACAGATCCTATCATGGGAAAAGAAAGATGCCATCAACAACCACTTAACAAACCTTTCACACACCCTAATTAAAATATATGTTGAATTTCCTATAGTAAAGGTAATATAGCAAGTAGAATGTGCAACACAGGAAGTGAGAAACTAAACAAGGAAAGTAAGAAAAACATGAAACATAACCCCATGTTATGTGTGAAGTGGTCTGTGCATTGAGAAACCATGTATCGCTACGTACAAGCAATCAATAACACAGTGAAGAACTGAAGAGTTCCATTGTGGTTCTTTTAGAATGAGGTACAGGCATTAATTTGAATGAAAAGTTTGCCATCTGTTATTGTGATTAATATAGAGCTTGTGTAAGGTCTGTGAGCCATTTACATCAAAATAAAGGTGTGCTGGTCTACCACGGCTGCTCTTCCACATTTTAAAACAATCAGAACAATTAGAAGTACATCTGGGTTGATGCCCTCTTAGAAACAAGCATGACATTACCCCAGAGGAGAATTAGCAGGAGTGTTGTAACCTCTATGTCACCAATTTTCAGAGGTACTTGCCACTGAAACACATCATCATTAACGTGATGTTAGGTAGGAGGTCATTCTTCTTCACCCTCACTTGCTTTGGCCCAGCTTAGTTGTGCAGAAATTTGAAAATTTGTCCCACTATAGTTTAATACAGATTTCACTGAACAAATTTAAGGAACAATAGGAAAGGTATCTGTCTAAATAAAGAGAGACTTTTCAGCTCTTTGTTGTCTCAGGTGTAGAACCTTTCTTATGTAATTACCCTAGTGATGTGGTGTGATTATGAACAAGAGGGAAGTGGTCCAGAAGACATTCTCTCTGATTAGACAAGTCCACACTATGAAAAAGTCTGAGAATTTCTGGTCTGTGCAATGGGTTGATTGTGCACAGAGTTCAACTGATTTGTCTTGCAGAGATGAGGGCCTCCCTGGAAGTGACAGGGGTCACGGCCTCTAATCCTGTAGATGTCTGAAGATCTTTAGGGAAGTCTGGTTTCGTCTTGTATCTTGGGACATCTGCCCAGAGAGTGCTCCCCTCCATGCTACCCCCACAGTAAATGCAACTTGAAAACAATGCTGCTATTAGCTCCCGTGTTGTGGCTACTCATCATGCCCCTCTCTGCAGGAGACGTCACACAGAGACACTTAATGCTGCAAGGATCAGTGTAAACATTTATAAGCATTTTTGCCCGGAATACAGTCGCTGCTCCCAGAGCCACACGACCCCCAAACCAGCAAAGCCTGAACTGCACAGTTTACACACAAGGGACTTTGGTGTTTCCTGGGGAGAGCAAAGGGAACATAGCAGATAGCAAGGAGGGTAAAACCTCTGAGCGAGGCTTGCACTCTGCTCATATTTCGACTGCTTCGCTCCTCTCCACACTGTACAGAGGAAGGCAGCCTAGGACCAGATTATTATGAACAGTGGCTGGAGCAGTGAAAGAGGAAATCAACATCTTAGTGACATTGGAAATGTGATGTGCAGATTCCTCTTCTAACCCCTCTGACACTAAGAGGAATTATTTTCGCTTTCCAGTGTTTTCAAGGGTGCACTGAAGATTGTACCTTGTTCCAAAATTAATGCAATGCTTTAGTGCAAGCAATGGAGACTTTTACCTAAATCAATTAATTACACTGCTCTACAGCCAAAATGCTTCTGAAATAAATGTAGTCAAACTTTACTAATTCTGGGTCACTGAGAACGAAAATGATGCTTAAAATTGTTGATTGGCTCTAGTTTTCCAGATATGCTATTGGGTCAGTATATACGACCCTTGACTTGGGAATGGCGGAGGATAAGTGAGTTATAAAGGGAAGGGATCTCAATTTAAACCAGAAATGACTAAAATACATCTTTGACTGGATCTATGAATAAATCTATGACTGGGTTTGGACAGTACTTGCTTTTTAGGCAAAACAATGAATGATGCAATCTGAAGCTGGTATTGCATCATCCATGATAAGAATTGCATCATGTTATTCCTAGAAGTCATGGATGATGCAATCATAACGAAGCTTACATCACTCTGCTGAACAAATTGCCCTAGATCAGCTCTAGAAATCATACAGTGTCGTGCTCTTATTTGTCAGTGTTTGATTTTGCAAAGGGACACATTTCTGTTTAGCCAAAGTGAGCAGAGATCCCTCGTACTTGTGTGAACAGTGCAGATAACTTCTGCTATGTTTGTGGTGAAGTGACTTTTGCATCACAAAAGCGCAGTATAACCACTATGGTTAAGAAAGCCCATCACCTTTATTTTGGCTGCAAAATTGGAGATCAGGACAAGAGGTGGGCCCCACACATATGCTGCAACACTTGTGCAACAAATCTTCACCAGTGGTTAGGGTTACCATACGTCTGGATTTTCCCAGACATGTCCGGCTTTTTGGGCCTCAAATCCCCATCCAGGAGGAAATCCCAAAAAGCCGGACATGTCTGGGAAAATAGGGAGGGAGGAACCGGCGGTGCTCGGCCGGGGGCCGGCGGTGCGGGGCCAGGCGGTGCTCGGCTGGGGGCCGGGCCCGGCAGTGCTTGGCCGGGGGCAGCGGTGCTCGGCCCGGGGGCCGGCGGTGCGGGGCCGGGGGCTGGCGGTGCGGAGCCGGGGCTGCTTGGCCGGGGGTGCTTGGCCGGGGCTGGGCCGGGGGTGCTCGGCCAGGGGCCAGGCCGGGGCCAGTGGTGCGGAGCCGGGGTCGGGGGCCGGCGGTGTGCGGCCGGGGGACGGCGCCCGGTGCCCCAGGGCCCATGCCAAGCTGGGCGGGAGATGCCAGGGCCAGAGCCTCTTAGCCTGGGCTGGCCTGCCGCCGGAGGGAGACGGACTGGGCCACGCCCCCCGCCCCAGCTTGCCTGCTGCTTCAGGCTTCCCACGAATCAAATGTTCGCGGAAAGCGGGGGAGGGGGAGGGGCAGTGGGGTGAAGCATCCAGGAGAGGGGGCGGAGTTGGGGTGGGACCGGGAAGGGGCAGGGCTGGGGCAGGAGGCAGGGAAGGGGCAGAGTTGGGGCGGGGCCAGGGCCCGTGGAGTTTCCTCTTTTTACACACTTAAAATATGGTAACCCTACCAGTGGTTGAACAGGAAAAGGAAATCTATGCCTTTTGCAGTGCTAATGATTTGGAGAGAGCCAACAGATCATACCAGCAATTGTTACTTCTGCATGGTGCCTCCAGTTGGGATAGGTGTGTCAAAAGAAGAAAAAGTGGACTATGCATTATCCAAACATTCCATCAGCTATACACCCAGTACCCCACGGAGAAGGGCTGCCGATTCCTGATGCACCAAAATCATTCTCACTTGAGTCAGACGAGGAAGAGGAAGAGGATGAAACTTCTGGTCCTGAACCATCGATGTGACAGGACCCACATTTTCTCCCATCCTCCTCCTCTGAACCACACCTCATAACAGAAGGTGAACTGAATGACCTTGTCAGGGATTTGGAACTACCCAAGAGTAAGGCAGAGCTGTTGGGCTCCAGATTACAGCAGTGGAATCTCCTGGCAGGTGATGTTAGAGTTTCCATGTTCCGTGACCGTCAAAAGGATCTTGTCCCATTCTTCTTCATGCAAGGTCATCTTGTAGCCTGCAACAACATCGATGGTGTGATGGCAGCCCTCAACATCGTTCACGATCCAGATGAGTGGAGACTGTTCATTGATTCATTGAAGACGAGTCTTAAAGCTGTTTTACTGCATAATGGCAATGTTTTGCCATCAATTCCAGTTGGTCATGCAATCCATATGAAGGAAACCTATGACAACAACATGAAACAACTTTTGAGGTGCATAAACTATGACCAACATCAGTGACAGCTTTGTGGCGATTTGAAGGTTGTTGCTCTCTTGCTTGGTGTGCAGACTGGATACACAAAGTACTGCTGTTTTCTCTACGAATGGGATAGTCGTGCAAGAGATTCCCACTACATTAAGAAAGATTGGCCACTCCAACAGTCATTGGAGCCTGGGAGGAAAAGTGTTCAGCATCCACCACTTGTTGAATCAAGGAAGATTTTGTTACCACCCTTACACATCAAGCTGGGTCTGATGAAGAACTTTGTCAAGGCCATTGACAAAACACAAGCAGCTTTCAAGTACCTCCATGGAAAATTTCCAAGGTTAAGTGAAGCTAAGATAAAGGAAGGTGTCTTTGTTGGTCCTCAGATTTGTGAACTTCTTCGAGATGATGCATTTGACCATGCACTGCGTGGCAAGGAAAAGACGGCATGGAAAGCCTTCCAGTTAGTGGCAATAAATTTTCTCAGAAACAATAAGGCCGACAACTACAAGTTGTTGGTGGAAAACCTCCTCAAGGCATACAAAAGCCTTGGTTGCAACATGTCACTAAAGATACATTTTTTGCACTCTCATCTAGATTTTTTTCTACCGAACTGCGGAGCAGTAAGCGACGAGTACGGCGAGCGATTTCACCACGACATTGCAACAATGGAGAAACACTATCAGGGCAAATGGAGCCCATCAATGCTTGCAGACTATTGCTGGACAGTGACAAGAGATGCTCCATTTAATGAATACAAGAGACAAGCCAAGAAACGCGGAGTAGACACTGAATAGGACTGAACTATGTACATAATAGTTTTTTGCCTTTTGTTTCAGAATAAATTTTATTTATATAACTCTTTTGCTGATTTTTAAAGTGTTACATAAACAGGACAGGTGAAATATCATGTAAAGCAACCATAAAGACATGAAAAGACCTAGGTTTACAATTTATGATTAAAACTCTACTATCTACACAATATACATAGACATAAAATGTAAAAACTTAAATATCTTAGAAACAGTAGCCCATCAGTTGTTTTAATTGTCATATTTGAATTCAGCACATCAAAATACATAATAAATAGCACATTTTATCTCTGAAGCAGACGACGTCTCAAAAATTGTAGACCAGTGGTTATTTAATATGGATTTACATTCTGCCCACACCTACCCTGACCATATAACCAAGCCTAGTAAAATACCCAACCAGGTGAAAAAGCAGCTGAGTAAAATAGGACAGACTTTTAATGACATTGGGCCAAGTTCTTTCCTTACTTCATTAATGTGGCCATCAGTTCTAGCAGCCAGTCCCCCAGGAGTCTCAGCCTTTGTCCCTTGTCTCCCAAAGACAGAGGCACAGATGTTTTTCTTACCAAAAATAGTTAAAAGTCACCAAATAGCTCTGTACTTATGAGGCCAACCTTTCCTGACCTTTCTGGCTAGACCAACTCCTGTTACATTAACCTCTGACTTCAAGCCCCCTTAATGGCAATATTCCTGGATAGTATAATTTCCCTCCCACCGTGTTGGCTCAGGGAAATATTTGCTATCTCAGCATTAGAATTTATTTTCCAAGAGAAGCGGCAGCGATCACCCTATTCTGCCCCCCCCCCCATTTGATACCAGAAATAGGCTTTTCTGAGATATAATTTTACACCAGAAATGTGTGTCACGGTCTCCTTAGTGTTATAAGAAGACCTGGCTTCCTATCCAAATCAAACAAGGACCTTGTCAGATTCAAGATGGACAGAAACAAGAAATGGGAGCCTGTAATTGGTGATGGAAATCAGATAAGCCCTCTTTAAATACAACCATTGATAGAGAAATGAGTACTCAAATTACCTTTGATTAAGACGTTTAAAAAATAAAGCCAGGGGGAGGGCTTAGTAAAACCAGCCTGGTAAATAAAATCACTGAGAAGGGATGAGGGGGTTATTTTAGTTTGTCAGACTCTGAAATTTAGGAGAAGCAGAATTAAAGTCACTGAAAAAATGTAAATCAAGTGGAAATATATTGATCTCTCTCCTCCCCTAAACAACCCTATTATCTAGGATATGGTGTGTTCTGCAGAGGAACCATGCCAGGACACACAGCCTTCTCTACTGATTGGGCACACAAGCTTTTAATATTAATGTCTAACTACCTAGATAGTCACATGGCCCTTGTGACCTTGCATCTGAGTGTGCCCCACAATTTTAACATGTTCGATCGCAATACCCTGGGAGGTAGAGAAGTTGGATCATCCCAATTTTACAGAGGGAAACTGAGGCACAGAAAGACAACATGACTTCTTCAGAGGCACACAGGACTTCTGTAGCAGAGCTGGGAATTGAACTTATGTTGCCTGAGTCCCAGGCCAGTGGCTTAACCACAACAAGATCATGCCCCACACCATTAAAGCACCAAGTTCAGCATGGACAGGGAAGGAGAGATATACAAAATGAGTTCAATTGTCCCTACTCATACTTGATGAATTGTGGTCTGTTTATTTGAGCAGCCAAATAAGGTCTCTGGCTACAACCCCACATGACTATTGCAAATTCCCGTCACAAGCCACATCTTTGCCACTTCCAGCTCAGTGGGCTACCACGTGTGACAGTGGCTACAGCACTTGATATACTGGGGCAGCTCACTCCTTGCAGACCCCCATCTTCTACTGCCCATTCAGTGTATGATGGGTGGAGATGAGGTATGGCAAGACTAAGCCTTAAATCACTTCACATGCTAGAAAGCCAGGAGAGCTGTGAGCCAGCCATTGCGTGTGAACAAAGTTCCTTCACTCCCTACCTGGTTCACTTCTGACAAGGCTCCGAAAGGGAGCGATATAATATACCATGCCGCGTGTACGTTCCCATGTACCTGCAGCTTGATTACCACTGCAAACCTAGATTCTCCCAGCACATGGCAGCAAAAGGATTTTTCTCCAGGGCTTGCTCTCATGCCAAGACTTTTGTCCCCCTAACATGAACAGGAAAAAGCCTCAAGACTTTCCAAAAACCTGCAAGGTTACTGTAATACCTGCTTGAGACATCACAGAAACTACCCAGCACAGACTAGATCCTTAAAGACCGGGTTAATGAGCCAATTCTCCCCCGGGTACACACTCACACCCCTCCTTGCACAGGTGTGAAGGGGAGAGTGGGAAACGTATCCTTCCTTCCTACACACCACTGGGGCAGGCAAAATTTGGCGGGCTGCCTTAGGGAGTGTGGGCGGGAGAGTCCTAGCTAGCACTCGGTGCAGTGCTAGTAGCTGCAGAGAGGATATGTGTAAGATTGGCAAGGGTGAGGCTGTTTTAACTGGTATCCCAGGAGGGCTTGGAGGTTCCACCCAAAACCAGGGCGCCAGTGTGCTAAGCATTGTACACACGCAGCGACAGATGGTCCCTGCCCCCAAAGGGCTTCCAATCTACACGGACAAGACAGACAAAGGAAATGTCAGCTCGGCCATTTGACAAATGGAGAACTGCCCTGCGGTGTGCCGGTAGCAGAGCAGCCTGGGGAGCTAGAGCTGCACTTGCTGTGCAGCTCCCACTGCTCCGGTGCCTCTGGAGGCATTCTGCCGCCCAAAGGCAGGGTGTAGCTTGAGCTGCTCTCCCGCCGCTCCAAGTGTCCCCCCCCCCCCCCTCTCCCGGCTCCACAAAGACATACTGAGCCACATACCGGAGATAGATAAGCAGGTGGTAATTCAAGGAACTTTCCCATTTAAAGCGACACATGCGGTAAGTGCTGTATTTTAGAAATATATTTTCAAGCAGCATGAACAGCTCTGTAAAATATCTAGAGCCAGCTCCTTTGCTGGGGAAAAATCAACACAGGGCAGGTCTACACTGCAGCCTAAATTGGTATCACTTATGTTGCTCAGGGGTGTGAAAAAGCCCCCGAGCGACACCAGTTTTGTGCTGTCCACACGAGAGGTGGAGTAATTATCTTCACCAGATGCGCTACAGCGGTGCAGTTGCATCGATATAGCCCTGGAGTGGAGACTTGTCCATAGCTCCACAGAAGTCCATGTTATTCATTACAGCTGAGTCCTAATTCTGTCACTTGGCTGTCAACACTCGATTAATTCAGTGGCTTTGGATCAGGCCTTTGACTCACAGCACGTATAATTGCCTAGCTACCGAAAGTAGGACCTGAGGCTTAAATCCACCAAGAGACATATTTGTGGGGCAGCCTTTCACCGGGTTAAATAAGCATTTCACACAGTATTAAACGTTTCTATTTCTTTTGACTGCTAATATTGGATACCACCCAAGTGCGTCCCTAATGACCACAATAATCATTCTTATCTGGATTGTAATCAGTGTCATATGCAACCTTATCACGCACACATCTCTGTAAACACATACTGTTTAAACAAATGTAAGGTCACTAGGAACTACAGGATTTTCAAACACGTCAGTAAAACACCATTTTTCCTTGAGAGAGTTTAAAAAAGTAAAACCAAATCAAAACTTTTTTACTATGGGGGGGAAAAAAAAGATTTTGAGGCGCTCTTATTGAAATACAACTGTACGCAAAACTGATCTTTATAGTGATGGATGGGTCCCTTTGTGCAGATAAAAGCCAGGTTTTAAATATTTCTTTTAATTGTTATTGTCTTTGTGCTCAAGGACTGGTTGTGGGAAAAATGCCATTCTCGGACCATAAAAATAAAAAGAAAATATAATAAAGCAGTAATTGGTCAATGATGATTGAACTAACAACTTTACAGTGCCAGTCAAACACACATAATAATTGCTCTTTGGACTCTTTATGAAGGTACGGTACTGTTTCATAAGACTAATCCAGCATTATAAATTCCCCATTTTATATCAGTTTCCACCATTATCACATAAGCCTTATGATAAATTATGTTATTAAAGGTTCCTAATTTAGGCAAGATAATCCATGCTATAAATGAAAGGTTATCTATACCAAAGGTGGCTCAGATGCAAGTTGTCATTCAGATAATTAATATTAAAAGAATCTCTAATTTTAAGTTTTGAATATCTTATGAATATTTGAGATTTGCAGCCTGCTTCTGCAGCAGAAAGCCAGACAGGTTATATGGGCTGCACACACTTGGGACTATTTTTTAAATTAATGCGGGCATCGGAATGATCTATGAGGTATTCTGGACAGTTCATTTAAATCCAAACATAAAAATTTACCAGCTTTCTTGGCTTTTTCCTGTTTCCATTTGAAGAAGAGCAGAGAATAGCTTCATAATTCTTCACTTAAAAAAAAAACCAAAAACAAGAGAAAAAGAGGCATTCCAAATTATTAGAATTTATTCCTTATCACTGTAGTTCCAGAAGGCCTCAACTGAGTTTGAGGCTGCATTGTGCAAGGTACTGTACAAACATTTAGTAAGAGACAGTCTGTCCTGAATAACTTAAAACCTCGATAGACAAGACAGATGTCTGCAGAGAGAAACTAATTATTATCTCCTTTGTACAGGCAGGGAACTGCGATACAGAGAGAATAAATGATGTCCTAGGGTCACATAGTTCATGGCATAATGGGGAACATAACCCAAGTGATTGGAGTCCCAGTCCAGAGCTTTAAGAACAAGACCATCATTAAAGCTCATGATACATTAAAGACAGAAAACTTCTCAATGTTCCTTTCATGTAAATCTAGATACAAAACTAAACCCCCAAACTCACATCTTACTATTTTTTAAAATTTATCAAGAGAAGATCATAGCTGAATTTTCAGCATCAGGATAGGCTCACAGACAGTCCCTGTGGCAATTCTCCATCCTGGTTGAATTTTAACTTCCACGGTCTAATTTGTTCTGTGGGATTGGCAAGGAAATCAGCCCTCCACCTCAGAGAAATTGCACGAGGTCCTTCCTATGTTGGTCAATTTGATAATTTCACAGCATCTGTCAAGTACGCTAATAAAGTTCTCAGGAGATAGGTTTGTGATCTTTATTGAATTGCATATAAAGACAAAGGGCCTGACTCTTCACTGCCTTGCACTGCCAGGCGTAGTCATACCTGCGTGGAAAGGGTGAGCAGCCTTTTAAATCCCCTTTGCACAGGCATAAATGGCCACTCAAGATGCAAGACAGCTCAGAATCGGACCCACAATATCAGCAGGCCTTGTACTGTACTACTAGCTTGAACTGGTATGACCCCTCCCCATTTTGGTGCAATGAAGGAAGCAATCTTGTATTTCCCTGAGCACAGGCTCTACAATCGTGGGAGGACTTTGAACGATGCGCACAAGAAGGGCAGGGGGAGGGAAGGTGGAACTCCTCACACATCCTCTCTTCCGCCATCATGCAAGCTCCTTTCACAATCTGGCTCTAATAGGTGTATGTAAACTCACCTGAAAAGTTACCTTTGTTATTTGTCACCCTTTTCTCTGTAAAAAATACTTCTGTAAACAAAAGTCACCATGGGTACTCGCTGCAATTTTGTTTGTCTTTAATAAAAGTAACTCCATTTCAACTCTGTGAAAGGGCAGATTAAATTTGAAATCCATTCACAAAATGAAACTTGTGAAAGGTGATGTGGAAGCTGCTCCTTTAGCTGTTCAGAAACACCAAGATGAAAACATAACATCTAAGGCATTCTAGCAGTACTAGAAAGTGTAACAGCACCTGCAGCCCCGTAGAAATAATTGCAATAGAATCCTGGGGAGAAAGCTAACCCAGTATCCTGTCTCTGGCTGTGATCTGTACTGACACCAGAAATTCTGTTTTGCAAAGAATTTTGAGATTTAGAAATTTGGCTCCATTCCAAATCAGAATGAAAAACGAAAATTCCAAAATTCTCCCCACACAAAAACTTCTGAAAAAAAATTGTTTGGAGTCAATCAGAACATTTCACTTTTGACTTTGTTTTTTATTAAGCATTATAATATATTAATATAAAAATACTAAATGAAAAGACATTTCAAAAGGAAAAATCAAAACGTTTCATTCTGAAAATGTCAAAACAGGACGCTTTCTGAAACAAAATTCCAGTGAAATCGACCTCATTCTGTGGCCTGAAGAAGAGCTCAGTGTAAGCTAGAAAGCTTGTCTCTCTCACCAACAGATGTCGGTCCAATAAAAGATATTACCTCACCCACCTTGTGTGTCTGATTTTGTGAAGCATTTTGATTTCAATGGAACTACATATTCTGACAAAATATTGTCTAAGGTTCTCAGACAAACTCAACAAAGAACAGATGCTTTAGAAAAAGAGGCAAAGACCTACAGAGGGCAATTATGGAATAATCTGCCCATACATGAAGTTTCTCCCTAAACCTACGCAGCTCGTGTCTGGCTCATGCCTTCTCATGCAACACCAACAGAAATGTTAACACAGGGCTAGGTTTTTACAGGTATTTAGGCACCTAATTCCCACTGAAATCAGGAGTTAGACACCTAAATACTTTTTAAAATTTGGCCCTAAATATAGGACCAGTTCCTGCCTAGTGCAACCCATTAAAGACAATGGACACCATCCTGACTATACAGAAGTTGATGGCAAAACTCCCATGGACTTCAGCTGATCCAAGATTTCCCCCAAGTATAATTTAGAGCCACAAGGACCAGTGAAATCTGGTGATGATGCATGAGCAGGGATGATGCATGAGACCAGCTTGGCACTCGGATCCCATTTTGAGTTTGCAGGGCTGGCAGTTAGGGAAAAAATAAGAACAATTTTTAATTGTAAACTGAGCAAATAGGATACGAACATTGAAAGACAAACAAGGGCTGGATCATCTGGGCTGGCTGATTTGTGCTGTTCTGGCAATGCAAAGAAGCCAGCAACCCAGTGGATCCAACTTCCTCCTAATTTGTTAAATCCTCACATGGTGCGAGGCCAGCATAGTAGCTCCTCTGCTACTCCTCTCCCAGCCCCAGCCTTACTGGGATAGCCGGGGGAATAGGAATTCCTATGCCGCTGTGATCCTCAGACTGGGGGCAGTTGGGTGCAAGCTAGAGCATCCCTGAGCCTGTTCTATCTTATACTAGGGAATATCTCTGCTATAGGCGAGGCAGATGATCAGCGAGCTGAATAGGTAACTTAAAGCCATTTCTGTGCCTTCACCTCCTGAACTGCGCTGAGTGCAACATGGATGGAGCTCAGGTTCTGGCCCTCTATTTAGAACAGGGTTTATATGTTATGGGCCTGCTTGTATAGAGATCAGAGGGAATTTTTCCATTGATTCAAATGATATCTGGGTCAAGGCTCATAAAATATATGAAAACACACACACACACACACACAATTTATCTGTGTTGCAGTAGTGCTTAGGGGCCTCAGTCAGGAATCAGGACCCCATTGTAGTAAGCAGGCACTATACAAACACAGAACCAAAAGATAGTCTGTTATTGAGATATCATATATACATAGGTCCACACACAATGAGGTGATATTGGTGTGAGAAACTGCAGCTTTATGTCAATAAAACCTTTAGAGTAAATTACCAAATCTCGTGTTTTACTTTGTATACCTGGATCTCTCAAAACAAGGCCTATATTTAAGCTTTACACTCATTTGCATGAGTTTCAGGTAAATGGCGAAAAAAAACAGTTTAATTCCTTGTGTGCCACGCTCCGTCCACACACACTGGTGCCACGAGGTTTATCATGGCATTGCAAGTGACAGCTCATTGGGATATGGGTCAAATCCAGAAGGTGCACATGCATCTGCCCAGTGGAAACATTGTGCTTGCACTTCATAAACGAGTTAGAGAGAGCAGAGCCCTTATCAAGGATTCCACACCCTAGAGGAGCTGCCCATGGCAGCTTTCCCACCCACCAGAAGACAAAAGTGAATAGTAGAAGCGCCTCCGTTAGAGGAGGACAGGACAGCAGGCCTTATCCATCACTCTTCCAAACCATGCCACAGAGTTGCAAGCTTCTGGAATTTGCCCTTTTTTTTTTTAATCTCAGGATTTGGTCCATGATGCACTATTTATGCAAACTCACCAACAGGAGTTACGAACTGCAAAACTTGCCCCACATACGCACAGAGCCCTGACGGGGTTAAAACAGCAGCTTTCCTCCGCACCAAACGTAACCAGAAAAATTATTCAAAGGAGACCTTGTCACATAGTAAAGTATAAAGCTAGACGAAACACAGCAAGGAGAGAGGAAGGATTCATTGTACCCCATTGGCTGTTGAAATATGCCCGAATGTCAGCGTTAGAACTGAAGCGTCTGTTTATTGGTCACAGTACAAACTTTCCCAGTGACCCTCAGACCTGACCTCGAATGACAACTTTGGGGGTGAAGGTGTGGTACACTCTTCCCTCTGGGCCCATTCAGCCCCAGATCTCTGCTGAGACTAACAGCAACCCTGCCAACTGGCATAAGGACGCCTGTCTACTAGGAAGTGGACTGAGACCAACAACCCATTTCATATAGACTTTTGAATTGCCATCAGACAGCACTGACATTTTCACATTAATCATCTCCATTGGGTTTGAACCGGCAACCTAATGGTGAGGAATCCACTGTATCCCATTAACATCCTCTATGCCATCCTGCCCCACAGCACTCAGAAACATAGTAGGATTTTAAAAAAGCTGGCTATTGACATTCTAAATGGCGAATGCTTATTGTACTGATCAAAATATATATTTGCTCTGGGTGGGCCACGAGTCGCAAACATCAAGGCTTCTGTTTCGCTGCTGTGCCAAAACCTATAAAGTGTAAAGCTCGACCGAGCATCAACGCAGCACTAACGCAGAAGCCTTGACTCTCGAGACTACTGAATAGCTGGATTAAATAAACACTTGAAAAATACCTCTAACGCGGTTAATAAAACATTGAAATGATAAAGAATTGCACAAGAGAACCTTTGTCTCCTGCTCTGCCGTTTTTTATTTTCATATTACTTTTTTTTAAATGGCAAAATGCTTGTGAAATAATTATAACAAACCCACCCACCAACCATGAAAATGGAGAGGTAAATTATATTTCAAGCTGAGTTTGAAATTAATTATATTGGACACTTGCTAGCTGGCTAGAAGCTCACCGGCCCCACACAGACACATTTCATCTCTGGCAAGACAGGGAAGAGGAGGAAGAAAAAAGAAGGAAAGATGAGAGGGAGAAAAGCAGAGGAAAAGGAGATAAGATGCAAAGACATCTGTGGTAGACAAAATTGCATATCGTTTGAATTTCAAAATTTTCAAACGAAAAAGATACCTTTTTCACAAAAAAATGATCCCATTTTAGACCAACTCCACTTGAAAATTAGCTAGATGGCGCTACAGGATATCAACACATCACAATCAGTAATGGATTTTAACCTCACAACATCCCTGTGGTGAGGTCTCAGTGGAAGATTTTTAACGTGCATTTTAAGGCCTGAAGTAGTGGTGCAAGCCCTAGCGATTTTATCACAAAATTGTGTTTTTCTTCAAGCCCCAGCTGCTGGAGTCATGTGATAATCTGAAAATCCCAGCTTGCATTAAAATAAAGCTTCAGCATTCATACTTAATGCATAAAACAAAACAAAGTTTTAGCACATGATTGGGGACAAAAGTCTTGAAAACACGAACACACAAGAACCAGACAGCAAGTGATAAGAGCCCCAAATGTATTATTTTTTAAATCTGATGAGTTTTAAGCCAATGTCATCATTTGGGAGGGTCTGCCTCATGATTTTTTAATAACTGGGGCTGGCAATAATGCAGAAGGGGCCACTATGATCATTTAGTCTGCCCGACTGCATAAAACAGACCGTAGCATTGCCAACAAAGTAGTTTTGTTCCCATTTTACAGATGGGGAATTGCAGCACAGGGTAACACCCTGCACCATCTCTTTGTGGGCATCTAGCTCCAAAGTGCGTGCTGGCCCATTGTGACCAGTGACTTGCCCAAGGTCACACAAGAAGTCTATGGCAGAGCCCTCCTGTGTCCCAGTCCAGAACCCTACGAACTAGACTATCCTTCCTCCCCTATTACTTAGCTGGATTGTGCTGTTGCTCTGCATCAGTTATACTAAACAACATTTTGGCAATGCACATAGCTACTGTCCCACCTCCATCTCCTTCTGCACATCTGCCCTGCCTCGGGCAGCCTGTATTGCCTTTTAACAAACTAGTTGTGTATGTTTGAAAGCTATATTCTTGCTGTCACAGGGGCCAACTCTCAGGAGGTCTGTAAATCAGGAAGGAGCAGAGAGCTGAAGGCTGTAATGGAAAGTAGCAAGAGATGAGAATCTCTTTAATTGGCAGAGGGGGCTGCGAGGGAAGGTAATAGAGAAAGATGATAGGGATGGAAACTGGTGATGTTTAAAATGTCTCTTGGGAGCTGGTGGGCTCGAACTTTCAAAAGCCCATAGGGGTGCATTCTCCCTTCCCTCACATCCCACCTCCACCCCATGTGAGGGGCAGAGGAGCACAGAGACGACTACAACCCCCCCCCCACCCCCAGGTGTAAACTGTCCCAAAGGGGATGGGGAGGAGCAGAGCCCTGGCCTTTGTCCACTTCTGCAATGGTCCCTGTAGGTGGCAGGTGCACTGCAGACAGCAGCCCACACTAGCCGGGCCTGTGCACTGAGGGGCTTGAAGCATGATTGTCTCCTCATCCAGAAGGGGCAGCTCTGCACCATCTCTTTGTGGGCATCTAGCTCCAAAGTGCATGCTGGCCCATCGTGACCAGAATGATTGGTTGTAGTCCAATAAAGAAGCCAGCATTTTGCACCCAGCTTTAACTCGAAATTTCCTGTGAACTAAGGATGGCATTGTTGCAAGAAGCACTCAGCACTAACCTCACTCTGCTCCCATTGATGTCAGTGGTAAAACTCCCATTGATGTCAATGGGAGCAGAGTTGGGCCAACATCGGCTGCTTTTGAAAATATCATCCTAGAAATCTCCAGGGTGTAAAGAATAAAACAAATATGAACTTTCTAGACTAACTTGTCTTGAAGACCAGTATCAGAGGGGTAGCCGTGTTAGTCTGAATCTGTAAAATCTGAATCTGTAGTCTTAAAGGTGCCACAGGACCCTCTGTTGCTTGTCTTGAAGATACTTTAAAAAAAACCTGAAACATCTCATTATTCGAAATTCCTTTTCTCAAAAATGCATCAAATGACCTGAACCTTTCCTCCAAAATGTCTCCATTGGACACAAACAACACACAGATACGTCAAGCGGAAAAGAGGGATATTTTTAGGAGGTTTAAAATTGGATATAATGAAAAGCAAGCTACAGCCATAACTAGGGAGTCTTTTCCCATGACTCCAGCTTATAAGGCAGGGGTAGTCTATTTTTTGTCAAAGTCCAAATTTCTTAGCCAAAGTATAGTCAAGGTCCAGACTCCAGAGAAAACAACAATAACGATAACAACAAGTAAATAAAAAGATTTTGGGGTCCGTTCAAAAGCATCTGGATTTGGCCTGTGGTCCACCTATTGACTATCCCATTATAAGGCAAGAATGACAAAAGTGTGCCAACAACGATGAAAGAATACAGCTCCCCAAAAAAGTGAAAAAATTTTCATCGAAATTTCAAGAAATTCCAGGCCGCACAACATAATAAAACATTGCTTCAAGGACTCACCTGTGACATGACCGCTTTTCCCAGGATTTTAATTTGACAGGATATTTCCTCCCAGAATATTTATGGGCCAAGACAACTTGCACTGGACAGCTCTGTCTGGTTGGCTGATAACATCCAAACACTTTGGTTGGTTGTCTTTCCAGTATTTATCTGGGGCTCATGTTATCTATAGCTGTTAATTCACAGGGCCAAAGCCTTTTATAAGGCTATAGAGAGAACTTTTGTATTCTCTCTGAGTCTACTTGAAATATTTCCATCCCAGCACTAGATAATCAATATTTATTTTTCATGCTCTTTTGTATTGCTTTTCAACTGTTATTTATTATGAATCTTTCATGATCAGCTTCGATGTCCTTTTTAGCAAGCAGACAAATGATCAGAGAAAGCCGTGTGTAGACAGCAAAACAGACGAACAGAAAGGAGGGAAGTGAGGATGCTGTTTCAAATAAGGCCAGGAACATAAAATATAATTATATAATGATGACTGTTCCCACCCTGATGAGTGAGCTAAGAGGCTGCTACAGTCTGAACAAGCTGCAAGCTCTAGAGACAGCGCTGTAAGCCCTGCTCAGAGGGAATTATAGTAATCAAGTCCTGTGGTAACAAAGGCATGAGCTGATGTTGAGATGTCACCATGGGATGATAAAGGACAACCACAGCCTGCGCAAATTCCACAACCAAAAAAGCCTTTGGTACCACATCTAACACATGACTTTCCATGGAAAGGGCATGCTCAAAAGTGTTGCCAAGACTCTCAGCCTTACTTCTTTCTTTGTACATTCCTTCCCACTACAAACAAAGGAAGAGCATCCTGGTAAAATAATTACCTGTATCTAGCAGCAAGACTCCTTTATTCACAGGGTTGAAGAGAAGTTTGTGCTGACACATACATCTGGCAATATCATCCAAAGATTCCTTCAGAACACAGAACTTACAAGGTCCACTGAGGAGGAGATACCACAGGGACGGGCAAACTTTTCGGCCTGAGGGCCACATGGGGTTTCAGAAATTGTATGGAGGGGCAGTTAGGGAAGGCTATGCCTCCCCAACAGGCAGGCGTGGCCCAGCCCCCATCCCCTATCCAACCCCCCCGCTTCTCGCCCCAGACGGCCCCCCGGGACTCCTGCCCCATTCACCCCCCCTGCTCCCGGTCCCCTGGACCTCCCACCCCAACTGCCCCCTGCTGCCCCATCCAACCCCTCCTCTCATTCCTGACTGCCCCCTGGCACCCCTGCCCCATCCACCCCTCCTGCTCCCTGACCACCAACGGAACCCCCGCCCCCATTCAACCCCCCTGTTCCCCGCCCTCTGACCGCGCCAACCCCTATCCACACCCCTGGCCCCTGACCACCCCCCAAACTCCCCCGTCCTCTATCCAACCTCCCTCCCCCGCTCCCTGCCCCCTTACCGCGCTGCCTGGAGCACCGGTGGCTAGCGGCTTGGCTGCACCATGACAGGCAGCCGCGTTGCCCGGCTGGAGCCAGCCATGCACTGTGCAGCACAAAGCACTAGGTCAGACTGGGCTCTGCAGCTGCACTGCCCCAGGAGCTCACAGCACCACCACCCAGAGCATTGCACCCACAGCAGTGAGCTGAGGCTGCGGGGGTGGGAGGACAGCAGAGGAGGGGCTGGGGGCTAGCCTCCCGGGCCAGGAGCTCAGGGGCCGGGGAGAATGGTCCCACAGGCCGTAGTTTGCCCACCTCTGAGACACCAGTATATTAATGTCTACCAACAGCCATACTAGTGATACTCTTTCTTCCGCTTACAAATGACCTTGCCAAGTGGTTTCATGTCTCTGTTGAACAACATTGCGGGACAGCATAACACAACTGGCCACCTGACACCTGCCTTTTAAGTATGTCACTAGAGGTGGTTTTGGAATTAATTAATAAACTTAACAGTAACAAGTCACCGGGACCCGATGGCATTCACCCAAGAGTTCTGAATGAACTCAAATGTGAAGTTGCGGAATTATTAACTATGGTTTGTAACCTGTCCTTTAAATCGGTTTCTGTACCCAACGACTGGAAGATAGCTAATGTAATGCCAATATTTAAAAAGGGCTCTAGAGGTGATCATCCCAGCAATTACAGACCGGTAAGTCTAACGTCAGTACCGGGCAAATTAGTCGAAACAATAGTTAAGAATAAAATTGTCAGACACATAGAAGAACATAAATTGTTGGGCAAAAGTCAACATGGTTTCTGTAAAGGGAAATCGTGTCTTACTAATCTATTAGAGTTCTTTGAAGGGGTCAAACAAACATGTGGACAAGGGGGATCCAGTGGACATAGTGTACTTAGATTTCCAGAAAGCCTTTGACAAGGTCCCTCACCAAAGGCTCTTAAGTAAATTAAGTTGTCATGAGATAAAAGGGAAGGTCCTTTCATGGATTGAGAACGGGTTAAAAGACAGGGAATAAAGGGAAGGAATTAATGGTAAATTCTCAGAATGGAGAGGGGTAACTAGTGGTGTTCCCCAAGGGTCAGTCCTAGGACCAATCCTATTCAACTTATTCATAAATGATCTGGAGAAAGGGGTAAGAAGTGAGGTGGCAAAGTTTGCAGATGATACTAAACTGCTCAAGATAGTTAAGACCAAAGCAGACTGTGAAGAACTTCAGAAAGATCTCACAAAACTAAGTGATTGGGCAACAAAATGGCAAATGAAATTTAATGTGGATGAATGTAAAGTAATGCACATTGGAAAAAATAACCCCAACTATACATACAATATGATGGGGGCTAATTTAGCTACAACGAATCAGGAAAAAGATCTTGGAATCATCGTGGATAGTTCTCTGAAGACGTCCATGCAGTGTGCAGAGGCAGTCAAAAAAGCAAACAGGATGTTAGGAATCATTAAAAAGGGGATAGAGAATAAGAAGGACAATATATTATTGCCCTTATATAAATCGATGGTACACCCACATCTTGAATACTGTGGTCTCCTCATCTCAAAAAAGATATACTGGCACTAGAAAGGGTTCAGAGAAGGGCAACTAAAATGATTAGGGGTTTGGAACGGGTCCCATATGAGGAGAGATTAAAGAGGCTAGGACTTTTCAGCTTGGAAAAGAGGAGACTAAGGGGGGATATGATAGAGGTATATAAAATCATAAGTGATGTGGAGAAAGTAGATAAGGAAAAGTTATTTACTTATTCCCATAATACAAGAACTAGGGATTACCAAATGAAATTAATAGGCAGCAGGTTTAAAACAAATAAAAGGAAGTTCTCCTTCACACAGCGCACAGTCAACTTGTGGAATTCCTTACCTACGGAGGTTGTGAAGGCTAGGACTGTAACAGCATTTAAAAGAGAACTGGATAAATTCATGGTGGTTAAGTCCATTAATGGCTATTAGCCAGGATGGGTAAAGAATGGTGTCCCTAGCCTCTGTTTGTCAGAAGGTGGAGATGGATGGCAGGAGAGAGATCACTTGATCATTACCTGTTAGGTTCACTCCCTCTGGGGCACTTGGCATTGGCTACTGTTGGTAGACAGGATACTGGGCTAGATGGACCTTTGGTCTGACCCAGTACGGCCGTTCTTATGTACTGGAGGGCAAACACACCAGTCACATCCCTTAGGCACCAACATAACCCATGGCCAGTCATACCAAAAGCTGTTGAGGGGTCCATCATAAGCAAATGACTGATAAACACTGTCTAAAATCAGTAGGAGATCATTACTGGCATGGGGCAAGTGCAGTCTGAATGTGAGGGGAAGGCTAGTCCCTGCCTACGATGTCAGTGTCCAAATGCAAGTGGAACTGAATAGCCACTGCCTTCTTAAATTACCTTCACTGAAAATGGAAGGTTTCAACGTGGATGTAGCTAGAGCTGTGCCAAACACAACCTCCTAGATTCAACACTCAAGACTTGGGGATAGTTTGGATCCAAATCCGAACTCTACAGGTCAGACCCATATCTGGCTACACCCGTTATGTCCTTTTGAGTGTGTCCATCCTTTATGTCTGGTAAAGGGATTCTGATCTGTGACTTTTTCTTAGATCGCTAATTAAACGCAAAGACCAAGTAAAACCTGACCACCTTGCCATTCATTTCTGTATTTGAAAAGCTCCTATTTTACAAATGTGCCTTCATGTCTATGCAAAGTTTTGTGAGGCCCAAAATAGCTTGGTGCCAAGTGCCTGCTGATTTTGAAAACAAACAACGAACATCAACCTTTGTTAATTCAGAGCCCCAGCGATGGAGTCAAGACCTTATTGCAACTTTGATTACAAGAATCACTACAGTAACTTAAGTGCTGGAAGCCTGCACGTCCCTTCAATATAGGATCGAACCTGTAATCCAATAGCCAGACTACAAGATTAGGAGGTATCTAATGTCATTTTGGGGAGTTAACTTTTAAATAAGAGTGACAGTAGTAAACTGAGCTGAGTTAATAAATGAACAGCACCGTTACTATGTGGCGAGGATCCCATTTGGGAGCATCACCCCAATAAAAAGCACTGAACTTTGACTCTGTGTATGTCACAGAGCGAAGCACTGTAACATCACATACAAACCCCCTATTTTAACAGATGTCCTGTCGTCATCCGGACACCTCCTGGCTATGCAGTTGAAGCTGCATAGACCTGCGGCGCTCCATGTCAACCCATGTTCTGACTGATCCCAAGCAGGGAAGCGTCACTGGGGCAGCCCACCCATAGTACTGTAAAAGCATTTTACTATTACCCTTTGTGCCAGGCTGCAGTCTGTGGCCACCAATGTACGACACTGAGGATGCACCCATGCGGTGCAAGGTTGTGGTGAGACCCCCACACACACACACATTACTCAGATGCCTCGGATCATCTGTGTAGGTACAGACTTAGGTTTGGCAATGGTTGTGTTGGTCAGTGATCTCCTCTAGTCAGAAGTTGCTCCAGACAAAAAACTTCAGTGTGCCACCCCCCTTCTCATAGAGCTCGAGTGGCAGTTTTCTCTCCATCATGATGGAGGGGCATCCAGGCCAAATCTGCCTCCCTTGGCAGCTGCCTAGTTAATCTATAGCTAGAGATGTCTCTGCTCCCAGTGATGAATAAAGTTCAAATATCAATTGTCATCTGGTGCAAACCAGCACACCAGGGGCTTCAGTAGAGCCACATGAGTTTGCACCAGCTAAAGCTCTTCCCCCTGCCCAGCTGTACTATTATTGGATCTGTCAGCTGCCTTCAGTTACCATTTGATCAGAAGGGGTTGAGGACTCACCTAGGGACCCTAGCAGGACTGTACTTCAAATGAAAACTCATACATAGATCCTTACATGATATAAGTATTTCATTTTTGGAACACTGCTTTGTGCTTTTCCCTTCACGTGCTCCCCCAAAGTTATTGCATCCCTGGAACTTCAGCAGTCCTGTGCAGCGAGTGAGGCAGACTAGGATTCTTAAAGTCCCTGTGCCACCCCACCGAGTGGCTCCTCACCTCCATCCCACAGAGTGAGCATGATGCCCTACCATGCTGGGCCCAAAAGTTCTCACCATCATCTGGCCTGCTACGTTGCAGTCAGGGGCTTCTGTGCCCTGTACACAGGCAAAATCATTAGTCAGGAGTTCACTCAGGTGCACGCATACACACACACACACACACACACTCTTAACAAAGGTTGGAAAAATAGCTATGGAATATGGGGCTTGGCATAAGATAGGGAACAGGCTTTTGTTTCAACTCCTCCTCACTTCCGTTAACTCTTTCTTATCATAATTCAGTTATAGACGTTATTGTTAATTGCTATCATCTTTCAAAAAGCAAATACCTGACACAAACCAATTTGCATGCAAACAATACTCTGAGCTAGCAAAAGAGCAGTGCCGGCATACAAAGATATGCTCTTTTACAAAACCGTGTAACAAAAGGGCTAACTGCATAAATGGCCAAGTTAAACAAGACCTAGTGAGAGCTAATTTGGTGCTCCCTGGAAGGTTTGTAGAGGCACACATAGGAGCTTTGAACAGAAAAGAAAGATCAAATTAGCCCTGTGGGATTTGTGGTTTGTTACCTTGCCCATTTGAACGGGCCTCCATCTTCAAATGTGTGTGCCTCAAGGGAGGCACTTACCTCCAGCATTTAGGTGCTTAAATAGGTGGCCTCATGTTCAGAGGCACTGAATACCCATAATTTCTATCACAAGTGCTCAGCACCTCCAAAACAATCAGAACATCTGCTTAGTCACCGGAATCTTCACTCCTGCAACTGCGTCCATGTGAGTGGACTTCCATCTGTTTGCAGAGTGTCAGTGAAGCCAGGAGTTAAATATGGAGCCTTTCAAGCAAACACATCTGAAAATGTTGGCCTTAGCCCTTTTCTCAGGTGGGTGTCTTTACAGCTCTCATCTTCATACATCTGAATTGTACTTTTTCTAGCTGGGCTTTTTTCCCTAATGAAGTTTGGGGGTTGATGTACATAGTCAGTAAATCATCTTGGGGGCCCTGTTCTTCTCAATGAAACATAAGAATGGCCATACTGGATCAGACCAAAGATCCATCTAACCCAGTATCCTGTCTTCCGACAGTGGCCAATGCCCCAGAGGGAATGAACAGAACAGGTAATCATCAAGTTATCCATCCCCTGTTGCCCATTCCCAACTTCTGGCAAACAGAGGCTAGGGACACCTTTCCTGCCCATCCTGGCTAATAGACATTGATGGACCTATCCTCCATGAATTTATCTAGTTCTTTTTTGAGCCCTGTTAAAGATTCTTCTTAAGTCACAAGCCTTTTCTGCTACAAGACTGGCTTGCTCGAGCATGTTGTCTGTAGCCATCTCTAAATCTGTCAAGAACTTGCTCCCTTTCTGACTACTAACAGATTTATTTCACCACGGTCACATGCCTGATGAAAATGAAAACCTTGCCAGTTCCTGGGCTACAGATCCCTTCCCCTTCTTCTTCCCTGTTGTTTTGCACAAACTAAAGGCATCTGGGTATATCTGTGGTTTTGGAGACGTATCACGTGACATGGAACAGTGAGAGGTAGCTTGTGTAAATTCTCCAGGCAGATCTACCATGGATGACCAGGAGCAAGCAATTACTAGTTAAAAGAAGTCAGAAGGGAGAGACTATAGAGATGACTGAAGGTGAATAATCAAACTATTGGCCTTAATGAATGAGATAAAGAGCAGAAGAGAGGAGATGTGGCATCTCATTTATATGGAATATCGTACATTATCCATTTCTTGGGGATGAGCAACAAGACACAGCTCTGTCTCTGTGCCCAGCTAGAGAAACATAGGGTCTAAATGTATGAAGTATGAAGTCTGCAACATGTTCTGACACCTCCAAGGGAAGAATTTGGCCTGACAGATGCTACCAGGGAAATGTGTGCTGTGACAGTGGAGGAATGAAAAACTTGTAAAAACAGAGATTGTGCAATGGAAGGAGGCAGCCATATTATTTATATCACAATAGCACCTAGAGGCTCATCCAGGACTGGGAGTATGTTGCACTAGGCCCCAGACAGACACATTGTAAGAGATAGTCCCTGCCTCAAAGAGCCTACAGTCTAAACAGACAAAAAGATATTTCCTCCCTATTCTCATTTCTATTCAGTTTTCACACCCAATATATCACAATTATTTGCAAGATGCTCATTTATAAATAGCCTTTGACTCAACTTCCCAGGATAAGAGGAAATGCTTTTCCTTTTAAAAACCATGATACTTTTGACTTTCAAAAAATGTTGCCATGAGATAGGTTTGTACAGAGGGCCTACTCTTTCCTTTTATTTTTCATTTTTTAAAGCCACAAGCAATCTAAAATATAGAACATCAAAAGACCACATGAAAAGGTTGTCTGGATCTGTTAAAACATAAAGAAGGCTCTACCAGCCAAGGGCAAAAGTTTAGCAACAATAAAAGTGTCATTGGGGTTTTTTTGTGCCTTGCAAGAAGGAAAAAGTTTGTGGTCATGTTTTCCAGCTTTATGTATATTTGTCTATCATTTTAATATAAACAGGGTGTATTTATAAAGCCTAAAGAAATGTGAAACAGATTCACTGGTTCCTGAATTCCAAGAAGCATCTTCAAGGATGATAAGCAATTAAAGAGCAGAGTCAAACTTTCATGACACTTCTGACCAAGGGTTTTATTTTTATTGCACAAAATTCAGTATGTCAACAACAGCTATGTACAGTAGCAGCAGCAGCACCCACCAGTCCTTCTGTTGTGAGGGCCCTGCCAACATTCCCACCAGAATCCCATTTTTGAAGGGAAACTGATGCTTAAATTCACATGCAGCTTGGCAGAAAAGTTCGTAGCCAGATGCACTTTAAAAAAAAAATACATACAAATTGTATCTACTTAGAGCAATGCTCCACCTGTGCCCCAGCAAACAGGGCCTACATTCCACAGCCAGGGTATCTCATGAATTAGAAATTCTGCAGCAGCCACAGGGAGATTAAATACAAGCGAGGATTTTATTGAATTAGGAAGGAAAATGAACAATGCAGTCAGTGCATTAGTTGATGCAGCTCCCAACTGCTCAGTTTTCAGAGAGCCACAGATTTTTGTATTGACAAGGCAGAAAGGCAAGTGTCTGAGAGGAACTGGAGGTTTTGACAGCTAGACAGTGGAAATCTGGGGCATTTTGTTACTGGGGAAGGTGTGGTTTAGTTTTTTGGGGATCTACGAGGCAATTGAGGTTTTTGGCACAGCGGGAGGGAGGCACACCTTTTGAATTACATCAGTGGAAGGACAGTAATGGTCCTACTGAAGAAGCTCATCCAAAAGATTAGCAGACCAAATACAATACCAGCGGAAGGTTCTGTAAAGCACAGCATTTAGTTCTTTCCAGAAGTTTCACTTCAGCTCTACAAAGTAAGTAGCCACAGAAATTGAACCAAATTCCAAGATGATGAATTAGGAGATGAGAGTTGGATGTCAATAAGTGGGTGTAATGGAGTCTAAATTTCTGTAACTTACCTCCTCTGGATAGACAACTTAATCTCCCTCATAGATTTCCACAACAACTTCAATAACCACAACCCGTCTATTAAAACTCTTTCTGGAACATTCCCACACCAGCATCAACTTCCTAGACACCACGATCAGTTTCAATAACAGAACTCTACAGACAATTATATACAAGAAACCCGTGGATCACCCTGGATCCAGTAACTACTCCAAACACACCAAGAAATCTGTTATCTATAGCCAGGCACTCAGATACTACAGAATATGCTCCAAGGAGAAAGTCCGGGATACACACCTTAACACACAAAAATGTCTTCACCAAACAAGGACATTCCACCAGAGAAGTAGATCACATCATGGAACAGGCCACCCAAATACCCAAAGAGAACCTGTTTCACTACAGAAATAAAACCCCCTCTGAGCACAAACCCCTAGTTGTTACCTACCACCCCACACTGGAACTCAGACAAACAACTACAACCCATACTGAGTGAAGATCCCATCCTGAAAGAAATCTCCCCTGAATCCCTTCTTTTGGCCTTCAAACAACCCTCCAACCTCTCCAAGCTCATCATCAGAAGCAAACTCCCCAGACTAGGACACACCAACTCAAAGCAGCACAAGACCCTGCCAGAACAACAGATACAAAACCTCCAGACATATCTCTGCTGCTATAATGATCAATACCCCTGTAGTGAGGCAGCCTGGCTCCCACTTGCCCCTGCAAGGGACAAGCCAGAACAGCTGCCGGAGTGGGCAGAGTCACCGCCGCCTGTCCCCGCCCCCCGGAAGTCAAGGGGCGGGACAGGAAGTATAAAGGCCCGGCCCCAGCGCTCAGTTGCGGCCCGACCGCGGGAGAGGGCAAATGCTGGTGCCCGAGCTCCTGCTGGGCCGCGCCTGCCCCGGGCCCGGTATCCTGAGGAGGACTGGCCGCGCCTGCCCCGGGCCCGGTATCCTGAGGAGGACTGGCCGCGCCTGCCCCGGGCCCGGTATCCTGAGGAGGACTGGCCGCGCCTGCCCCGGGCCCGGTATCCTGAGGAGCGGATTGAACTTCCCCTCACTGAGGGTCCGGAGGAGCCGCCCAATCTACCCAGCGCTCGCTGCCCTGAGGAGCCCATGATCTGGGACACGGCGGACGAGGCTAAGGACGTGAAGGTAGCCATGGAGGAGGAGATGGGAAGTGGCCCAGGGATAGCAGACCCTGAACCTATGTCAGTGTGTTGCGGTCAGGATCCCCACTGACCCAGCAGCAGAAGGATTGCTGCTGACAGGGCCCCGGGTTGGAACACAGTGGAGTGGGTGGGCCTGTGTTCCCCCCCTGCCACCCCACGCCGGGTGGCAGTCTCTCCTCCTCCCCTGCCTGAGGGCCTGAGCCCGGGACTACTGATTGCTTGCGACCCCGCCCCGACTTAGGGCTTGGACCTGTGAGACTGATCTGTTCCCCAGCCCCGTGGAGTGAGGCAGCCTGGCTCCCACTCGCCCCTGCGAGGGACGAGCCCCCCATCCGGATGTCTACAACCCCGAACACATCTTTCAAGATCCACGGGTCCTGCACATGCCTATCACAACATCCAGTGCACTAAGTGCCCCAATAGCTACTGTGTGGGTGAAACCAGACAATCCCGGAGCTCGTGAATGAACTCACACAGGAAAATGATACAAGACAAAAAAGCACCCTATCACCTGTGGGTGAACACTTTTCACAAAGACATCACTCTCTATCAGACCGATCAGTCCTCATCCTCAAAGGAAATCTGCACAAAAAACTTTCAAAAGACAAGCCCAGGAGCTTAAATTCATAACTTTATTAGACACTAAAAATCATGGACTGAACAGACACACCTGATTTAAGGTTTATTGCAACAATCTGTAACCCACTGACACCCCACCACCACTAGTGGCTTTTCTTCCCCTCCCCTTCCTTTCCTCCTATGGCTGAAGGGGTGTTAATGGGCATACTTCACCTTGAATGGCCCCTTATACTATGTGTTAACTACATATGCGAAACAATCTGTTCTACATGGATTTTGTAAAGGAAAATCATCAATCTATTAGAATTCTTTGAGGGGGTCAACAAACATGTGGACAAGGGTGATCCAGTAGATACAGTGCCCTTGGATTTTCAGAAAGCCTTTGACAACTCTATTTTTTATTTGTATGAGTATTGACCGAATTTGTTCTTGTTAGCATCCTCCAGGCTTCTGTTCGCAACAAAACTGGTCAAACATGTCTCCTTTAATATTTTCTCCAGAGATTGCATGACATTTTACAATTTTTTCTGTAGTAATTTCAGCTTCATTCAGTAATAATTATAAAAATAAAATGGGGTGTTTTGTGGGAACCATATTGGACACCTAAACAACAGTTAAAAAGCCTCCTGCCAACTCCCTTGTTAAAACTGGCTTACAGCTAGAAGAGGAACTAGCATGAAAACCAGCCCTAAGACTGAAATGAATGGAACCAAAAACCTTTAAGGTTCATATCAGAGCAGATAGCTTACTTGGTACCCAGACTAAGGCCTGTTTTGCTCAAACTCACCAAATCTTCTCAGCCCAAATTCCCTGTGTAGGAAATCCATGGTGAAGATCTGTGTGGTTTTTTTAGCTTCTGCTGGATCAGCTGTTTATAAATCTCTTATGCCCTGGGCCGTCTGCAGGGTCAGAAATGCACAGTGCGTTGTGTCAATGCAGTGTAGGTTCTGTGTTTTGGGCAGCTGGGGAATTGCCTTGCACAGAAAGATGAGGGGGACACAAAGTAAGGTGAGTGGATCCTCATCCCAGTTCCATCTGCCTTTCACAGCTGTTAGTGTAATGGCCTGCTATGCCAAACAATGCACATTCCAATGGGGGAAGAGTACAAACATTCCTGAACAGCTTGGCAGCCACAGCAGGACACAGAGGGGCAATTTCAGAAGTGCTCTTAATGAGCACACATGCAGCTAAGGCGAATTACAGGGCCCTAGAAGGCCTAAGTAGCTCCTTGAGCAATACGTTTGCAAATGTGAGCACATGAAGTGATCATCCTTTCTCCCCCTAGTTAATAATAGTGTATCAGGGCTCCCATCTTGGGATCTTAAGGTGCTTTCACCATTACTCTGCCCATTTTAAAGAAGGCTAACAGAAGCACAGAAGGTGGTTTTTCCCAAGATGAGTGATTGGCAGAGCTGGGAACCCAGGAGTCCTAGCTCCCAGTCCTGTGCATTAGCCACAAGACCCTCTTTTCCCTATTTGGCCCTGCAGCACTTCTTTTCTTCCTTCTTCTGGTCACAATCTCTCTCCCGTTTCTTCTTGTCTTCACCACTGCTTCTCTTTATCTATCCCCTTGTCCTTTCTTCCCCCTTTACTTTTTCACTGGCCCTCTTCCCACAGTGGCTCAGCCTCTGTCTCAGTCCTTCCTGACCCTGAATTTCTTTGTTACCCCATCTGCCTCACATCATGGCTGACCCCTGTGGGTTGGACGTGCTGCTGCTCAGGACCAGGAGGCAACAGTGCTGGATACCTGTTCCTGTCCATTTCCTGACCCACTGGGCCACAATGAGTGTCAGTTGGAAGTGAGGGGGCCAGCAAGGAGAGCAGTGAGAAGAAGGAAGTCTTGACAGCATTCTCAGCCTGCCTGAAGCAGCTTCTACTGTCCAAGAGAAGGACCTGAAGGGGAAACCTTGCTCCCTGCCTGTAGCCTTGCATTTGGATGACATTTCAGCTCTCATGAGTGAGAGAGTGACATCAGGAGCACATGAGCAACACGTGGCAGGTCTGAGCCACCCTTGGATCCGGGGATGCCACTGACCAAGGGCTTGTGTGATTCTTTCCTCCCTCTTCCCCCTACCCAAGTACTACAGGATCTACAATATGAAAAACAACATGCTACAGAGAACAAATATTGAAAGTTCAAACAAACTAATGTGAACAAAGAAGAATTCGGTTCTGCTTCTGCGTAATAGAAATGAATGGCGTGTTATATCACCTGATATTCTGCATCCCCCTCATGAAGAACAGCATCTGCAGCACTACAGATGGCGCTTGCTGAATCCTGAATTTCCTTGCTTCACTGGGATTAGTCAGTGCCATAATGTTTCTTTAACTTTTTTTTTTTTGGGTGGTTAAATTTTTTATATCATGTTTATCATCTCAGGGAGCTTCTGTAAATAATAGCAAACATGCATGCATTAGGGTCACAAAATTGTTAAAATTTTAATGCAGTTTATTCTCTCTGGAATCCACAGTTCTCCTGACCCAAGATGTTTGTACTTCTGTGAGGAGCAAAGTGGAAAGATTTCCCGAGCTCTCCAACAATTATTTTGAAATAATGACTTCATATCCTTCCTAGTACAACACATAAACTACCGATATTTAACTGAGATAGAGAAACATTTAGCCTGTGGGTTAATTTGGAAAACATTTTGCTTTTGTTGTTGTTGTAACTGAAATGGAAGGGTGTGAAGAAGCTTCTGGAGGAAGTTATTTGACGTTCTTGGCCTTTTGCAGAAGTGAATTTAATGCTGGTGAATGATGCCAGAGTGAGAGCGAGGAAACAGAAGACCTTTACTGACTCTGCACTAGCCATGCAAGCCTCTCACCCAAACACTTACTCATCAAATAGCGGGGTCTAGAGCTGTCATTTCTGCCATCTGTGTTTCTCCTCCTACCCTCACCCCCCACCCAACTGCCTTGCTTCCTGGGATCCACAGGTGAAATCCTGGCCCCACTGAACTCAGTGGGAATTTTGCCATTGACTTAAAGGGGACCAGAGTTTCCACACTTGCCTCTTTCTTCCCCATCTGCTTCTACAGTCAGAACCTCCATATTTGTTCCTAAATTTTCCTTCTTTCTGCAGTAACCCCAGTCACCCAAGTACTCATCACAAGCTCCAGTACTGTGTTGTGCATTCATTATGCTTTTCCACCCAAACACACACACACACACACACACACACACACACCCCTATCCTAGGATTGCCAGTTTTTCCTTACCATACATCCTGATGGCCCCTCCCTTCAGAACGAACATGAACTTTGAATGACTGTTCCCCAGAACTCAGCGCCGTCACATCATCCACCTACGTGTACCTTAGTTTAATTAAACTGTCTGACAGGAAAATATTCCATTGAGTCACAATCTCCTGGATGATAGCCATCAGATTGCTCAGCTAAGCAGAAATATGGATGAACCTATATTATATATATAAATATATATACATACAAACACATTATATATATATATATAAAAAGACAGGATTTATAAATATGGATGTTCTTCCAAAGAAAATACATTGCATTGCAAGCTATGATCTCAGTCCGATTCATACAGCACATGAAACTGCAAACAGTAGTAGCATTCTATTTAAATCCTGTTCTCCTGACATTTTGTGATAGGATCAGACTGACTTTGTTCAATAAACAAGAAGAAAGTCATTCAGCTATAAGAATATAGGAATTGCCACACTAACCAAACCATTGGTCATTCCAGTTTGCCATCCTACCTCCAGCAGTAGCCAATACCTGATGCCAAACTGCCTCGACCAGGCCCTTTGCTAGATCAAGAGGGAGGTGAGCAGAAATATCTAACTCTCTTTCATGATCATCTACATGCAGGTAAGGGGGAAAAGGAAGCCACTAGCACGGACAACTGCCACCCAGAGTTGCCTTTTTCCCCCATTATCAGAGCAGAGGGAAGAAAGCACCAAAAGCAAAGTTTAAGCTTATATACTACAGCAAATTAATTTAAGATTTACTGTCCACGACCATTTGCACCAGAAACCTTATAATAGAGCTAAGTTCAGCATCAATTAGAGAACAGAAATAAGAGCTTGTGATTTGTGACCAATCACAGCAAAGCAAGGTAACTCAGATTTTGACTGAGAATTGAATACCAAGCCACAGAGTAAAGAAAGCGTGTGAAAAATTAATCAAACACTAAATTTGGATAAATAATTATGTGCTCAGGAATATTCCACAAACAAGAAGAGAAGTGCATTTTATGAATAAATTATTGTCCCAGATCTAGTACCTGACATGCCATTGGCTTCCAGGTCAAGTGGATGGGATAATGTTTCTAATCATCCTCATTGGTAGCGACTGGAGAACCAAAAATATTATTTGAAATCCACACATTCCTCCAGATTCCTAAGTTGAGCTGTTCTAGCACCAGGTTTTTCTGTTTAAAAAGTGTCCATAATAAATCAACTGACCATTTTCTGTGGCCCTCTCTCTGCCTTACTGACTTAAACGGCTGTTTTCCACTTAACTCTTTACAAGGGAGGTTCGAGAGTGAGTGAGTGTCCGTACACATACACAATAGTGACAGGTATAAGATGGAGCTAAGGGGGAAATTTTCAAAATTAAGTGAGTTAGGAACCTAAGTCCCATTGACTTTCAATAGGACTATTGGCCTTCTATGAATTTAGGTGCTCTTGAAAATGGAATGTAGGCTCCTAAGTCACTCAAGTGCTTTTGAAAAATTTACCCATAGCTACATCTGGCTAGAGCCTGACATTAAAAATTAGCTACCTATGGGCTTGTGTGACAACTGAAGTCTGTGGATGCCAATGCTCCAAACCAGATTAACTGGGAAAGCAAGACAAGTTTTCTAATGATATGGAGGAAGGTGATGCTACGGTGTGTAAGAAATTTAAATAAAATGTGCTGAAATGGTTTAAGGTTACCACTGAGTCCTATCGAATGAAGTATAGAAATCTTAAAATATTTGACAATATCACTCATGTGCATAAAATGTGTAATGTTATGAGAAAATGGAAATGGGGGCGTGGACTGAAGGTGATTATTTAAAACTATTTGCTCTGATATCCATAACAATTGTTCCTGGGCTAATTATAGAGGAGGTAAAGGCAGCCATCTTGACGTCTGATTGATGGCATATACCACATTGGTATGTGCCAGCAATGCCCCTCTGCCATGTACATTGGCCAAACCGGACAGTCTCTACGTAAAAGAATAAATGGACACAAATCAGACGTCAAGAATTATAACATTCAAAATGTTCTCCAGTTGGAGAACACTTCAATCTCCCTGGTCACTCGATTACAGACCTAAAAGTCACAATATTACAACAAAAAAACCTTCAAAAACAGACTCCAACAAGAGACTGCTGAATTGAAATTAATTTGCAAATTGGACACCATTAAATTAGGCTTGAATAAAGACTGGGAATGGATGGGTCATTACACAAAGTAAAACTATTTCCCCATGTTTATTTTTCCCCCCTGTGGTTCCTCACACCTTCTTGTCAACTGCTGGAAATGGGCCATTTTGATTACCACTTTAAAAAAAAAAAAAAAATTCTCTCCTGCTGGTAATAGCTCACCTTAACTGATCACTCTCGTTATAGTGTGTATGGTAACACCCATTGTTTCATGTTTTCTGTGTATATCTATATCTTCCTACTGTATTTTCCACTGCATGCATCCGATGAAGTGGGTTTTAGCCCACAAAAGCTTATGATCAAATAAATTTGTTAGTCTCTAAGGTGCCACAAGTACGTCTCATTCTCTTTGCAGATACAGACTAACCCGGCTGCTACTCTGATACCCCTCTAATATGGTTGCACCAAGATAAAGGGAGTAATTCTAGATTACTACACTGGAGTCTGGCACTGCAGGAACACAAAGATATAATCCATTTCACGGGGACAGAAAATGTAGTGCCAGATACCTTAGCAAGACTGAGGGGGGTTTCTGAGGTGTATTTAGAAGCATCAGTGACAACCCATCCACATCAGTTTTGTGTTGGAGGTATGATGCTGGCAGACCTGGTGCCAGCTCATGCCAAGGCCTCACTGCACACTGACGAATGCATAGCTGGAAACCAGTCTGGCTCACCTGTGGGTTAGTATAGTTAAAATAGAGGTTAGTGTTATTCAACTTTATGGAATGCTTGTAGATTGCTGCATGTATTAATCCTACTTATAAATTTCTGTATCCCATGTTAAGGCTGTATAGTACCCAAGTTTACACTTGTTATTGGGTTGGTGAAAGCTAACTATAGAACTCACAGCTAATTTGGGATTTGTGCCCTGTTTTCTTAACAATCTGCCCTGAGGTTGACATTCTCGCTCATGAGCCACTCCAGACAGTGTGATACTTCTGTTAAGTGATGGTGTAAATAACTCTTCCTCATTCACATTTTCCACACTATTCATGTTTTATGGACCTCTGTCATATCCCTCCTTAGTCATCTCTTTTCCAAGCTGCGTAGTTCATCTTTTTCATCTCACTTCAGATTAAAGCGGTTTAATATTCCTAATCATTTTTGTTGCCCTTCTCTGTACCTTTTCCATTTCTAATATATGTTTTTGAGATGGAGTGACCAGAACTGTATGCAGTATTCAAGGTGTGGGTGCACCATGGATTTATAGAGAGGCAATATTATATTTTCTGTCTTATTATCTATCCCTTTCCTAATGGTTCCTAACATTCTGTTCACCTTTTTTTTTATTTGTTTGTGGTTTTTTTTTTGACTGCCACTGTACATTGAGTGGATGTTTTCAGAGAACTATCCACAATGACTCCAAGATCTCTTTCTTGAATGGTAACAGATAATTTAGACCCCATCATTCTGAATGTATAAATGGGATTATGTTTTCCAATGTGCATTACTTTGCATTGATCAACATTGAATTTCATCTTCCCTTTTGTTGCCCAGTCACCCAGTTTTGTGAGATTCCTTTGTACTCTTCACAATCTGCTTTGGACTCAACTACCTTGAGTAATTTTGTATAATCTGCAAACTTTTCCATCAGTTTACCTTTTTCCAGCTCATTTATGAATATGCTGAAAAGCACTGGTCCCAGTACAGATCCCAGGGAGACCCTACAATTTACCTCTCTCCATTCTGAGAACTGACCATTTATTCCTTCCCTTTGTTTCCTGTCTTTTAACCAGTTGCTGATACAGGAGAGGACCTTCCTTCATATCCCATGACAGCTTACTTTGCTTGAGATCCTTTAGTGAGGGGCTTTCTGAAAGTCCAAATACACTGTATCTACTGGATCCCTCTTGTCCACATGTTTTTTGACTTGCTCCTCAAAGAATTCTAATAGATTGGTGAGGCATGATTTCCCTTTACAAAAACCATGTTGACTCTTTCCCAACAAATAGTGTTCATCTATGTGTCTGATAATGCTGTTCTTTACTCTAGTTTCAACAATTTGCCTCATATTGAAGTTAGGCTTACCAACCTCTAATGGCCAGGATAACCTCTGGAACCTGTTTTAAAAATTAGCACCCCATTAGCTATCCTCCAATCATCTGGTACAGAGACTGATTTAAGTGATAGGTTACATACCACAGTTAGTAGTTCTGCAATTTCATATTTTAGTTCCTTCAGAATTCTTGGGTGAATATCATCTAGTCCTGGTGACTTATCACTGTTTAATTTATTTGTTTGTTCCAAAATTTCCTCTATTTATACCTCAATCTGAGACAGTTCCTCACAGCTACACAAGATTATTGTTACTTACAGGATGCAATAAGACTTACAAAAATGAGCTCTCAGGTTTTTCTGAGTTACACTCTGAGTAAACCCATCAGAGGTTCCTGCAATATTTAAGCTCATATTGCTAGTGCAGCTTTTAATATATACAGATAACCCCCTCTTTTGGTACTTATATATGCTCTTTCTGATCCATTTTGACCTTATTTCACATATTTCAATATCTGTGTTCCATCTATGCCCTCGCTGGTTTGCTGAAACTTTTGTGTTTCAAATTTAAAAAAAAATAAAAACATAAAAAAGAGCAGTTTTTGTTACCGAAAAAAGACAACCACAGTAACTTAAAATAAATTGCATTGTGAAATATTAGCACAATTGTTTTCACCTGTGTGTTGATTTAGTACAGGGACACGGGATGGAGAGGGAGAAGGAAAGTTACTGTCGCCCCACAAAAGGATGCTTTCCATTTAACATGGTGAATAAAAATAATAATCAATCACTTCTAATAAATTCAAACCACATTCACGTTTGGCAGCTGCTCTATTGTGCCAAGAATGTATCCAATACCCCCTTTATTTATGATGAAACAAAAATGACATAACACTTTGTCATGAAAGAATGCCGCTAAATGATGCTTTTTTAATGATATACGCTGTTGTTCTTGAACCAGCTCTTCACTGATTTAGGTTTATCATCCTACACACAGGCTGCAGAAGTTGATGTAAAATGCAGCTGTGGTCAATGACCACGTGATTAAAGTCTGACGCTTGCTCATAGTTACACTGGAAAGACAGGGAGGGAGCCGATGCTTTCAACAAGTGCTTATTGTCTCCCCTCCACCCCCATCTTTTGCAATTTCATTGAAGTGCTGCCATACTAAAATCAGAAGTTTACAGTCTGCTTAGCTGCAACTGGGAGAAAACCCCATGTATGATTGGAATCTGAACTCTATTGGACTTAACTAGATTGGGAGCAGCAATCGAGCTGCTGCCTTCTACTGAAGATTTGGAACAATGGGAAAACCAGTGTTCTGCTGCCCTTTCAACAACGGAGTCTAAACACATCTTTAGTGTCTGGTGATTGCAATAGTTTCACCTCGACTCTAGAGGGACCTGAGCTAATTTTAGGAGTTTGGGATAATATGGCAATTCCCAGACTTGATTTGAGCTTCTCAGGTAACATACATTTTCCTTACTCGTATTTATTATTTACAGTTGGATTTCCTATCAGCACCATTTCTATACAGTGTTGCACCCAGCATAGAAAACGGCATGTTCAACAACAAGGGAAACACTGTTTGTTGCGACTCTCAGACCTTGCATGGAATATTTCAGTTTTGCAACGTTTTACATCACTGCAATTCTTTCCCCTGATTGATTTTTTTTTAAAACACTATGAATCCTGCTCCTTATTCAATATGATTTTGGTACCTAGGGAATGAAGGATCAAGTCCTTTGAGTTTAATATCTACAGAACATCGAGAAGAAGGAAATTGATACCTTGGGCAACTTTAAGACACCATTGGCTTCATCCCAGCCGCACCCAATCCACCTATTAGTCCCAGTGTCTGATTAACAGGCCACATTCAATCCTGGTGTAACTCCATTGAGTTAGGACCAGGGATTCATTTGGCCCATCATGCTTGATAGCATCCTTTGAATCTTAAACTTTGGGAGAGGGCAAGACCAGGATGTAAAAGTTTGTCCACAGTTCTCCTGAAGATTTGACTTCAAAGGAAAATCATCATTTGAGTTCAGATGATTAGGAGAGCCAAAAGGCATTGTTTTAGTTTTTGCTACATTTAAAACCAGTTTGTTTTCCTGGAACCAGTCTGTCAAAGTCTTTTTGCAGTTCAGTCGTTATGTGAGAAACAGATTTGCCATTAAAATGCACAGTCGTGCCATCTGCATACAAATGTATAGAACAGTAATGACATCTCTATGCAAAATCATTAATAAAAAGAGAAAACAGGAATGACTGACACCAATCTACTAGGGGGGAGGGAGACGAAGAGACATTGGCACCTTTGACTGACAAAGGGGGGGAAAGAGACAGCCCTGCAAAGAGAAACAGATTGATGCCTCGTTGAGTGATTCTTTGTCTTCGTGACAGTATATGGGCTGAGGCACAGGCCACCTACTTTCGTTAGCAAACGCCTACAGTGCTTTTGGCCAAAAACTTAAGTGAAGTCAGTGAAAATTGCTTCTATTAATTCTCATGTATTGAGTGCACATGCAGCTCATTCACCTCTTCTCGCAGAGATAGTTGGGGAACGACCTCGTTAGAATCCCAGTCACTTATGGGCTAGCCACCAAAGCAGAAACTAGAAGTCTGCAGCATCATTTTCAGTGGTTAAAGAATCCTGCATTCACTTGCTTATCTAAAAGACCTGAGCCTCTTGACTGCTGCACTGGGCTGGAAAGATCACAAGAGCAGATTTTTAAAGATGTTTTTCAATGCTTCCTACTTAGGGTCAAGTACTGGATGGGCAACCAATGCAGCTTCTCTCACGCGATCTCAGTACTTTCTCTCCCGGCAGAGGAGGGTAAAATTGAAGAATAAGGTGCAAAAAAGAGGGGGGAGGGAGTGGAACTAACTTGAACTTTGAGAAAGTTCTGGTTCAGATCAGAGTTTTTATCTAAACAGGTTCCCTACCACCACCCAATCCCCCCCAAAGTAGGTCACACTTGAGGACACAGAATTACTGCTCTGCTGACTGGGCTGCAGGAGGTGATAAAAGAAGGATGCAGAGAAATATTTTCCTTGCCAGAAATGAGGGTGAATTCTCATCTGAAACCAATGGGCAAATCCTGCACCCCCATTAGGCCATAACCCATAAATGCCCACACTGAGGCACAACCTGCTGGAGTCAGCAGAACTGCTATGTTTCTACTATGCAGGGTAGAGGGAGATGATACAGAGATATCTGTGGTCCCTGTATGATATGAAACTGATTCACAGCACTCCAACTACAGCAGTGCAGAGAAATATTTGGGGGGCACTGTGCACGCCAAGGAAGGGGAGGGGGCATGGCTGGTAGAGCCACAGCACATGGAACCACTGAAGTTACGCTCCTTAACATTACAGGGTGTGGTCATCCTGGGACCCAAGTCCTGTAACATGAGAAGTCAGACAATGGTGGGAAAGCACTTACGTTGTGGCTGAAGAGATCTACTCTGTGCTAGCTAAATGAACACACAACAACGTAGCAATCAGAGGAAAGTATAGTTCTGGTTCATCTCAAATGAGAGTGCAAAGGTCATGAAGGGAAATGTGGGGTCTCAGCCGCTCTTTTTCTTTGTGGGACTAAATGGTCTGTGGTTCAAATTCAGGCCACTTCTTCCTCATGTGCATAAGTGAGGAAAAGAGCAGCAACCAACAGTGATAGGTGGGGTGGTCCCCCCTTCTGCCTCTCTCAGAACCCATCCAGTTAACGCCCTGCAGATTCTCTGTAGCTAGAGCCACAGAACGGGCCCTCCAGGGAAGGGCCTGATGTGTACATTCCTGGACCCAGCTACATCTTATCAGGGGCAGATTATTCCTGCCTCTCCAGTAGTATGATGTGTAGGATGGTTGGGTACTGTTGGATATGGGCTCATAAAAGCATTACCTTGGCAGCATTAACTGGGCCTTCATTATATAGGAAATAGAGTCAGCTTCAGAGCTTTTTCCCTACGAGTTTTCAATTTTTCACTGAAAAGTCAAAATTTTCTGCAGGGACAACCTTCCCAGCTTGCTCTACAATGCGGCTGTTAGGGATGCTGCTCAGACAAGGTCTTTTACAATGGAAAATGTTACACATCCTAAAATGGGGCTCACTAACAGTCCCTCTAGAACAGTGGTCTCCAAAGTGGGGTGCATGCACCCCAGGGGTGCGCAAGAGGATCCCACGGCAGGAGGAGCGTTCCCCCCCCCCAGCAAAAATGGTAGAGCCGGTGCGGCAGGGGGTGCATACTCAATTTTTTTACTGATAGGGGTGCACGATCAAAAAAGTTTGGAGACCACTGCTCTAGAAGATGAGTTAAAGTAACAATCGGCAGCCTTTTGGCTGTAATATGTATATTCATCTCTGACCATTCACAGGAATATCACCAAAGGCTGGTAAGCCTAAAAAACCTACCCATGCAGATCTGGGTTGGTTGAGGGGTGGATGTGTGTAGGTCACATCATCTCCCCTCACTCCCTTCTGCTCTATTATTGTGATGAGCTAGCGGGATATTGAAGTTTACAGGAATCCTACACATGGGGAAAGCACTCTTGTATATTCCCAAACCCTGCCTGATCATCAACAAAGAACGGATGAGTGGATCAGAAAGAAGAGACTATGTGCATGCATATTTATGATTTCGAAACACCTACCAGTGCCCTGGACTTCTTGTCTGTCACCCAGGTGAGTATGCTCAGCTGCAGCCCTCAAAAAATACCCTGGTGGCTTCAGTTTTGGCTACGTTATGCTCAACAAGTCTCCCATGAACTTTGTTTACTTGTCATCTTGTAAACGTGGCACATCTTATTCTCCACTATCAACAAAGTGCTCCACCCTTTATTTTTGTCCAAGTGCTCATGTTTGATTGTAACCCACAGTCATGGGTCACGGCTCAGGTCTTTTGCCGTTTCTAATAACATATGCTGAAAATGCAAAAGCATCAAAACAATGAAAGCCATAAGAACATCTTTACAAGGTATTTGCTAGCACTCGCCCCATGGACTTTATTATTTGAGTAGAAACATTGTAATTGTGGTGGAATTTTAGATTACAGTTTTACATGGACTTCCTAAAGTTAACCTCTACCATTATGCTCCTAAATTTGGACCAATTCATTGTGCCACTTGGAGGAAAGCCATTAATTCTGCACTTGCAACTTTAGTCATATAAAAAGAACTTTTTTTTATTATTCTTGTTTCATAAAAGTGTTGTGCTATTTATAGAAAGATGAGAAAGTAAAATATGCCTCCTTTTAAATCTGGCTTTTACTGCACCCTATAATTTATGGCAATATAATAAGTAATTTGAAAATAAAGATTTGAGACAACATTTCAGCATTAGTGTTTTTAAGACAAAACAAACAGTCAAAATAAAACCTAAACCACAGCAATGAAATCTATCATTAAATGCCTACTTTCTGCTAAATTTATAGTTCTGGCAGCTTAAATCTCAAACATTTCTGTTGTGACCTCTTGCAAAATAAAAATAATTGTATTATTCATTGTGGCTCAAGACCAATATAGGGTCTTGTTTCATCCTAGCATGAACCTTCATACAATCATATTGTGTAGCCATTTAAATTTTATTAATTACTTTTGTTGATTCCAGATGACTGATGTTTTTAGTAGAAAAATCTATAGTATATTGTATACGCTACAGTATGTTCAGAATGGCATATGCAGGGTACTCTAGATGTGACCTGTTTAATCAATGCCTATCAAAGTTCAGTAGAATTAATTTCACTCTATGTTAATATATCAGATATAAAACCTTCTTAGTGTTCATGGAATAAATCAGATACAGAACCTTTTTCCTGTTCATTGTGTGCAAGCTGCTGACATTTTATGGTGCCAGAATGCAGTAAATAATACATGTCAGGCAGTTCAACTGAGTCCATTAACTCTGTCAGACCTCTTTTTTACCATGATGCCTTCTAGCATAGCACATGTTGCTGCTTATCCTACAGACCTCTTTCCGTGAGGAGGAAACATCACTTTTCCTGGGTGACCACATGGTATGGAGGTCGGAGCATGGGACTGGGAGTCAGACAGTCCCAAATTCTAATTTGGCTCCTCCACAGACTCAGTGTGTGGCCTTGGGTGTGTCTCTTCACATCTCAGTCTGCCAACTTGGGGTTAAAAATGCTTGGTTATTTGCAGCGCTGTTGAGAGGATGAATGTTTGTATCATACTTTGATCTTGTAAAATGGGATTATCAAAAGTGCTCAGTGTTGTCTTAATTTTGCTTTTGCTAAATCAATGGCCCTATTGACTTCACTGGGAGCAGAGTCGGGCAAGCAGCAATTTACAAGTGAGATTTTATCTGGGGTAAGTATTGAGTTTATGGGATGTGCTGTACTACCAAGATCCATCCTAGAACCTTACTCATGCCAATACGAATAATACCGGGGAAAGTATGGGAATGGGAGAGCTGTGGAATTTTTCTGCATTCTAGGGTTTCATCCATTATCTGATATAATGGACAGTGAAATTGAACATTTAGCAAAGCTATAGAGATTGCACCTCTCTCTGGCTCCCCAGCCTGCATTACAGTTTCAGATGTAGAAATGAGGGGTGGAATGTGGGATCCTTTTGTTAACTGGTCCACAAATGCACTGAACCATCACATTAGTTCATACATTACAAGAAAAGGAATTAACATTTTTGGAAAGGGAGAAGAAATGTTTTTCATTAAATTTCATAACTGCTGTGCTGCTCATGCTTTTTGAATTCCAGCCTCAGAAACATCTGGTGCTATTTCCATGATTGAGATGATCCACCAAGGACCTGTAATTCCAAGTGCAGGGCCAAATTCGGTCTTTGGATGTGCATAGACTATTCCCATTAACTTCAACGTGCATCCCAAGGCAGGATTTATCTCAGAGTTAACTAATTTTATAGCAGTAAATAAAGTTGTCTTCAGAACAATAAGCCTGATATGAAGTATACCTACATTTTGGAGGGCATTTGGAATCTGACCTAGGATCCAGATCCAAATTTTGCTACCAGTCCTCATTTTTATAATGGACCAAACCAAAACTCTGTCCCCAAACTTTGAAGACTTATGGCCAAGCACCTAAATCAGGACCTAATTATTCAAGGCACTGAGCACCCAGCAGTTTCTGCTGAACTTGGAGTTGCTATATGCTCAGGATGTTTGAAAATCAGGCCACTGATTTAGGCAGTTACATATGGGTTTACAGGCCTAACATTAGTCTCCAACGTTTGAGAATTTTGGCCTAAATCTGGATCCAGATCTCAATGATCACTTGAAACAATCTCCATCAGTACGATTCTCAAATATATTCTCAGCAATGTAAAAATAAAGGTCAAAATTCTGCCCTTGTTATGCCTGTGCAAATCCATTGACTTCAGTGAGGTTTGGCAGGTATAAACGAGGACAGAATTTAGTTCCCTCTCCCTGGTTCCTGAATTAACAGCCCCAAAGGCTTTGTTTTACAGCAAGGAAAGCACTGAGAATCAGAAAGCAAAATCTTTAATTTTTGTTCTCTTTTCAACCCTTATGTAAACCAACTAAATAAATAATAAGCTGAAACTTTAGTAATTAATAATTGATCTTTAGTGTGGCTTTTTGTGCCTTACTACAAAATATTTGTACCCACTTGTAGTATTTTTGTTGTATTTTTAAATACCTTTTTAACCTTGAGACCACTGGCTTTGTGCCTGGAGTAATTGTTTTCTGGTGACAATTTTTCCATAACATTTAACTTAATCTGAATTTATGGAGATGGTTTAAAGGGGGAGGGGCGGATGAACTTTCCATTTTTAATGGTAATTGACAGCTACACGCAAGCTACATTGTACAGTGAAACCCAAATGCTTGAGTGCTTGTCCTTTTGCTTGATAATTAAGCAATAGTTTATGATTAGTTCTTATACAATGAAGATATGAACCATGGATGTTGCAGTTTGTGAAAGATGATTTTGGTAAACACTAATGGCCCATGATACGTTTCTCGTTAGCCCCTCGAGAAGCTAACATCTTTTTCTAGGGCCAATGATAGCTTTTAGCTTGTCCTCCAAAAACTGAAAGCTCTTGTACTATATTTCACCTGGAAGAGCTGGGTTCAGACATGAGTTGGCAACCCTAGTCAGTGCAAAAAATTAAGTTGCGTACAGAGTGGGGTGAATTATGGAGGTCATGGACTCAAGACAAATCTTACTCTTTGTGCCAAACCTCTGAAAATGGGCTTCACAGGGGAAGTTCAGCTAGGCTGGCTCTGGAATCTCCCCCTGCAGGCTGCCGAATGGCACGAGGCTTGCTTTGCAGTTTTTAGTACAGCCCCAGCTGCAATGGATTTAGCTGCTGCATTGCTGTCCTCCCCTTGTTGGGAGTCGGTATTTAAAGAGACACAAGGCTTTAGGGCAAGCATTTGATTTTCTATTAAACATTTTAACTGTTTTTCAAAAACCGTGGAATTTTCCATGTGGAATTTCCCCCCAAAACCAATTATGAAAATCCCTGCATTTTTCTCCTAAAAACAAAAGCAACGAGTAACCAATATATGTTAAAATGGAAAAATAAAAAAGGTTTTACTTTTGATTCAGGCCTTAAATTATTAATCTGAGCAACAGAAGGAAAGATACTAGAAAATGTACTGTAGGGAAAAGCCCTGCAAAACTAATCTAACAGGTTATTTCAATCTCTTAATTGTGCGATTCTGTTGATTTGTTTTTATTTATGAGCTAGACGGCATCCCTTGAATCAAAACAATGCAAGTCTAAATATTCCACATCCCTGGAAATGGTGAAAGTTGTATTCCTTAAGTAACAGCGAATATTTTAATTAGAGATGAATCTAAACACCTCTCCGATGTTGGGAAAGTTTGGATCAGGTTCCCAATTTTGCATCTTCTCTCTATTTCTATAACATGCTGAATAAACCCCCAAAGTCTGAACTTTGGCTATATATCCCCCAAATTCCTGGATATTCCCAAACTTTGCAACTCAAGTACATCTCTAATTTTAAATGAACCTTAGATAGGGAAACTAAGGCACAGAGAAGCTAAGTGACTTCCCTACGTTCACACAGCAAGTCAATCACAGAGCTATGTCTCCTGACTCTCCGGCCAGTACCCTACCCCCACTTGACCATGCTGCCCTTCCAAGATTTAAAAGCAAAAGGCTTGCTTTTAAAGACAAAGCAGCTGACACTCTAGCAAGTATCCTCAAGGAGACAACAGAACTGCTTAACAATTTTTGGAATGAAAAGTTCTTATTGAAAAATGTTTTTTTCAAAAGCAATGTTCTCCCACAAAACATTGAGGGTGTTGTCCAAATTTTGTGTTTTTCATGAAGAATGTCATTCCTTTTTCATTTGTTAAAATCAAAAAAAGGGTTATTGATAATGGGATTGAAATGGTGATTAAAATTTTTCATTTACCAAAAAACCCCCAAAACATGTTTTCCGCAAACAAAAAATTCTGATGGACATTTTTACAATAGTTTTGAAATATATACAATTTTAAACACCACAAAAAAATGGGGAAAACAGCTAAAGTTCTAAAACTTTAAAATGAAAGCAACTTCAAAATTTGTGAAGTTTTTCATGAAAACAGATTTTCAGTTTTCTACCAGCTTCTAGAGACAAGCACTTATTCTCTTGATTTTCTTATAACTTACTAGACCACGGTAATATCACATACAAAGACATAGTAAAATGCTTACAAACACAAGTGTCGATATACACACAAGAAGAAAAGCAATTTCTTAGACTCTCACTTGAAATTGCTCCCCAGAGAATGCTATTAAAAATCGATGCAAGCAAAAGAGTGTTAGTAAACACCTTTATGATGAAATAATTGTAAAGAATGCACTGTCACATAGGAACTTGTACCTACAGTCAAGGACAATTGCTTTACTATATTTAATGCAGTTGTGAAACATGAGTTGTCATTTTCATGTGGTTAGGCTGAGAAGATTGGTGTTGATATATTTTTTTAATTATGCCTACAAGGCTAATGGATCAGAATATACATTGACTCAGACTGCATTCCAGAACACATATTTTATAATGGAATGTTAATGCACAGAATATTCAGATATTGTTATTTTTGTGATGCAACAAATGGCTGCTTCACATTGTGTAGGATACTATTGTTGGAGGAAAGATTAATTGACAATAGTACTCTGAAGTTATGATTTGATTAGAGTTTTTCCTGCATTTGACTAATCCTTTTGTTACTCTACAGAAAAATATACAGCGGAGAGATTCTCCATAGCATGAACAGATTGCAGACGGGGTAATTTGTTTGAAACTGATGAAGTAGCTCAAGTCATTACCTAACAAGATACAATAATTAGCATGATTTTGTTTTGAAGACTGAATGGTCCAAAAAAGATGGGTATTGGGATATAAGGCCTTTTAAAATCTCACTGGATCAAATTCAGTCCAGGTGTGTATTCCCCCAAATGGTAAATATCTGATGGCTGCACTGTATCTTATATGAAATGACTTGATGTCTCAGTCCGGTTCCAACTCAGGGTATATGGGTCCATATCACCAAAAACCACCAAAACAACTTGTCTTAATTTGTAACTTTGTTGGCAGTCTCAGAGGAACCAAATAACGAATGGGTGTGATGCCTGACTACCCGGTCACCCCTAAGAACAGTCCTTCCAGGACAGCAGTGGCACACTTGAGAAACTGCGTGAAGAAGTTTGCATAGCTGCTTCCCTTCATTCACTTGTTCTGCTGATAAAGGACTTCAGAGTCTACGGCTCTAAACCTGCCAATATCCACAAGCTCTAAATTTACTGTTTTACAATCTTCTACTCTAAGTGAGGAAAAGGGATTCAAGATAGCACTGCCATGGTTAACAAATGGAGCTGGTGGCAAAAGGAGAAAAAAAATGTTAACCTCTCTGCTCCCACCATTCACCAAAATTCCATTTTGAAGGAAATTCTCCAGCCAGCTCTTAATAAAAAATAAAAATGGATTCTCACTTCAGTTTGGCTCATTGTGGATCTGTGATTTGGTCAAGACAATGGGCCACATTTGCCCTGTTCTGGTCGGCAGTTGCACTAAGGATGGATCTGGCCCATTGTTGACTCTGAGAAGTTTTTAGCATATTTCACCAAGCTAATAGTGAGCTAGGTTCTTGTTTCTTGAGCAGGCATTATTACCTAACCATTACCCATAAGTGTGCTGCCTGGGTTTTCTCCTCACCTCCCTCTTTACTTCAATTCCACAGCTCTATTTGACTTGACACACTCCTTTAAAGGACTGAGATTGTCATAGAATTAGATGTAGATATTGCAAGATTACGTGCCACTAAGTTCATTTGCTGCAAGTTAGTCTCGTTATTTTGACAGTGCCTTGTCCTTTTTAACTGTTTGCCTGGGGAATAAAGAGGTGGAAAGTACAGTGGACAGTGGGATCTCTGTTATCCAATACAACAATCATTAATTTTCAAAAACTGTTGTTCCATGCTATTTGTCAGGAGGCATCATTTTCCCAGGCAACAGCCTATAGACAGAGTGTGCACACCTGAGTCTGTGAGAATGGGCTACACATATCCAACTTGGTCTTTTTTGATTGTCCCTTTTTCATCATTATATCTGAAATGAAGCTTTGTTACAGTTTAATAAGCACAATAGCTCATTTGGAGTACTGTGTGCAGTTCTGGTCTCCCATGTTTAAAAAGGATGAACTCAAACTGGAACGGGTACAGAGAAGGGCCACTAGGATAATCAGAGGAATGGAAAACCTGTCGTATGAAAGGAGACTCGAGGAGCTCGGTTTGTTTAGCCTAACCAAAAGAAGACTGAGGGGGGATATGATTGCTCTCTTTAAATATATCAGAGGGATAAATACCAGGGAGGGAGAGGAATTATTTCAGCTCAGTACTAATGTGGACACGAGAACGAATGGATATAAACTGGCTGTGGCGAAGTTTAGGCTTGAAATTAGACGAAGGTTTCTAACCATCAGAGGGGTGAAATATTGGAACAGCCTTCTGAGGGAAACGGTGGGGGCGGAGGACCTGTCTGGCTTTAAGATTAAGCTAGATAAGTTTATGGAGGGAATGGTTTAATGGGATAACGTGATTTTAGTCAAATCAACAGCGTGCCATCGCTGGTAAATAGTATCAATGGCCAATGAGGGTCTGGCTGGAGAATCTTGCGTACATGCTCGGGGTTCTACTGATCGCCATATTTGGGGTTGGGAAGGAATTTTCCTCCAGGGTAGATTGGCAGAGGCCCTGGAGGTTTTTCGCCTTCCTCCGCAGCATGGGGCGGGGGTCGCTAGCTAGAGGATTCTCTGCGACTTGAAGTCTTTAAATCTCAGAATTTGGGGACTTCAACAACAGTCAAGGGAAAGGGGTTGGGTCAGCTTTTGTGGCCTGCATCATACGGGAGGTCAGACTAGATGATCATAATGGTCCCTTCTGACCTTAAAGTCTATGAGTCTATGGCAGAGGCTATGGAGACAAGAACTCTGAGTCAACAGTAACAAATGGCATTAGATTGCTAGGAGGACAATACAGTGCTAGCAGATTATGTAGAGAAATGAAATCCAAGACCAGAGAGAACACACAAAATGCAAGGGTGATACTGTTCATAGAAACACACAGATCCTGATTTTGCAAGCTGTTCCACACGCATAGACCCCTATACCTTCAGGGCCCCATTGACCTCACAAAACCATTTGCAAAACTGGGTCCATCATGGGTAAGTCTACACAGCCCACAGAAGCAAGCCTCTTATCCTGGGTCAAAAGACTCACATAAGTGCTCTAAAATTAGCTGTGTAGACAGCACTTGAAGTTACAACTCAGGCTGAAGCATGGGCTCTGAAGCCACTTTCAGTATTCCAATTTCCAGCCAGCCCTTTTGGTAAACAGTGAAAGAATATTGCTGGATAATAAGCATATATCAACTCTACTGGCAAAGCATTATTAATAAATGTGTATTATTTTTAATTAATAGTTTACTTATAAATGCGTATTATTAATTAGTACTATGGTTTCTCTTCCAGGAGCATAGAATTAAGATCTATGAATCAGAGGTGATGCACGGGGGGGGGGGGAGGGGGGTTAAGGAGAGTGGACATGCAGGGTCACTTCCCCCCCAGATTTGCTGCTTGGCTTGTACTGAGCATGCTCACTAACACTGCTGAAGCCCCTGCCCTCACTCTGCTCCCCCTCCCCCGATGGGTCTTCTCTGTCTAGGATTCTAATTTACAACATGAATGATGCCAGTTCATCTAGCCAGTGCTACAGACTATTCCATGCTATGAGGCCCTAGAAGAAAAGGGAGAACAAGGAGATGTTTAACAATACACACTGGAAAAGTGAAATGGTTTTAAAATTTTGAATAGTTTTTCTTCTCCCTCCAAAAAGACAGCCCTATTAAATGGCACATTTAGAGAAAGAGCCTTTTCTCCTCCACTAAAAGGCTTCAAAGCCCTTTAAGGTACGTCTACACTGCAGTAAAAGACCTGGCCCAAGTCACGTGACACAGGCTCAGGCTGCGGGACTAAAAATTGCAGTGTATTCATTTGGGCTTGGGCTGGAGCCCAGGCTGGAGCCCAGGCTGGCATTGAAACCACATGAGAGGGGTGGATCTCAGAATCCAGGCTTCAGCCTGAGCCCGAGTGTCTATGCTGCTATTTTTAGCCCTTCAGACAAAGCCCCACAAACCCAAATCAGTTGACCCAAGGTCTAACCGTGGGAGTTCAGCACCTTTGAAAATTCAGGCCTCTTAGGCACCTAAATAAGGACTTTTGTCTGTCACTTGTAGAAAATCTTGGCCTAAGTACCTCAATTTTTGAAAGCCTTGGCTTTACACTCTGGGGCTGCCAAATTCCACCTTTCATTATATGCTTCCAGCTTCTATTTTTAAAAATACAGATAAGCTTCAAAACCAACTTTTGAAAATATAAATCCCATCAGACCGGTGCTTAGAGGATTAAGATGCTATGTGCATTGTAGATAGTACATTATGCCTTTGGAATATTATTTTGAGCTGAATGCAAGTTGTGAATTTGAACATTTAGGAAAGCGACTTATCACCTTATTTACTTACGAGTGAAAGACTTCGGAAAAAACTCATTTTGAAGACCTTTGTTACAATTAACTGCCTATAATATAGCAAATCTTTATCTCAGATCTCTTTTAGTGCTTTGTCAGTTTATAGATATAGTAAGAGTTCTGCAACTGCCAGTCCCCACTTTAACCTTTTTTTTTTTTTTTTTTGCTTGTTTTTATTATATTTAGACGGCCAGCATAGCAGGGGACAGAACAACTATCTGTATAGCCCAAACAGACAATTGGAAAACATATCATTCTAGAATGACTTCAGTCCTTTCCCACAGGTGTATTTAACTCTTAAATGTTTAATGACACCAAGGTATGCAGACAGGGCCGGCTCCAGGAACCAGCCCACCAAGCTTGTGCTTGGTGCGGCTCCTGGGGTGGGGCAGCGTGGCGCTCCGGCTCTGGCCGCTGGGGAGAGCGGGGCCGCAACTGGGCTCGCCGCAGGGGAGCGCGGAGCTCCGGCCACCAGCGGAGCTGCGGCGGGCTCTCCGCCCTCCCCCCCGGCGCTCCGGCTGGTCGGGAGGAGCGGGCCCGCGGCCGGGCTCGGCACCCTCCCCTGCCGTGCGGGGGGGGGGGGGAGGGGGCGCGGTGAGAGGCTTTTTTGCCTGGGGCGGCAAAAAAGCCAGAGCCAGCCCTGTATGCAGAGTTGGTGTAGCTGTTTCGATCCCAGGATATTAGAGAGACAGGTGGGTGAGGTAATATCTTTTATTGGACCACCTTCTGTTGGTGAGAGAGACAAGGTTTTGGACTACAAAGAGCTTGCCAACAGGTCAGGGAAGTATCTTCACTCGTAATGTGGCGTGACAATGGCTCTAGGCATTTTATTCATTTGAATGATGCTCTGCAAAGCTCCCCTATGACAGAAGTAGTTTGCAAAAGGGAGTACTCTGATAGGATCCTTGTGCTGAGTGAATAACTGATTCTTCTGTGGCAGTTCAAGGAAAAAAAAAATCCACCCTCAAGTCAGACCAAATCTGAAATTTTTCAGACCGTTTGGTGAATTGAAAAAGTCCATTCCAAGTCTGTTCCAGAGTGGGAGTTCAAATCCTTCAGTGTATGCTTAAACCTATTGAAGTCAATGCAACTTGTGCATGTGCTTAAGTGCTTTGCTGAATTTCATCTTATACGAGGGAACTTTGTTGACAGCGTTTATAGAATCTGTAGAGACTTCCGTATTTTCGTGCTCTGCACTCATTACTGCTGGTAGTCATAACTACAGCAGTATGTACGTATCCCCTTAATATTATTTACATGTATCCATTAGAAGACTGGCAATTTGCCAGAGTTGGAGGTGTTTGGTAGGAAGGGATCTGGAGATTCAGTAACGGAGGTCACAGTGCTAATTGCCTTGAAAGAATGTTATATTTCTTTTGGTCAAGGTAAAGTAGGTTGCAGTCATTGCCACCAACATGCTTTACATTTCATTAGTTTAAGTTTTCATCACTTTTATTTTAAAAAAGAACTTAGCACGGCTCTTATTTCTTCCATGGCATTGTATTTAGGACATAATACTGTAGATGTAAGTAGTAAGGATGCACAAATATTGAAACCTCTCTTTCCCCCCCCCCCCCCTCTCTCTCTACAAGCACTCCAAGATACTTTCCTCACCCTTGGTGTGCCACTCCTAGCCCTTTGTTCAACATTTCCTTCCAACGCACCTGGTACCTCCCCATTTCTTGAAAGATACTAGGGAAAGAAGCCATATTTTATATAGCTGTGCATTTGTACACACACAGTTCACAACTTACACTGGCATAATCGAGACAAAAATCTGGTCTAAATAGGTGTGTGTATGTCAGCTGAGTTACTCTTGATTTGGACCATCTTAACTGAGATCAGAATATGGCCCGTTGTATGTAAAAGAGACAACCCAGTACAAAAATCATCTCAGTGTGTATGGGCACAGAATCATCTACACTCCGTAACCTAACGGGTGGCCTGCTGTGTGTAATTAGGGCAAGTTATCATCATGCTGTTGTGGTAAACCTGAATGGACTTTTTACAACTGTAGTGCCACAAAGTCCAGGAATGGCATATGGAACATCAGACATCCATAAAGCCCTGCAGAGAACCAAATTACTTTTAATCCAAAGAAAAAGATTAATGTCTTGCAAGTATTCCCTTTAAGCAAGGATGTTACCCTTTTTTCCCCTAAGGGAGATGAGGGAGAAGACAGTTAAAATGAAAATAGAAAAATACAGACGTAAGAATAATATGAAGCCATAGGGCCAGATCCTCAGCCGCTCCACAAGACAAATGGAACCTGTCACAACAGGGCAGCTGGGGATTTCCCTCGAGTACCTGAATCACTGGGAGACATCAGGCAGAGTGGATGGTTCTGTATCACCCCATCTGCTCCTGCCCCTACTGTAACACAGCGGGTATTCCAGGTGCATGCCAGAGATGGGAGGGAGGCATGGTCACACCATGCTGTGTTCTGGTCCTCTTGAGCTAGTGGATTAGCCCCCTTAAGAGCCCATTCCAGATGGAATAAGTTAGAGCAGCCCAGAATCTCTCAGACCACAGTGGGGTGCATGGGAATAACTAAGCACAGAACTTGGCCTTTTGAGTTTTCCCAGCATACCAAAGTTCAGCCCGTGGAATTACCCATCCTAAACAACTGCGTTTGGAGAACAGCAGTATCCAGCCACCCAGAGACTTTTGCAGCTTTCTCCACTGAAAAGGCAAGGTGCTGTGAGTAGGGCCCTGACTGTTCAAACACTGGCAACGAGCTATAAAGAGTTTCAAGTTTATCAAAGCACGTTTTCATTTTCCTTTGTTTCTGCCTTCACATTTAGCCCAAGAGATGGAAAAGTGGTTTTTAAATGCTATTTATATGAAGTATAAAAGCTCAGAACCTTTTGAAGGCTGGAAAGAAAACTTCGCAAAATGTTGCTGAATGAAAAAGGATACGGTATTTGCCAACACAGACATAGCGCTAGGCACTGTAGGAAGTATATAAATGGATTGTGGGCTGTGGGTTCTCTTTTTTTCCCTTTTTCTTTTTTTTAAACTTCTCTCTCTCTCCCCCTGAAAAAAGCTCCCATTAAAAGAATGACCCTAGTTCCAAATACAAGCCCCTATTCAATAAAATGAGCATAAAACATATTTTCACATCATTTCCCTGTTTACTCTGACTCATTTTTTTCAAATAAGTTGAAGATGATAATTTTTATGGACTTTTATTACCAAGTTTCCAATACACGTGGCATCTGGCATCCTATAAAACCTACCACTACTGCACCCCACCCATGGCTTTGTTCCAACTTTTCATGTGTTCTGCTATTATTATAATGATGTATGGTAGCACCACTAAAGTTTATGTTCTGTCAGTGTTTCCATTAATAAACCCAATTTGGATGGGTGTTCCAATGCAGGTTTATGAATCTATTGTGTGGGGAGGAGGGGGAGTGAAGTTTGTCACAAGTGTTTTCTCCCATTACTTCATGAAAATTCATTGTCTTATTTTCATTCGATTAGGAGAACGGGGTGAGGTTGGGAAATAGTCGTCTTTTGGTTTAAGATCATTTTCTTTTGTTATTCTACTTGGAGTCTCAGTGAGGTGGGGAATGGCTGGTAGAAGATGCCAACCCTACCATGGTGGCATCAGCCGTCCCCCTGTCAATTTTCAGCACACCATTTCAGATGTTGATGGCAAAGTTTATAAAAGGGCCACCTCCCCTTTTGCAGGAGCAACTGCCACCCATAAAATCTCTGCCTTAATTTTACACCCACCGTTGAATTGAAGGCATAAAGCCGAGTAATTGCACTTCTAGCTACTTTATTGTGGGAGTAAATCAGGTAGCTAGAAGTGCAAAATACACAGCTAGGTACTGGCAGTTCATTTAGGGGGAGGAAACCAATTACAAGAACAAATTTTATGGATGCAAGTTGTCCCAATAAAAGGAAGGCAAACAACTATTTTCAGCTGGTGTGAAGTTCCTGGGTATGAAGGAAACCTTCCAAAAGTGCGGACATGATGCCAAACAGTTGTCTTAATATGAAATAGTAGTTCAGAGATATCTGAGCTGCCCCCATTCATCAAAATGGGGGGTTGACACTAAGCCTAAAGATGACTGTCCGAATAGCAACAGTGTTAACATTTCACTGTTGCCCATGTTATCAATAAAATCCATCTAATCTGGGATTGTGGGTAGTTTGGCTACTTTTCCCCAATCTGACCCTTTACTCTACTTAAGAAGAAAAACAAAAAAACAAAACAAACACAAAACTTGCATATAATACATAACATTTCATATGCTGAGTCTTTGGAAGGGTAGCAGCTGTTTGTTTAAAAAAAAATTAAACAACTGAAACCAAGGTTTAAACAACTGAAACCACATTAAAGTCTTTGGGGCAGGGACCATCATTTTGTTCTGTGTTTGTCCACCTCCGAGCTGAAGAGGATTCTAGTCTAAGACTAGGGGTCTTAGGTGAGTCTGCAATCCAAATCAGATCCCCCATCTCATTTGAGATGGGCCTGAATTACATTCTTTGGATCTAAACTACAAAATATGGCTTACGTCCAGTATCCACTGTTATTGTTATGGAACTGAATTCTTATGATGTACTCTTTTTTTAAATTAGAGGATTAGTATCTAAACTTATGACCCAACCTGCACTGTTAAAGTGGGGCCTTAACCACCGACCAATATCCTGCCATTCACCAGCTGCTGTAATTATCTCCAATTACCAAGCGTTCATAAATTTAAGAAATTCAGAGTGAAGATTACACTAAAATGCAATCCAGGCACATTAAGGTGTGGAAATGCAGAGTTCGGCACCCAAACCACCTTAACTCTGCCCTATATTGATGCCAGGCAACAACCATATGATTAGAATTAAGGCATTTTACTGTTTGTGATCTCACTTTAGATTAAACTGAATTTTAAGAACACATCATGGGGTGGGGTTTATTTCCATTCTGCCCCCCCCCCCACTTTCACAGTGTCACTACCAACTACAATCACGGAGTACTAGCCAGTCAGTCTGGATTCACAGCCGTTCTGCATTGTTAGAGCAGTTGAAGTGCACTGGTGAATCTGCCCCTTCATTTGCAGTTGTTGATTTACTGGTTTAGAAGTTTGTGTCAGTGAGACTGGTACTATGTAAAGTGTGTGGGGGGAGGAGGGATAAGGGGAGCTCAGTCCTTGAGTCCCAATGTCCTCTGCTTCCTGAATGCTCATGCCTCAGTTCCCCTGGCTGTGCTCTCTGTGTGGGGTAGAGTTGAGACATCAATGCAATGGGAGCCTTTAAAGTGCTGATGTCCAAAGTAGCATGCAGCTACATCACATTAATGGAGAGTGACAGCTGGGAAAAGCAATCGTACCACAGACTTACGACAACCAATAGAATTGTTGCATGCACATTAGCTGTAGAAGACAGGTGGTAATTGGTGGAGTTCTCAGATATTACACTGGCCCAATTTTAAGAGCTACCAGAGCTGCCTGACCCAACTGTAGCCAATATCATCATCATAACAATTATATAAAACAATCATTAATACCTTAGCTTAATTACAACCTAGCTTTTTCAAATACAGCCCATGCATGGGATTTTAAGTGTCTGCTATTCCATTATTAAGATCATTTGGGACAAAAAGAGGAGCTGACAGATGTTAACTATTTTTTTCCCCAGAGGACCCAGTTTTTAATTAATTTTAACAAAACAATTAGTGCATTTACTGGTAAATTCTCAGAAAATTCTCTCTGTACTCCAAGAGTAAGTGCTGCAAGTTTGGGACAATATTCTGTCTTTCCTACATCACACTCATGTTGAAACCCTGTGTTAAGTGCAAAACAGAGCTCAGCCTCAACTATGGAGATGCAACCAGAACCTCCATAATCTTCATGGTATCCAAAACACAGAATAAGACAGGACCCTGCCTTGAAGAATTTTCCATCCAAATGCAGAATAGACAGTGGGAAGGGAGCAGGAATAGAGCAGGTGGTAGGAAGGAATACAGAACGGATTTAAACAGAACTCCAGCTAGCTTTAAAAATTGAGTGGCCATTAGCCATATTAGAATAGTGCAACGTAGCAGGAGAACTCAAGAAAACCCGCCTGCCAAACAAGTCAGACAAACTCTTGCTGTGTTCCCCAGGCGTGGGACATTAATCTAACAGGTACGAAACTACAGTGAATCAAACATATGTTTTTTCTTATTACCAGGCTTACAATAAAACAATATGTCATTTTCGGAGGTTGGAGTTATATCATTGCTTGCAGCTTCAGTTTCAACACCTTCTACAGCAGTGAAAGGGTAAATTAAACAACCAAATAAAATCCCAAATGCGTTTCTTCTATTTCAGTGAATACAGTGCTTCTGACAAGTACTGAACTGACAGTACTGAAGTTTCTCTCCACAAAACATACACACAGCATGAGGGTTAGTAGAGTGCATACACCTCTAACTCTAACCATGGGACCACTTCCAGGGTTAGATGAAAGCATTTAAGCTACCAGGCCCGTCCAATCCTTGGTCCTGTGTTCAGCCTGCCAAAAAGATGTCATGGTATGGGAGTATTTTTTACATTGAATAGACATTGTTCTTAGGGCTCTGGATTAGTACAACTAACTTTCCCCCAAAGGGCTCTTGGAAGAAGTTTTGAAGAGAGCTCTGCAATGTGGATATTTGTCCTCTTGGGAAAAAAAAAAAAAAGACGGAGGACATTACCTCATTTTAGATACATTGCTCAACTAGACAGTGCTATTTTTTTCCCCCATGACCTCAGCTGGATTCTAACTGATGTCCTAACCAGGAAAAGCTTTATCACCTTTACCAATATCCTGAAGCATATCAATCCTCTCCAAAATGTTTACGGGGGAATTTAATTTAAATACTAGAACAGTGAAGAACTTAAAGCAAAGGAGTGAGTCGGATATCATGCAGTGCAGAGTTGGATATCACCCAGAGAACAGTTACACTGGCTTTTCCACATAGCTCTGCCAGTGTAATTCCCTGCGGATCTTTAACCCCAAACTTGGGTGTCTCTTGCGCAGGCACGGCTGTTTTGTAGTTGTACTGGTTGTTTTATGCTCTCAAATGCCAGCTACTGACTAGGTGAAACGACAACACACTTTGATTTCCAAATATTAAGAGAATACAAATCTAGGAGCCAAATGCAAAGAGCCATTCTGCAAGGTGCAATTCACTGTCTCTAATAAATATGCAACTAGAGTTATGTTGTAATTTGCAGAATGGTGCCACTATGATATACCGGCTGTGTCTGTTGTGAGGTATGTTGCCATCTAATGGCTGGCCTATAGAAAGAATAAGGGACCTACTACTAGACCTGTGTGAGGGAGTTCCCCTTTAGTTCAAGTGAGAAAGCCGTGTGATTTAATGCAGAAGGACCAATGTTCTAGTCAGTTCCTCAGGTTTGCATTTAAGTGCATCTGTGATTCCCCAGAACATTATAAAAGCCACGATGCATTAGTGCTCCAGCTCATATGCAACTACCTGAACTCAGTAATCAAAAGGCTGGCAGCACTATCCAGAGTGGAATTGTTAAAATTTTGCCTTGGGGCAGGATGAGGCCTGCCTGCTGCACTTAAGTAGCCTGCATGGTATATTCAGGTTCTGTAACGTATAAAACGTTTCTAGCTCTCAAGAATGGAATGTTCACCTTCCAAATACAAAGTAAGTTTAATCAAGGCCCTGTAGTTTTCCTGAGCCTGCAGGCAGCTTGAAACAATGGCTCTGGATTTGGTCTAATTGGCATATCAACTGCAAAGCCTATTGGTGACACTTTACATATCAGTATTAACTATTTCACTGTTGATCATTTTATCAAATAAAATTTGAGGAGGAGCAGGAGCAAAACCAGGGGGACGGGGGGAGGGGCAGGAGGAGAAAATTGGATGTTGCTGTAGGGAAGGACCTACAGCATAAAAAAAGGAGACACAAAAACAAGGAAAAGGGAGAGAAACTGTGAAAAGAGGAGAAGGGGGCGGCAACTCAGAGAGGAAACAGCAGTGGCCCTAGAATTGAGGAGATTTTTCTGAATGTGACTTAGTAAATAACAATGAAAATAACTCAAAGTTCTCAATAACAGTCATTTTCTTCCTTTGATTTTTTGTGTAAACCCCTCAGTGATATCAGCAGTGCGTCACTGTAGATGAAGTGTGAGTATACACGCTGGAATTTCAATCTCAGCACAGGGACCATCACAAAAAAGGGGAATTCTTCCCTCTCTATGAAATGAGATTGGCATCCCTGGCCCAAACGGATACGTCCCAAGGCATGGCTTGGGGTTCCACTCATCCTGCACACTAGGTAGTGCTTGGTGGGAGACCAACACTACTCCTTCTGTATTGGAGGAGGAGTAGGACTATATGTGGTTAACCGTGATGAATATTCATTAGGATTTCTCCCTGTAAAATAGAATGCCTTATGGAACACCTTCGATACCTGGCATTTTCCAGAGAGCAATGGAGAATGTAATATAACCAGTGCACCCAGTGTGTCATAGTGAAGATCAAGGACATCCTCATTACAAAGTGATACTGAACATCTGTTAATGCTAGAGAAAGTACTTCAAAGAATGGGGACAGCTGGACTTCACATAAAATGAAGCAGACTAAGTGCTTATTCATGAGACTTGAAGTGGGGCACCGATGCTGCAGGAAGGAAAGACCAGAGACTGATCCACCCTGCTGCAGACAAGGTCATTTCACAGCAACTAGAGATGAATGAGACCTATCAGGGCATTTTGGCGCCTGTTCTGCAAGCATGTGCTTAAGCTTTACCCATGGGAGTAGTTCCATTGACTTCAGTAGGGCTACCCACAGGCAAGTATATTTAATCACCTGGTCCTAAAGGGATGTAAATACTCCCTCTTCTTTCTCCTCCCTGGGGCTCTATCCTTGGTTCTCATCTCTCTTCACTTACAGCTTAGCCACGAATAAATATAGCCACTCCCCAGGTTCTGGTATAATTTCTATACTTATGGCTAGAGTTGAAACTGGAATTTCCATTCCGCAGGCAATTCTGAACGATTCCCATGGAACCAAAATTCAAAAAAACAAACAAAATATTGATTTGGGACCATTGAAATGATTTCTATAAAAGCTAATTATTTTATAAGGCTTTATTTCTATATTGGCAGAGCAGTAATATATATAATAAAATTAATTATTTTAATTAATTTTTTAAAAAGGTAAGAACTAAACACTGACATTATCAAAAGAAAATGAGAATTTAAACTATTTTTTCTGCCTTTGCCCCCCCGCCAAGAAAAATCTACACATTCCCATGAAACATTTCAATTTCAACAAAATAGCATTTTCTGCTGAAAATTTTTAACCAGCTCTACGACTCACAAATGAACCACTAATTTGTCTCCTACTGTCCAGTCCTACATGTCAAACTGTGTCCTCCACAAGACCAGGTGGCATGCCAACAAATCAAATTTAACAGTCAAATCTAAAATAGTCCGTTTCCCCTTCTCTGAATTCTCCATTTCCACACTGCTGTTCATGCCAACACTACCTTCCCAGCTATCCATGCCCAGAGCATTGGGATCATCTGTAACTCTTTCTTTCCTTCTCCCCACACATTCAGGCCAGGACAAAACCCAACCACTTCTTTTACAATAGAACAAAAGTCCCTTGTGATTAAAGCCAGGAATTACCCTAAACGGAAGGTCTTTGGTGCAGGAGTGATATTTATTCTATGTTCTGCACAGTACTGAGCACATTTTCTGTACTCAGATATAAAATAGTGTCCCTGATGTCTGCCTGAGAAAGAAGGGCACTGGTGGAGAAGGGGCAGATTTAGCCTAGTTATCTGAAAATAAGCCATTAATAAAACAAAACCATCACCGTGAATTTGTAGTTTAAACAAGATATCAAGTATGAGGAGAAGGGTGGAAATGAAGTGGCTACAAAAGAGTTAACTTCATTGTGAGAGGACAAAAAGCTCCATCCAAGAATATGCTGAGAACATAAAAGATTCCGCACGCTGACGTATCAGTAGTAAGTGGTACAAGCGTTTCAGTACAGTTGCAAGATCATCCTGAAGTTCCTGGCTGAAGAAATGTGTTTGTAGAGACTGCTGAGTATAGATATTCTATTACATTGAGAGTTCCCTTCACAAATGTGTGGTTACAGTTATGTGCTACAAATCACACTATGGGTTCTTTTGTTGCTCTTCTTCAAAGCAACCAGCCTCCTAATTATTGACTATGATCTCAAAGTGATTACAACTTAAATCCAGAAACTTAACTCAGTGATTTACTGATTTTTAGGGTCCAAATAGGATATGAATTCATATTATAAGAGCATAGCAGAGATTAAAAAGGCAGAATTCCTTAATGTGCCAAAAATGTGTGCCAATTTGTCTCCAACTAGTTAAAAGGCAAATACACAGATTGATTTCTTTTCCTTCCAGTACATCCCACATTGACTATTTCCTAAAACCTTCTGTCTAATGTATAATAGACTGCTAAGTCTTCAAAAATAGCACTTTTTATAATCATTCAAGTAGGAATGGGAAAAATCAAAGACATTTGGCTCTACTTAGTCAACCGTATGCACATGCAAATTTGAGCAAGCACACAACTCATTCCTGCACTTGTCATGCACCTTGTCAAGGCTAATGTAGCACACACGCAGGGGTTGAATTATGTCAAGGCTACATGGAAGGTCAATGATTTGGGGTCGTAGCAGCAGGGATGCAAGTTAGGGCAGCCTCTCACCACAAGTTAAGGCAGTCCTATAACAGGAGAGGTCTAAATAGCATTCCCCTTCTGTCTCTGTACCAACTCAAACACAAATGTGTTCATATACTATAATCATGAGGCTGAACTAAGTGCCTAGATAGACAGAATTCCCCTATAGCCTTACATTGCTGACATACTGGTTCCAAAGGGAAAATGATACACCAGGCAGACCAGCTCTTTCAATAAAGGAGAAACAAAGCAGAACTGGGTTTCTAATATAACCAGTAAACCCAATGAACCAGCTTTGCTCATTTTCCTCCATACAACTAGTATACCAGATTCCAAGTATAGCCAATACAACCAGGTTGCAACTAGTATACAGCTTGCCAGTATAACCAGTAAAGCCAGTATACCAGTTTCCAAGCAAGGCCTGTTTCCCATTCTAATCTGATAAAACCATAGCACAACATGGATCTCTCCAATGGGAGACGTTAGAGACAATCTGCTGTTTGTGGAGTCTCCTAGGGCTGTAAAAGGTGGAGCTTTTACAGCACTTGGGTCAACATTGCCTCTTCCTTATATGGGACATCCTGGTTCTCTGAAGCTATGCCTACTGGTTGCTGCTTAAATTGCAGATTCACATGGTTTTGATTGGTAGATAGGGTCCAATATGGAATTTACTATTATTGGAGCCACTCCCCCTTTTTGGTGTGGCAGAAGAAGAGAATCTGGCTCTTATTTAGCAGCAAAATATGTGGACTCCACATTTGTATGGAGAAACAGTGAAGCAACATTTAACTACCAACTATGGGTGCCAAAACTATCGTGTCTCTTATATACAGACAATCCAGAATAAGGTAGCTAGGAAACTCGTCCTTATTACAGTAGCTAGTAAGTAGCTATTGTGACAGACCCAGACCAGTGGGGTACAGGAGTCTGGTAGAGGGCAAATATACTGGTCACTGGATGAGCAGTTTTCTGTTCCCTGAGTGACCAGAGCAGGGGCTGCACTAGAGTGATCAGAAACCTGCTAGAACCAGTTAAGGCAGGCAGGCTAATTCAAACACCTGGAGCCAATTAAGAAGCTGCTAGAATCAATTAAGGCAGGCTAATCAGGGCACCTGGGTTTTAAAAGGAGCTCACTTCAGTTTGTGGTGTGAGTGTGAGGAGCTGAGAGTGAGAGGGTGTGCTGCTGGAGGACTGAGGAGCACAAGCGTTATCAGACACCAGGAGGAAGGTCCTGTGGTGAGAATAAGGAAGGTGTTGGGAGGAGGCCATGGGGGAAGTAGCCCAGGGAGTTGTAGCTGTCATGCAGCTGTTACAGGAGGCACTATAGACAGCTGCAGCCCACAGGGCCCTGGGCTGGAACCTGGAGTAGAGGGGGGGCCTGGGTTCCCCCCAAACCTCCCAATTGACCTGGACTGTGGGTTCTCCCAGAGGGGAAGGTCTCTGGGCTGTTCCCCAACCCACATGGTGAATCTCTGAGGCAAGAAAAATCCACCAATAAGTGCAGGACCCACCAAGATAGAGGAGGAACTGTGTCACACTGTCTTTTTTTATGTAGCAAGAATTTACTGTAGATTTTATATTGCTACCCTGGGGGAGCTGCTCATTGTATCTCATTTGCATTTTTACATTGAAAATCTGGATTGTAAAATTTACTATATTACACATGGAGTTTAAACTCCCAACCATTAGACTCTTACAACTCTACTAATGTCACTTTTATAGGTGCTGGCTACAGCCCTAGTTTACCATTTCATCAAAGGAAATGAGATGCAGCTTCTGGTTATGCCCAACATTGGTGATTTAAATAAAAGGGGGACATTTTCCAATCTTTTTTTTTTCCAAAAAGGAAACAATCAACATTCCGGAAATGATCAGAAGGAACTATGGTTTACAGTGTGTTTTACTAGATATAAGGAACTACTGGAATGAAAAGGCTTTTATTTTAATTTTTTTTCTTAGAAGGGAGGTGGAAAAATTGAAACAAAAGATAAAATTGATGTGTCCTAGTGAAAAGCATATAAATAGAGCTCACCATTTCTTAAAACAAGGTTACTAAATACCATGAAACCAACGGTACATGAAAGAAAAATCAGAGGGGAGTTAAGACGAGTAGTCAAAAATTAACAAAAGGCACTGGGCCAAATCTCTGCAGCTCCATTGACCAAAAGAGCTGCCCCAGTTTATACCAGCTGAGAATCTGGAGCAAAGAAGAGATTGGGCCATCTTTCTACACCACTGTTGATAAATCAACAGAAGGATAAGATATCCAAGTCGAACTCTATGAGTTAGAGCAAGTTGAATGAAAGTCACATTGCTAGGGAACAAGGAGCATGGCCAGCATAAATAGCAGCAACTCCTCTCAAAAATGGTGTTTTAAGTGCAGGAAGCTGTGGCCTTCTACAGAGATAGACCAAGATCTGCACAGATTTCCCACCAAATCTTTGGGCTCTCCTAATTTTAACAAGCCATGCCCTTTCCTTTGAGCAAATCACCCATCTCCTTTTCCTTGCCCCATTGGAATTTGCTCTCCAGACTCAGAGAGTCCCAATCCTGCAGATCTCTTGCAGAGGGACTTTCATGATACCAGGAGGCTGAGGGGAGGAGAGAGAGCGAGCCCAATCCCTCCCTTCTCAGATTTGGGGGCATTTTGATTCATATTTCTCCCCTATGCACACATTTCCCTCTGCTACATGGCTGCCCTCTACCATCACTTAGGTGTAGGTACTTGGAAAATTAATATTAAACTCTAGACCATGAACTCTGGTTATCTCTAGGGAGGGAAGCAGGGAGGATTACGAAAAGGTGAAAAAACTGGTTTCGAGACTATTTCCAAAAATCCAACTAGAGAGCATCTTTCGATCACCAAGTCCATACTGTATTTTTAATCTGGGTTTATGAACTAGAACATTAAGCCACTGTGGAGTCCATAAAATATCAAAAATAGATAAAGAGAAGGTCAAGACAGTCACATCCTCCCATGTGGACAAAAATGACTCAACACTTGCACTTTCAAAGGCCCAGAGGTGCGGAGAGATAATTAGGCTTGCCTAATCTTTAAAAGTAAGAAAACGTATTCTTGAAAACCAGACAAGTTTATTGTTAAACGATACCATATGACCCTCCGTAGCTTTAAACGGTCATCAGAAAATAGCGAGACCTGGGTCACTAAGATGACCGACTCAGCTTCCACCGTTAATAAAGGAATTTGAGTGACGTTTCTGGCAGTGCCAGCATCCAGTCGCACAGCAAAATAGCAACAAAACAGCCTCAATCTCCTGCTTTCTGTTTCTCTTGTAATAACGTCAGGAACATTTGGGCCTGTTTCAAACAAGGAGGCACAACTTCAACACAAAACGCCACATATACCCGGCACTTGTACCAAAGCGGGGTTAGGATGAGTACAACATGATGACCACATTCTAAGCCTCTGAGTATATACAGGCACACCCATTTCCTATTAGGCCTGTACCCACACAGCATTTATTTACCTTCTACATCCAACGCAGGGTGACAAGCCATTTTCAAATCAAAAACACAGACTCCTGATGTCTGTAGAACCCTTCCAACACTTCAGCTTTTATGTGTTTTTGCAAATTAAACAAAAAATCAAAACCATGTTTATTTCAATGCACCATGTGGTTTATTAAACACATTGTCCTCCAAATAGTGTGCCTTTCTGTGAATGTGGGAGAATGTTTCATGACAATCAGAGATGCTGCCTTCTGAGAAGGGCACACAACAGTGACTGTTACATTTTATTACTGGACCAAACTTTGTGGGTGATCCAGTTATAACTAGCTCCCTCCTGAAAACAATTTGATTTCCTTGCAGCCATAGGCAGTGTTTGGAAATACTGGAGGAAGCCTGTCACCTGCAATCTGCATCATCAACCCTTGCCATAATAAAATCCCTCCTAAATACTACTTATTTCTGTGGCATTGCCTGCAAAAAAAGGGAACGCTTTATGCCTTTTTTTTTTTTATTATAAACAAAAGTGTTTCGGTGCTCGTGGTGTATGTTATGTGAGCATCCACATGACCATGGTTGTGTAACCAGATACTCCTCACACCCACCCTCTTTCTGGGTACGTTCTAGGCTCACTTGTCTCCCAAACTCACCTTTTAGACCCATGATCCTAGAATTGCCTCATCCTGGGCAACCCCTGGCAAATGCACATGGAACCCCACTAACTTCATTGGGGCTCTGCCTAGGTGCAGGGGTCCTCCTGGGCAGAGGGAACTGCAGGATCTGGGCCTTCCATTTTAAGCTCTTCCATCTTCTGCTTGTGTTCTGGAAACACCTAGCATATTTGTGAGTGCCGTAAAATAATACAATAGTGAGCATCCTTTCTGATTCAAACTTCTTCCTCACAATGGAAAACACTGTGTCAGAACATGGAGGCCCTACCTGTGAAGTGTCTGTCTTCCTTTAATTTTACACTTACAGGACCCTTTCAGCCTACATTCTTTTGATTAGGCCTTTTTGGACTGGGTTGAAAGTCCTTTGGAAAAAAAAAAAAGAGGGGGGGGGATCTTTCCCTCAGCTCCCCGGTGCTATGGATCAGACCCTTAGTTACTGTATATATGAATTTTGCTATTAAGGCATCTGCATAGGAAACAGACTGGTATTTTCCCGGAAGACTGAAACAGCAGCTCCCTTGATGACTAGCACTGTATGACAATTGCCACTATTTGTATAATACCAAACGGGCACACAAGTTCCCTTTTCCTTCTAATTTTTAAACTTCTTTCCTTCTCCCTCCTCTCTCTTTCCCATCACTGCCCCAGAAGACTTCTCCCTCCTCTCTCTTTCCCATCACTGCCCCAGAAGAACCCACCCACAAAGCAGGTGCCGGTGTCCATCGCGTACAGTATGCCATTGCTGAGGCAGGAGAACGGTTACATCAAGGTTTTTACCCCTTGCTATTAGACTGGTTTTGATCCTCTCCATGAGCCAAATCCTCAGACCCAAGACAGGCCTCAAAGGCCCAAAATGCAGTGGAACTGGTGTGATTTTGATGCATAGCAGAAGAGAACCAACCCTTTCCATACTTATCCTTTGTGGACTGGGGAACACAGCTGTGGGGCAACCTCCACAGCATGCCCACAGAGGGGTTAGTGAGACATGACCGGTTCACTTCCCTCTCAATTCTCCATACAGTGGCTGCACCCACAGAGGCTGCTACAGGCCATGAAACATAACTGTGGGCATAGCTGTTGAGCTGCTAAGCTATTCTGTGGCAAGCCTAGGTAGTCAGGCTTTGCACAGGCAAGAATTTACTCCTATAGTTGGTCCATAACTAATGCTGACAATCTAACATGTTCATTGTAAAAGAAGGTCATTCCGATTCTGTTTTATAGTTCATGCCAGATGCTCTCCTACTTCTATCCGGTGCTAATATACTATTTAACATTTAGGTTTAGGGTGAGAAAAGAGGGAAGCTGCACTGCTAAACATTACACTTTGCCTCCTTTCTTCAACATGACTCCCATTCTGGGGTTGAAGTAAATACACAAATAAAAATGGATATTCAGTGGAGTGACTTCAATGTGCCAGTTGAGGATCTGCCCCTAAACAGGGCTACCTGTTGCCTGGTAGGCAAAGCCCATTATAAGTAATTGGTCCAGAAGAGCACTGGGAACTCCTCAGTGGCTCCAGAGTTGGGGCAAGGAGAGTGTGTAATTTGCAGTGGACTTTAAAGGGTGCAGCATACTCCTTCCCCTGCGCACCCAGCCAGATCATCTGGCCAGATCAGAGAGTGGAGACATTTTGCCTACTCTCTTCCCCTCCCTCACTTCTGTGGAGCAATTTGGGAAGCACCGGGGTTGCTGCCACCACTCCTGCGTGGCTGTGTACAAACCAGCCATGATCTAGACCCTAGATGTGTGTCTGAGCATATACATTTTCTGTTTTGATGTCTAAATAAACTCACTCAGGGCTCAACACACTTTGCCTTACTGAGGCCTGGTCTACACTACGGGGTTAGGTCAAATTTAGCCGTGTTAGGTCGATTTAAAAATGACTGCATCCACACAAGTAAACCCATTCCGTCAACCTAAATTGCTCTTAAAATCGACTTCCGTACTCCTCCCCGGCAAGGCGAGTAGCGCTAAAATCAACTTTTCTGAGTCAAATTTGGCGTAGTGCGAATGCAAATCTATGGTATTAGCCTCCGGGAGTTATCCCAGAGTGCTCCATTGTGACCGCTCTGGACAGGACTTTGAACTCCGATGCACTAGCCAGGTACACAGGAAAAGCCCCGGGAACTTTTGAATATCATTTCCTGTTTGGTCAGCGTGTCGAACTCAGCAGCACAGGTGACCATGCAATCCCCACAGAATCTTAGAGCGTAGAAGGTTTCTACGCTCCCCCTCTCATCTCCGTCCCTGAGGTTATCGCAGATTAGAAGGCAAAAAAAAAAAAAAAAAAACCCGCACTCGCAATGACATGATTTCCGAGCTCATGTAGTCCTTCCGCACTGATAGGGCACAGCTTAATGCATGGAGGCATTCAGTGGCAGAGGCCAGGAAAGAATTAAGTGAGCGTGAAGAGCAGAGGCAGGCCGCAATGCTGAGGCTAATGGGGGAGCAAACTGACATGATGAAGCATCTCTTGGAGCTGCAGGAAAGCCAACAAGAGCACAGACCCCCACTGCAACCACTGTATAACCGCCTGCCCTCCTCCCCATGTTCCATAGCCTCCTCACCCAAACGTCCAAGAATGCAGGGGGGAGGCTCCGGGCACCCAGCCAGTCCACCGTAGAGGATGGCCCAAGCAACAGAAGGCTGTCATTCAAACAGTTTGATTTTTAGTGTGGCTACAATAGGCAATGTGGCCTTGTCCTTCCCTCTCCCCCCACCCCCCACCCCACCCGGGCTACCTTGTCCGTTATCTCTTTTTTTTTTTAATTAATAAAGAAAGAATACATGGTTTCAAAACAATAGTTACTTTATTTCAAAGGGGGGAGGTTTACAGGGAATTAAAATCAACAAAAGGTTGGTGGTGGTGGTTTTGCATCAAGGGGAAATACACACAACTGTCACACTGAAGCCTGGCCAGTCATGCAACTGGTTTTCAAAGCCTCTCTGATGCGCAGCACGCCTTGCTGTGCTCTTCTAATCGCCCTGGTGTTTGGCGCAAAATGATTGTCTGCCGTTGCTTTCACAGAGGGAGGGAGGGGACAGTGACAACATGTACCCAAAACCACCTGTGACAATGTTTTTGCCCCATCAGGCATTGGGAGCTTAACCCAGAATTCCAATGGGTGGCAGAGACTGTGGGATAGCTACTGTAGCAATGCGATGACTCACCCAGCGGCGCCTCCTGCTGATCATCCAGGCAATTAGCTCGCCATCCTCCAGAGTGTCCTCTGCAGGCCAGTGTCTCGCCTTGCCGCTGGCCCTAGTGTCCCTCCTGGACTCCAGTTCCCCTTCTCTTGGGGTTCTGCCCCCTGTAGTACCCCACAGTCTTGCTGGGTCTCTCCTCCCCAGAGAACCTCCAAACTCCCTATCCCCACCTCGCCTCAGTCTTTGGCTACTGTCAGTCACTGTCTAGTCCCCGCTCACTGCGGCGAACTGCAGTGTAATTGCCATTCATTATTGGCATGGAGGGTTTGGACCTGCTACCTCTGCCTACCCTTGGGCTCCCCCTCTGCAACCCCAGTACCTTCTCCAGTCTTTAGCAAGGCCTGAAGCCTGGGGGTTTTCCAGGCCAGAGCTCCCCAGCTCCTCTGGACTTTTACCAGCCCTGCTCCAATTTAGGTACCCTGCTCAGCTCCCAGCAGCCAGGCCCATCCCTCTCAACAGCCAGAGAGAGACTGTCTCTTGGCTTCTGGCCCACAGCCCTTTTAAAAGGGCCAGTTGGGCCCTCATTAAGCCAGCCACAGCTGTGGTCAGCTACCCACTCAGCTTCCCCAGCCGTTCTTAATCCCTCTTACCCTGCTGCAGCCCTCTTCAGGGCTGCTTTTACCCTTCCAGGGCCGGAGCGGGGCGATCACCCTGCTACACTACCCACAGTGCACCGCTCCGCAAGTCGAAGCTAGCCACGGTAGTGAGGACGCACTCCACCGACTCAGTGCACTTCGTGTGGACATATGCAATCAACTGTATAAAATAAATTTCTAAAAATCGACTTCTAGAAAATCAACTTAATTTCATAGTGTAGACATACCCTCAGACAGAGCTACAAGATCAAGCTCTTCCATTTTTATTAAAGTTTGTTCTAAGTCATTAATTTAAAAAGAAATTGTAAAGGTGTAATTAGTTCCAGCTATACCATCATATCTGCAATTCTTAACAAAAATGTGGAACAAGTTCTGATTAACTAGCCAGTGGATTCTTTTAAGGTTTTGCAATGAACCCAAGTAATTAGCTTTTGGCCTGTTTTATTCAATAGACCCTATCAGCTGCATTAAAAAAAATCCACTGATCATCTGGAACCTCCTTTGAATACACTTTTGTTTAGTCAAATCTGAATGTTACCAACCCCTATAGCCCGCAATAAAATAGTTTCAGATACACTTACCCTAATTATACACAAAGTATCATAAATCAACAGATTAAAACTGATCCATTAGTGGCCACTAGGACTTAATATTTGTGATCTGTCATAATGAGCTGTCTGTGCTTTTAGCTTAGTACAGAAGAATCCAAATGCCACAATCTTTTATGAAAGATGAATGGAACATTGTGCATCACATCTTAACATTATTCGGCAACAATCTGGTCAACTAAAAGAAACAAACCATTATAAAAATAATATGTGAAAGAAATCCCTTTTTAAAATAAAGATCAGACAGTAACCGAATGTGACTTGTTTGTTCTGAGCTGATGACTGAACAATGAAAAATTTGGGAAAAATTCCTATTACAATGCTCCTAATCTCCTGCAGAGATTTATGCATATGCATAACTTTAAAACACTCAGGTAATCCCATTGACTATAATGGAGCTATTCATGTGCTTAAAATTATGCATGTGATTGCATGATTGGGGCCCAAGAATTCCAGAATGTGTTAAGACATATTTTGAACAAAATTAACATGAGAGGCGCTATCTGTATGTTCAGTACCTTGCACAAGTGCGCCCCTATCCCTAACTGAGGTTTTTAAATGCTCCTGCCAAACAAATAATTTCTGGATTATGAATCATCACCACACTGGTATTCGTTAGTAAGCATTCTACACAATTGGGGATTCCAACTTGGATTATACTTTTAAAATCATGCAGATTTGTACTGCATATTGTACACTAACCCTGAGTATGTTAATAATTCTAGTCTTTATCCCTGTGTAGACAAGAACAATGGCCCAAATTCATCCCTGGTGTAACTCCAGTGAAGTCAAAGGTGTTACACCAAGGACAATTTGGGGAGAGTATCTCAGTTTAGTGTAAAGGTTTGGAAGGGGGAGGGGGGGAAGATTCCGGCAAATCAAAAGGAAGGCATTGTGCTTCCTTTAAATTAACAACTAGTGTCTTTAAATTCAAAGATTTATTTGGCTTTGTTCAGTTCATAGTGTCTGGCTTTACCTCCTTACCGTACACACTGGTTTGGAGGAGATGTTGCAACGAAGTCCTTCTGTCTGTCCAAATTGCAAGTTAGCAATCCCAAGGAACATACTGAGAGATGGTAGCAGATAACCCCAGTGTCCTGGCCAACATTCCCTCTCCATAAAACAGGCTCTAATGTCCAAGGCTGTGTACCAGCTACAGCTGAATATATATAGTGAGCTCCATGGTTGCTGCACAGCTAAAGCTTTGCCAGCATTTAACTCATTGCTTTCTAAACTTATAGGAGATGCTCCAAAGATGGAAGACACCATCCAAAAACACAGATCTACTCTGTTTCACTGTACTATTAGGTACAAGAGGTGGGATCCACATAAGTACTTGGGTGCCTTAACCCCAGATTTAGGTCCCTAAGCCCCAGTTTTAGGTGCCACTGAGATTCATAAAGCTCTGACTAAAACCTGCAGGTGTCTGCACTTAGTGTTTATGTTTCTGCCTTAGGCATCTAGAGCGTGGCAATAGCGCGCGTGCCCCATCTCCTGCCTGAGCCCCAGAGTGATTCACGAACCAGAGGAAGACAGGGGTTTGTGTCCACCAAAGTTGAATGCAGGGATTGAGCCGGTAGGCCTGCTGAGAGGCCACCTACTGGATTGGGTCTGTAGCGAGTCGGTGTGGCTCCCCTCCTGCCCGGAAGAGGGAGCCCACGTGCAGGCACCAGAGTGGGTGGGACCACCACCGCCTGTCCCCGCCCCCCGGAAGTCAAGGGGCAGGACAGCAAGTATAAAGGCCGGCCGCCAGAGCTCAGTCGGCGGCCAGCCACCGCAGGGAGCAGACGTGTGGCCGGGAGCTCCCGGCCAGGAGACCGCCGAAGACCAAGGCCTGGACCCTAGCTGGCCCGAGCTACCCCGGGCCCGCTACGAGGAGGAGCCACCGGAGCCCGTCCGCTCCCGTCACTGGGAGAATCCCTGGGAACCCCACCCTACCAACCCTGAGGGTGAGACTGTACCCGAACCCCTCCGCCCCTGCTGCTACCCAGAGGAGCCGCCTGAGGACCGTTGGCCTGACTTCCCGGCAGAGCTACCGGACCTGCCACCGAGCCCTGACAGAGAGGAGCCCATGCAGATGGACTGGCCCGAGCCCGGCGTGACGAACGAGGTAGGCTTTGAGGGGGATCGTGGAAGTAGCCCGGGGGTAGCCGACCCCGGTCCGGCTGCAACCGAGTGTGAGCCTATGTCAGTGTGTTGCGGTCTGGATACCCCACTGACCAGCAGCGGCAGTAACCGCTGCTAGGGCCCCGGGCTGGAACGCAGTGGAGTGGGTGGGCCTGCGTTCCCCCCTGCCACCCCCGCTCACGGGTGGCAGGCTTCCCCCTCACCCAACACTCGGCTACAGAAAGCCTAGGCGTGCCTTGCCTGGGCCTCTGAACTGTTTGCTCGCTCAGCCCCTGCAAACAAGGGCCTGAGCTTAACTGTGTTTGCCCTGCTCTGATCCAGGGCCTGGGCTTCTGAACTGCTTGCTCGCTCAGCTCCCTGCAGTCAAGGGTCTGAGCTTTAACTGTGGTCGCTCCGGTCCTGCACCAAAGAGCCGGAGCTTCGGGACTAACTGACTGCTTGTTCCCACAGTAGCGAGTCGGTGTGGCTCCCCTCCTGCCCGGAAGGGTCGAGCCCCGGCTAGGACCTATTACACGGTCCTACTCAAAATCTGGCTCCTGGAGGAGGAGATGGTGCCACCATCAACCTTACAACTTTTAGCCCAGTGGTTAGAGCACTCACCTGGAACATAGGAGACTCAAGTTCAAATTCCCTCCCCCAACCAGACAGTAAAAAGGAGTTGAATGGAGGTCTCTCACTTCTCAGGAGAGTGCTCTAACCACTGAGCTAGTGGATAGTCTGATGGGGGCCTCCCTCCATCTCTCCTATTGAAGCTGTTGTAAGAAAAGCAGAATTGGAGCAGGGGAGTGGACCCAGGCTCTCCTACCTCCCAGGTGGGTGCTCTCACCATTGGATTACAAAGTTATTCTCTCTGTCAGATCCAATGACTATCCACAGTGGAACAGTCATTGGGCCAGAGAGAGAGAGAGAGGAAATGTCTCTGATGTCCAGTAAGAGGCAGTAGACCCATACTGTAGTCCCCCTGCTCCAATCACTTTTTCATTATTTATCCACAGTGGAACAGCTTCAACAGGAGAGACTGATGGAGCCCCCACATCAGAGTATCTCCTAGCTCAGTAGTACCAGTACCCTCCTGAGAAGGCTAAGTGACATAAGGTGGGTGGCACCTCCGGCTCTTTGGTGTGGAGCAAGGCAGGTGCCTAACTCACTCCCCCCCAAGAAAGGCCTGAGGCACCTAAGCTGTCTGACTCCAGGTGGGGGGCTCCCTTTCATAGCTCATTAAGCAGAGATAGGCACCTGACTGCAGCCCCGACTGAGGCGCTTCTCTCCCTGAGAGGAGCGGGAATTAGCTTGCACTCCTCTCAGCAGCATTTCCCATTGGCTAGCTTAAGTGACTCCCTGCTTAGCTTGCTGTCTTTGTGGATCACACTGGAAGGCGTCCATCTCTGCATTCGCTGCATCGGGGACCTAGAAAACAAAGCTCAGCTTTGTGTATTGCAGCGTGGTGCCTGGGATTTCATAAGTGCCATGACACTGAGTGTTGAAATGCCTACAACCCTTTGTGGATCCCACCCAAGATCCGTGGCTCAACATTTACTCCACATTGACTGTGTCTATTAAACTGAATGTACTGGCTGTGATTTTCCTCCCTTCCTTGCTGAAGATTTCATGGTACTTTATATTTTTCTGGTACCCTGGACACCCCTTGAGCTAACTTCTAATCTCATCTATATTTCTGAAATCACAGCTAAGTCAAGAGAATTGCACAGATGAAAGAAACAGCAGAATTTGGCCCAAAGTGAAGTTCACTATGAAAAAACAGGGAGATAAGGTCTTCGAAAACAGTATTATCCACGATATTTACCCAACATAAATAAACCTCAAGGTTTATTTCAACAGTAAAAAGAAATCTAATTTTATTGTAAAACAAAGGAAAATTAGCTCAGTGTTTGAAGGCAGATATAAGACTAGCAACAGGAGCATTAATCGAAATAGGTCTGAATCCTCAAGGATCACAATGAAAACAATCACATGACTAGTCCTTTGATAATGATGGAAGGTACTCCTCCCAGTCTCCACACACAGCAATGACAATTCATTCCAGTACAGTAATTAAACATGTTTCTGAAACTGGTATGAGCTGAGAGCTTCTCCCTTTCACGATCTTGGGACAACAACATGCTAGCAAGGCAGAGCAGCAATAGTATCTATTTAAAGAGAAGAACAGGAATATTTGTGGTGCACACATCCTCACTATATGTTCCATTCTATATGCACCTGATGAAGTGGGCCCACGAAAGCTTATGCTCAAATAAATTTGTTAGTCTCTAAGGTGCCACAAGTACTCCTGTTCTTTTTGCGGATACAGACTAACAGGGCTGCGACTCTGAAACCTATTTAAAGAGAATACAGCAACTTTACCCCAATAATTTGCTAATTAAATACATTTATGGTGCTCCTTTATATCCACACTCAATACAATTTGGAAAGTGGAGATTTCTAAAAGGATAAAAATAAAGCTAGTGCTTTTCTAAGTTTTTAAATGGACAGACAGTAAATGCCAAATCTTTTTTTTATTCCTGCTCTAAGTCACAAAGACAAGTTCTCAGCTCAGGGCCAGATTTCAACTTCTGGCCAGTGTAAACCCAGAATAACTCCATGGATTTCAAAATGATGAGTTTTCCGTCAGTGAAACTACTACAGATTTGCACCAGAGTAACTGAGATCAGACTTGAGAACAATACATTAAAATTAGAGGGCCAGTGTGGTATCATTTATTTATTTTTCACATGCTAGTATTAAACCTCAAAACTGATTCTGTGTTTTCATGTTTTTTGCTAAATATATGGTCTGGGCCAAATCCTAGGCAAAATTCCAATTAACAGCAATGGGAATTTTACCTGAATGTAAAGTAAAATTTTGACCTCTATCTTTAAACCTTCTGCAGAAGAAAGATGAGTAGATTTTACCCAGAATTGTCATTATGGCTTTGAAGTCCTTGTGACTGAAAAAATTGTAGGAACATGAATTGATCAAGCAAAGTTGGACAAGAAACAATTATGACCACTTAAAAAAATTCTACAGATGTTCAGGTATGTTTCATTGAACTATACATCATTGCCACAGCCTGTTAAAAATAATTTCCAACAACTAAACCAAACCAGAGCTTGCTTTTGAATAATACTTTGTATTTCATACCTTTGAAGGAACGTGATGCGTTGTATAGTATCAGTGAGATGGTCAAATATTTTGACCTTTGTTTTAATTTCAGATTCCTTTTCTCAGTGACCCAGCAATAAATGTGTTGTGTAATGACAAATTTGTTTCCATAGTAACGTAAAATGTCACTCTTGGAGATGATGTGCAATAGAAATGTGAAAGAGTTGAAGGTTACTTAACGTGTTTTCAATTTCCTCCGATTCAATGACGATTGTTATATTTTAAAGGTATATAAAGAAATTTTAATATATTATCAAAAGTTAATCTTTGGTAGGATGACCTTTGAATCTTACATTATTTCCTGGAACTACATTTCTTATTGAGATGTCTCCTCAAGTGTTCACCTAGTGGTGCAGAGATGGAAGCATATTACATTATGTTGACAATCCTTACTGAATTCAGTTTTCCGGTGGGGGTCCTACATTATTTCTTCCACCCAAATCTCTGTCTGCACAAATAAATTACAGGAAAAAAGAATTACTTCTCATGATGACCAGGGCAATTCCAGAAATAAAGGTACATTCATCTATCTGAGAGACTAGAGTGATCTGTCTACTGAAAATTATCCAGCTGTTAATTTACTTGGAAGTTTTCTGACCACTTTTGACCCATCTCTTATTTTGTCTGAGTCAAAATTTTAACACCAGATTCCATCTGCTGGCCCTGGGTGACGGCATAACGAGGGGCAGAGGAGTCCAGGACCTATCCCCCAATGGTTGCACCTTTGCAGGGGCAGCCAAAATCCCAGTACCTGAGAACAAGTTGTAGGGGCTGCAATGCTCCCAAATCCAGTGGAGATGGGCAGGGTGGCATGTACGCTTGGTTTCCCCCCCACCTCCACTGGCTGCCATCTGAGTCTGAGATGGATAAGAATACATGTTGCACCTCCAAAAAGGAAAATGCAAGAACTGTTCAACGCTGCCCCCAAAAGCATCCTGACTGTGCTCTTCACAGGCCACTGTCCTGGTGCATTCACCGGAGTGTGGCTGTAAATTCAAAAGCCACATTATATCCCTAACTTTCCCCTTTCTAGTAGGTCACATCAAGGTCCTTATGTTGTTCCTTCATTTTAAAACTGAAAAATAAAATTGTGATCCACTTCTGCAGGATCCGTCCACAGTGACATGCATAATGCCGGCTATTCACCCCTCTCTAAGCCAAAGTAATTCCTACTGATGCCAATGGTGAATTCTGTTTATGCTGGTAGAGAACTTTAGACCACATAATTCACATCTTTATACAGCACTGGGTAATAAGGCCAACTGATTATTATTTGTTTAGCACTGACAATACTTGGCACTGCACAGTTTGAAAATTATAGTACCCGCCCTGAAGAGCTTACAGTCTTGCAGGCATAAATCATATATCATTGCCCAGTGATATATGATAAAGGTCAATTAAGAGATTTAGTTTACAGAGAATTATATGTATTAAAGGCTTTTTGTAATGTTTGGTTCTCTTTTCTGTGTTAAATATATAACAGGTTGAATAATATTTCATACATCACAATTGTAGTAAACTTTTAGCACAATATGTAAAATGTCTCAGTAGAAACTAAAAGGGCAATTTGTTTCATTAATGCTCCATATTCATAAATCACTATATCATACATCTCCTGATTGTTGTTTGACTTTCTATATCAAACAGGATGATAATGTACATCCACAAAATCTTAAGACAGGTGTACAATTTTGTGGAGAGGACGGGTACTGGAAAAATAATTCTTTTTGGGTACAGTCAGATGAGAGGATAAATTTGATTTCAGTGCTTGATCCGAAGGAAATTTCACTGTGAGTCAGTGGTTAATGAGGGATCTCACAGGTTGCCTTAAATTTCTTAGAATTTCACATCTAGAATACAAAGCACACTTTCTAGTAAGTTTCATTGCGATCTAAAAGACCCTGGGCAATTTTAATTAAGTACCATCTAGCAGCACTTTCAAAGCACACACAAAGGTCCACATGTCTTTTTAAGGAACCAATTCTACAAGGTCCTGTAAACCTCTTGTGAGTTGCTCAAAGCCCCAAACTCCAATTTCAGTTGAGGAAATTCTCAGCTGTTTTCAGAACATGACCCTTAAGCCCTAGCCCTGCTGCACCACGGACATCAATGGCAGTTTTGTCACTTGCTTCACTAAGCACAAGAACAACCCCCTAGTTAGTGGTGAAATAACAGTTCTAGAGGGTTTGTCATCTTCCCACCTCACTGCTGACAAGCTTTGGATCTACACAGAAGTAATGCAACGAGAGGGGCTCAGCTGCCGTGGCTCACGGAGACAGTGTTTTTAAGGTAAAAACCATGATAAATTGCTTCCCACATTTATAAATAATATATGAGCAATTAAGTCACTTTTCATGAGGCTTCATTAAATATTCATCCATTTTTATTTTCATAAATTTTACAATTTACAAATTGTCGTCATCTTCACTTTATGTTAACAAGGAGTGGAAAGCCAAAACGGACAGGTTTGGCTTCAGATAAGGCTTGGTCTACACTAAACCCCCAAATCGAACTAAGGTACGCAACTTCAGCTATGTGAATAACATAGCTGAAGTTCAAAGTACCTTAGTTCGAACTTACCTCGGTCCACACGTGGCAGGCAGGCTCCCCCGTCGACTCCGCGGTACTCCTCTCGCCGAGCTGGAGTACCGCAGTCGACGGCGAGCACTTCCAGGTTCGACTTATCGCGTCCAGACAAGACGCGATAAGTCGAACCCAGAAGTTCGATTGCCAGCCGCCGAACTAGCGGCTGGGTATAGACGTACCCTTAGTTAAGGTCGGCTTTCTCAAAACAAAGCAACTTTACACCAATGGGCTCAAATACTACAATTTTCTTTCCCACTGTTTCTTAAAGGGAGGAAATGAAAGAGCCAACTCTTTTAGGCAAGTATTTCTGGGGGGTAATTAGGAAAGACATTGGTCTTTGGTTACCTAATGTCCATTGTTTATGGGTATCTACCTAGATACATATAACAGCCTTCATTGCTCTAGTGCTTCCCAAGCAATTAAAAAAAAAAAGCCTCTTTCCTTCCCCACCTGTAGAAGTAAACATGAATGGGTAGTGGAAAGCGAGAGTGTGAGAGAAATGATTTGGCATTTAGTTCTGAACACTGAGATTTTGGGTTATCCTGCACTCTTGCAGGAATGAGCTCTATAGCATAGGACCTCAAGGTCCTATTCCCATGGAAGTTGCATCTTCCCCAATCAAATCTTCCTATATCACCCAAGATTTTCACAGGTCCAGTGGACTGTCGGGAGCAGGGCCGGCTCCAGGGTTTTTGCTGCCCCAAGCAGCAAACAAAATAAAATAAAATAAAAAGCCGCAATCGCAATCTGCTCTACTGCTGCCACTTCATTCTTCGGCGGCAATTCAGTGGCTGGTCCTTCCCTCTGAGAGGGAATGAGGGACCCACCGCCGAATTGCCGCCGAAGAGCCGGACGTGCCGCCCCTCTTCATTGGCCGCCCCAAGCACCTGCTTGCTGGGCTGGTGCCTGGAGCCGGCCCTGGTAGGGAGGTCATGAAGAGTTCGCTTTAGTAATTAGGACTAATCACCAGGGCTGAGTGTACTAGGACAGAGACCTTGAATGGGATTTTCTAATCAAAAGTTACTGGTCCAGCAAATGGAGGACTATGGTGAGGTTTTCACTGTGCTTCAGAGCAGCCAGGCTACTGTTTTTTATACAGTCTGGAGTTTTTTTTCCCCCCCAAGGTGTGAAGTTTCCTTCCTAGTTATAAATGACGACATCAGGCTTTTTCTAACAAGAAGATAGGGAGACACCAAACAGATGTGTGAACAGGGACAGAAGTGAGAGGAATGTGAGCACGTGAAGGTGGCTATAGAGAGAAGGGGATATCACAAAACTCTCAGAAAGGGGAAGGAAGCAGGGGAGGTCGAAGTGCTGTGGCCTGCGAGGTGCAGGAAGTCAGACTAGATGATCGTGATGGTCCCTTCTGGCCTCAAAGCCTATGAGTGTTTCCATAGGGTTTAAGAATGTTGGTGTGGTTGATACCATTGGACAACTGAATGTAAAGCTGTGGTTCACAGAATACGGTCCAGGGACCACCAGTGGTTCATGAAGCACAGTGACACATTGAGAACAAAGTCATGCGGGACTGAGTTGCTAGAAGAAAGGATAGGCCGACGAGATCTTTTTTGGGAAGTGGTCTGGACAGAGAAAAACGTGGAAGGAAGCCTTGATGTAAGTTGCACAGTACCCAATGTGGCTGTTCAAAAACAGGAATTAATTTTTACTCAAATGGTGACTTTGTTTGCCATTCAAAATTTTGATGAATTTTTTTTTAAATCAAGATTGCAAATTTTTAGAATTTTTGACCAACTTTAGTACCAAAGAATGAGAAAGGCTTAAATAATTGGTAAAAGGATGTCTAGCAGAAATGCAATTAGGAATATTTACAAAGGATATTAGACGCCATTTTGATAGGCTCTACAATAAAGAAAAGGAAATGAGTGTCCCACAGAACTTTTAAGTAATCTCATTAGCTTGATTTCAAACTGTCTCTTGATTCAATTTATGTATCTTTATCTTGCCGGGGGGGGGGGGGGGGAGAGGGGGAAATGACAGCAGTAAGTAAACCACCAGTGGTATTAATGCAATTCCCATCACAGCAGAAATGCTGCTGCAATGTTGCGTAGCATGATGACTAATTTCCACTGAGCTGTCGCTGACCAGTGTCGTCATAACAATAAAAATAGACTGAGGAAGTATGACTCAGCTGGGGGGTGAGGGGAGTTCATTAAAAAATAAAAGCAGCTCACATGGACACACACGCATGCACAAAACCACTCATTAAAGCAGCCAGTGCAGTTTTGGAACATGCTGATTTTTTTAACAGTGATAAAAGGGTTGCAGCGTATTTTACAGCAACAAACTCAAATCTGACTTCATAGGCCCTGATTTCAAGAAATAATTTGTGCATGGTGGCAAAACAGTTCTGTGGGAAATGGACAACTAGCACAATTTTCAGAAGTGGCCTCCATTTTTACGTGCCCAGCTTTAGATACAGAGTCAGAGATTTAGGTCTGGTTGGGCTGTGCACAGTGCAGGACCTGAGGAGAGGAGGAAAGATGGTTTACATCATCTTTGAATGCCTCCTGGTCTCAGGGGCATCATCCAGAGCAGCCTCAGGGCTGCTCTAACTTATGCTGAAAGTAAAGCCCCCAGCAGGATTTCCCTGACCTTCAGAGCACTCCAGCCATATCCATCTGCCAAGGGAGTCAGAGGCAGGGGACACAGAGCTGGCAATATGCATTTTGGGAATTCCCCTATGAAAAGGGTCTATAATAGCTAGCTTGGGTTCAACTTTCCATCTCCTTTGTGCTGCCAGATGGGAAAGGTGCTATATAATGGCTAAAAACTTATTATTCAAAATGAAACATTGGGTGGTCTCAGTTCATAGCAGCCACAGACACACCAATGGGGCTGGAGAGTGAACTACTTTCTCATCCCTAGAAGGGAATTTAAACTGGCTCTAGATGAGGATTGGGGCATGTTTGTGGAACCGTGTGGAGACCTTGCAGTGCCGCTAACACTAGGCTGCATCTGTTCTATGGTTAGAGGAACCTATTTCCTAGCGCTATCAACCTGGTACTGGTCACAAGCACTTTAGAAATGTCAGAGACACATGAGGAAAATAAAAGGTCCACAGTGGATATGCACTGAAACCAGGACTTAAAAAAAAATACAAACACCACCCCTACCTCCCCCGCCCCCCACCCCACACTAATAGTGTTCAAATTCTGCTCCAACTTATACCAGTGCACCCCCCCTCCCCTGAAATCATAGTGCTGCATAGGGTGAAAGTCAGGTCAGCGTCTCACCCAGTGCCTTCCCTCAGGGGCTGGATAACAAATGGCACACCACTACTGTTTGTCTACACCAGGGGTCGGCAACCTTTCAGAAGTGGTGTGCCAAGTCTTCATTTATTCACTCTGATTTAAGGTTTCGCGTGCCAGTAATAATTTTAACTGTTTTAAAAGGTCTCTTTCTATAAGTCTATAATATATAACTAAACTATTGTTGTATGTAATGTAAATAAGGTTTTTAAAAATGTTTAAGAAGCTTCACTTAAAATTAAATTAAAATGAGAGCCCCCCAGACCGGTGGTCAGTGTGAGTGCCACTGAAAAATCAGCTCATGTGCTGCCTTTGGCATGCGTGCCATAGGTTGCCTACCCCTGCTCTACACTATCATTTAGGGCCAATTCTATCCTTGGACACATGGCCACAGCCTTACATTCATACTAATACATGACCACATCTTATTTTTGTTTTCATTTTTAGTTTTAATTTGCTTTACAAATTTATTTTAAGATGTTTAATAAATGGAGATATCCCATCTCCTAGAACTGGAAGGGACTTTGAAAGGTCATTGAGTCCAGCCCCCTGCCTTCACTAGCAGGGCCAAGTACTGATTTTGCCCCAGATCCCTAAGTGGCCCCCTCAAGGATTGAACTCATAACCCTGGGTTTAGCAGGCCAATGCTCAAACCACTGAGCTATCCCTCCCCCCGAAGTGTTCTAATTGTTGTTTCTGTTCAACATTCCCTGGCCCCAGGGATAAAAATCAGACTTTGCCTCAGTGAGTAATATCCTGGTGCACTTTGTAAATAAATAAAAACAAAAATCATTCAATAAATGCCGGTCCCTTTTATTAAACCCTTTAGCATATAGATATGCCATTTAATTCTTCCATAAGTGAAGGAACTCCAGAACAAGGACACCATATGTAGTTAATACTTTGCCTTCACTATGAAAAATTAAAAAAAAAAAAAAAAACCAAACACACAACAAGATTCCATTTCCTGCTTTATGCTAAGACAAAAAGAAAACTTAGAGCAAAGAAGAACTCTTAAGCCAGCTGCACGGCATAGAAACCCAATATCCCAATCGTTGAAAATAACTCCAAAACGCAGTCATGTAAAAACGCTTTACAGTGCTCTCGCTTTCAAGATGTGGTAGGGTTCCAAAAGAGACTACATTTGTGGACCAATGAAGAACACACACAGACCCCCCACCCTGTTTCTGGTCTGGATTCTTTCCTCCCACTGACAGGTTTTACTTTAAACTCTTGTTTAGAAATATCAGATTGGGAGAAAATACATTAATTTTGCTCATAATAAAAAAAATTCTTACAACCATTTCACTGAGACACGCTATCACATCCACGCTTTGGAGCAAGGATTTTTGCCATCCCCATGAAAACGTGACCAAGTTGTATACTTCTGAAAAGTCTCAGTGCACACGTGCTCAGAGACTTGTCAGAGTTTGGGGAAGCTACATTTTCTGAAGATTCCATCTGCACTGAGCATGCTCTAGCCCTGAGCTACAGGAGCTGAAACAAGACCTTCCCTGCAACTGCTCCATGCCTCTGGTACAGTCACTGTCACCCGTGCTCAAACTGTGCACTTCTACTGGCTCCCAGTCAACAAAGAGGAAAAGGTGGAACCAGCCTGCCTGGAACATAGAGGAGAGAGGAATGGGGGGAAAGGAGCATGAGGAAAGGGGTCCATGGGAGTCAGAGGCTAGTGAGGAGGGAGGTGGAGAGGCAGGGATCTGTGTGGGGATATATATGCACAGGAGGAGGAGGAGAAAGAGGAAGGGAGGACAGGAACCAAGTTAAGGGAGGAGAAGGAGGGGGCAGAAGGTTCTGTAACAATTGGAGCACACTCCCATCCAGAACCTGGAACTGAATCCAGAAATCCTGAGTCTCTACAATCAGCTCTTGTTAGCAAATAGCTGTGAAACCCACTAGCAAAATGTTTGGCTCATTCCTTTGTAGTCCACAGAGAGGATCATAGCCTACTACTGCTACCAGTTGTTCAATTAGCTCAAGTAGGAGATGATTACTATAGATGCAATGGTCCAAATCCTGCTGATGGCTCATGTTGGGGGTCAATATGGTTCCACATGACAGAAATTGAAGCGGGGCGGGGTCAGTTAAAAAAAAATCTAGGAAATTACATCGTTAAGAGAATGTTAAGGTTGCAAAATCAAGTACTCCAAAGTTAGGATATGCAAGAATTATGGTTGCCCATGCAACCTTCATATAGCCCCCTGGTGCATATGCATCATGATACAGTCTGTAGCTACATAATCATATGGTGTTTTTTTTCCAGGAGATTCTCTCTCATTCAGTGTAGAGGATGGAATGTGCTCTGGAAATGAATCAGGGCTGTGTAGTGAAGGAAGCTGTTGGCTGGATCTTTGCATCATTTGTTGGAGAAGTTGGAAGGTGTGTAAGTGAATGTCCACCACACACCCTTCCCAGCAGAACCTGATCAGTTCTGCAGCCCCAATGGGATGACTGCCACAGGTGAGAATCAGGAGCTCTTTACTTCAAGGGGTTAAATAGCCAGTAATGTTGCTTTCAAAAAATAGCAGCTTTTTCCTCCTGAAGAAACATTTCCCCACATATTAAGTTCTCCCATGATATTTTTGGTTAATTAATTCCTATTGTTTCATTGTCAATTGTTTATTCATTAAAACAAGGCTTGGATGTAATGCAGAACAAACAAGCCCACATAGGCTGTTACACAATTTGGTGGCACAAGTAATGTAGCTGGAATAGGACTGTGCCTGGATTTTCAAATCCATTAGCCATAAAGTAGACTTGACTACTTGGCAAAGGGGAGATCTCAGATAACTAATGAAAATGGACTCTGCAGTGGTCTCTCAGCCAGTCAACTGCTATGATACACTGTTAAGACTATTGTTTGTTACAAGCAAAACTGTGGAAACTCACAGAAGAGACCTTGACTTAACAGGAAGTTCTGTTCCTCCATGATAGAGAACCTGATAGCAGCAACCCATCAAACAACGACAACTTGCGCCAAGTATATTATCTGGGTCTAATTTGGCATGGATTAGCACCCTGTGATTCCTCTTACCCAGCACAGAATTTGGTCCTGTATCTGGAGAGTTGCGAGGTTGATTAGATACTGTGTGGTGTATACACGCATGTATTATTCTTATTACGGTAGCATCTAGAGACCTCAGCAGAGACTGGGCCCCGTCATGCTAGGCAGCGTGCATACAGATAGCCCCTGCCCTGAAGACTTTACATTCTAATAAGCAAGACAGAGGATGGGAGAAATAAATGAGCCACAGAAATTAAATGACTTGTCCGAAGTCTGAAAGCCCAGGTGCAAATTGAACTCAGATCTCAAGAGCCAGTCTAGTGCCTTAATCACACGGCCACTATTCCTTCCTTCTTAGACACGGGTCTGGAGTATGGTTGCATAAATATGTTTATGGTAAACAGCTAAGAGAACTTGGCATCATACTAATGGGATTTTTATTAATGAATATTTCTTGGGTAACCAGATCAAATCATCACATTCTCTTTTGTTTCCTGTTATGAAATGAAAGTGAAAAATATGCCCCTCTAAAAAAAATAATAATAATAAGATTCTCAAACAGTCCTTTTTTTCCATAAAGAGAACAATATGCTTAATACAGAATAAGCCACATTTTATGAAAAGAGGTCATCGCTGAAGGGAGCGTGGGGAGAGAAGCACAATTGAAAAGAAAAAATATGTAGCACATTGGGAAATTATGATTCATTTTTTTTCTTATGGAAAATATTTTCATGTTTATTTTATGCCTAACACAAATGTAAATATTTTAAACAAACAAAAATTCACCAGGGGTAACAATAGAATATTATTCTATTTTTTTTATGTTGAATAAAAACTGCCAGGACAGTGCATGTATCTTTTTAAACATACTGTTTCAAAAAGCAGGATGCAAGGGATGTTGCATCTTTAATTTTTCTGTTAATTATGGATTGAGCATTGTTGTGAATCTTGTCCTCAAAACCCAGCTCAGAAAATAAGAGCAGATGCTCATACCCAGGTTTGGCTCATGAGGGAATTGAACAGAACATATTGGTTTATAATTAATGTAATTTGTTGGATTATCTTTTGTGAAGGAGCTAAGGTAAACAACCTTGCAGCATTGTAGTAAAATTCTTCAGAGCTCTGAGCCTCTGTACTTGATGGAGGATGACAAAAAAAAAAATTTACCCTTCCTGCTGGATAGCAGGGAGATTTTGAAATGTCTGTCACATTCAAACATATTTTAATTAACTCAAAGGAAAGAATTAGGCTACAAACCCTAAAGCTATAAACCCTAACGGGAGCTAATGATTCCCCAATTGACTATTCTGAGTCACAGAATTCTCTTTTCTAGTTTGGTTTAATTTTGTAATGGGGCAAGGATGGGGTCAGAGCACAATTTCCTGCCACAGAAATAATAAAATTCTGCCTGAGACAAGATGTACTGATCAGAAGGTTTGGTCCTGAGAAGTCTGAAATTCCTATTTAGCTACAAGATACACTGGTGAACATGGCATTAAACGGCAGCTTTTAAAATACGGTTTCACAAATGTATAGACTAGCACTTTTATAGACACTTGTATCCAAGGATATCCAAGTCTTTAATGACCATTAGTGGATTAAGCTTCACAACATCCACATGGAGCCTGTAGAGGAGCGGACTCACCCCTGCGGCGCCTCCTGCTGGTCTCTTCTGGGAATTAGCTCTTCCAGCGTCCTGGAGCGCCCCCTGCAGGCCAGTGATCCACCTTGTCCTCTGCTGGCACTTGTGTCCCTCCCAGGACCCCGGTGCCCCTTGCTCTGGGTGCTGCCCCCTGGCAATACCCACACACACTGGGTCTCCCCTCCCAGGGGAACCCCCATCCACCTAACCCCACCTCACCTCAGGATAAGGCCACTGCCAGTCACCAACTAGCCCCCACTCTCTGGGGCAGACTGCAGTATAGGCCACTCATCACTAGCAAGGGGGGTTTGGACCTGCTGCCTTGGCCTAGCCCTGGGCTGCCCTCTGCAACCCCCAGTACCCCTTGACCTCCTACCAGGCCACAGCCTGGGGCTTTCCAGGCTGGAGCTCCCCAGCCTGTCCCCAGCCCTGCTCCACTCAGGTACTCTGTCTCTACCTCCCTGCAGCCAGGCCCATCTCTCTCTGAGTACAGAGAGAGAAACTGTTTGGGCTCCTGGCTCCCAGCCTTCTTATACAGGCCAGCTGGGGCCTGATTGGTGCGTGGCCCAGCTGTGGCTACTTCCCCAATCAGCCCAGTGGCTTTTCCCATTGCCCCAGCCCTCTGCCAGGGCTGTTTTAAACCCCTCAGGGCAGGAGTGGGTGTCCACCCCGCTACAGAGCCAAACACGAATATTCTTGGTTTTATTATCCCCATTTTACAGAATGGGAAAACTAAGGCACAAAGGTTCAGTTACTTGTCCCAGATCCGTGACAGAGCAAAAACAGACACCCAGAAATCTGGGCTTCCAGTGTAACCATTGGCTCCGTTTCTCTTTATTTTATAAAAAAGAAATCCACAGGCGCAGGGATAGGGAAACCCTCTATCTGCTTTGACTTGCTCTTTTCAGTCTAAAATTTAATTACTAGTGTATTCTGAGAGTGGAGGTGGCAGGGTCAATTCTTTATCCATCCATCTGACAAAAACTGGGTTAGAGTTTAGTGTCTCACCCCGCTCCCCTGTAGAGGTTTTCTATAGACTACTACCTACATGGCACAATGTGAGTCTCTGCTCAGGAGCTGCTAGAGGGGAGGAATTGCAGGTCAGTTCTGAGGACACTTATCAGAGCTGTGGCAACAAGTTTGCACAGAATCATTCCATGCTACGCTTGGCTCTAAACCTGTATGCTATGTAGCAAGGCTTTGGCTTCTTCCTTTAAAGGTTGGAACTAATGTCTGCTTACAGGTCTCAAATAGGACATGATAATTCTCTTAGCTCCATAAGCTGCACAACTATCGAGTTACTTTAAGGTTTTGTCTCATGCAAAGTACCAACTGGGGATAGGGAGAGAAGGGAACACTTTCTGGACACTTCATTTCATCTAGACCAGAACCAGCTCTCCTCACTTCAGCTTGTCTAATCAAGTAGCCTCTACAGCAAAGCTTCACTTGTTTTTTAACTTAGCCAAACACGGTCAACTCTGCTCCTAGCAGAGTACAGATTGCTGCCCCTTTAGTCAGTCTAGGCTCAAACAGAAAAGGCAGAAGTGAAAGGAAGCTTCAAACTAGACAATATATAGCATGCAAAATGGTTATACATGATCAAAGGTTTCAACTTTTAAAATAAAGTCACTTCCCCTCTTCAAAATGTACATATATAATATTTGGGAGAAGTTTCTTTCCTGGAGATACAGCACTTATCTCATGCAGCCTTCTGAATTAGGCAGTAGCAAAGAGTTTGTGACCCAGGCACTGAGTTTGATGTCATAAATGAACTAGATTTTCAACTTAGAAATGTACATTGCTAATGAGCCATAGGCACAGCTGATACAATAATTGTTTCATACCATATTCACAAGAACAATGTTCACTCAAGAGGAATGAGTCTTATCAGATTGGTTACTTTCTAAAATATCATGTTCAAATTTTCATATCCTTATAAATTAAGAAATACTAGAATGAAGTGACCAGATGTTCAAACCTCCATTCTAGCATCTTAAATCATGTGTATCTATGTTAGTGAATGCGTGTGTGTGTTTTGCATGGGTGTATGCTGGGACTTTCCTCTACAGATCGCTCATCTTGTGTGTCATCTGGTTTTGCTAGCATAGAATAGTCAACATTGATTATGTTGACAATATTTCAAACACCTACCATCATGCATCCATAGTTGGCTAATACACACTATCTTCTTTGAAGAACCTTGATAAGAAGCAGAAGTGGTGTCCTTTAAACTAGAGTAGAGGAGGCAAATCACTAGTAACTGAAATTTTGTTGGAATGGTCCAAGAAACCATCTTGAATTTTCACAAGTTTCATAGAAGATTATTGAAAAGCATCTGTGTGGAACATTTGAAATTTGGAAGGGTCAGTGTGGATTCATGCTGGGAAGGAGCACAAACTGATGCCATATTTATGCTATGAATCCTCATGAAGAAGGTCAGAGAAAAGAGACAGCAACTGAGTATGGCCTTTGTGGACCTGGAGAAGGTGTACAATCATGTACGAAGAGAACTAGTTTGATGGAGTTTGCAACAGAGAGCTGTGTCAGAAGGATGTCTGTCTGTCTTATCCAGGATACATATGATGGAATGACTACTGCAGTCAAAACTAAACGTGGCTACGGTAAAGAATTTCCAGTGAATGTTGGCCTATATCAGGAGTCAGCATTGAGGCCCTTTTTGTTTGCGGTTGTCATGAATGTGACAAGTGAGACTGTATGAAGGGATCTGCCTTGGAACATGCTGTTCACTGAGGACTTAGTGATGTGTGCGGAAGAGTGCAATACCCTGCAAGTCAACTTTGAACAATGACAACATAGTTTTGAGCAGGCTGGGCTGAGATTGAACACTGGTAAGACCAAGGCTATGATAATTGACGGAGGATGACGCACCATAAAGGACATTGCAGGCAGAAAGCTTAGAAGAATTTAACTGCCTAGAGCAATGGGGTTTGATGATGGTGCCCTTGTAAGAGATGTCGGACTTTGTACTACATCTGTGTGGTGCAAATGGAAGGAGCTGACCCCAGTTCTCTGTGACAAAAAGATGCAAATAAAGTAAACACTCCAATTCGACCCATCTTAATGTATGGAACAGAGACTCAGCCAGCCACAAGAAAAGAAAGGAGTATGTTGTCCACCATGGCAATGAAGATGTTGAGATACTCAAATGGTTGGTATGCATCCGAAGAAGTGGGCTGTAGTCCACGAAAGCTTATGCTCTAATAAATTTGTTAGTCTCTAAGGTGCCACAAGTACTCCTGTTCTTTTTGCAGATACAGACTAACACGGCTGCTACTCTGAAACCTGTCGAATGGTTGGATACGCCATGATAGGAAATGAAATGAGGTTGCAATAGGCCTAATGGGGTTGCTCCAACTGAAGGTAAGTTGAGCGAGGCTAGGCTATGTTGGTATGAGCATATCCAGTGGAGACTGGAGAGTTATAGTAGGATGGCTCTTGCAATGATTATGGATGGAAGAAGACCAAGAGGAAGATCAAAGACTAGATGCATGGCCTGGATATCAGTGGAACTCAGAAAGATCAGTCTGCTCAGTAGGCTGGCATATGATCATGAGTTTTGGAAGAAGGCTACACAAGCTGCTGACCCCAAATAGAGAAATGGCAAGAAAGAAAAGAGCATAGCAAGTTTCATTTGAAAAAGTCACTAGGTTGTTTATTATTATTGCCTACTTTCAGCTGTGTGTAAGGATGCTGGCTATAGCAAAAATGTAGCCAGAAGCTCACAAAAATTCTACATTTTTCATATAGAGAAGCTTCATTCTACTCAGTGATTACAGCTCAAATCCTTCCCCAAGCACCCAGCTTTAGAAGCATTTCTTAATGTAAGATTGTGCCTTATGGTGGGTCAATGGCCACAGAGATCGAATCTTAAAGTGTGAGCCTCTACTGCCTGTGCTAAAAGATCCAGCTCTTTTACCCAAGGCTAGAACAGCCTCCTCACTTTCTCTATGTGATCCAAGCACCACTAGGGGGACAGAAAGCCACACTGAGTGCATGTAAACTCTGGGCCCAATTCACTGCTTTACTTCAGTTTCACACCAGCATAACTCAGTACTGCCAACCATAAGTGTTCAAAAATCATGAGTCAGTCCCTGAAATGTCATTAATTTTTTTTTAAAAATTAAAGATTGGGGTTATTTGCTTTTTGAGCCTTCAGGGTGCACACAGGTCAGGGACAGTCTTCTTTGTTCTGTTTTTGTACAGCCCCTAGCACAATGGGGTCCTGGTCTACAACTGGGACTCCTAGGTGCTACAATAATACAATAAATAATATAGTTTTCCAGCTTTTCTCCGCTACTATGATGGCTAAACACTGTTTTTAAACAAATGATGAGATTCTTGAATAATCACAGGATTCCAGGAGCTGGGGTTTTAAGCAAATAATTTTACCAAATATGGTGAGTTGGCTACCCAGGTAATTCTACTGAAATGGAGGCGTGCCACTGACTTCAATGTGAGTGGGCTCAGGCGTAAAGACAGACAAAACAGATATAGGATTAAAGTGAGTAATGAGCAATATGGCCACCTAGTGGTGAAACAAGTTAAACGTTAGATTAACTCCCCCTGCGCGGTGATGGCTGCCTAAGAGTTTCTGTTTCTCACTTCCAAACTTTTCCGTTCAGGGTGACTTGCAGCATATCTGATCATTTTGGACTCCCTTTTTCCAGTCCCACTTGCCTTTCTGTGTTATTTCCTTTGGTCCAGTGTAATTTTCTTGAATGGCTTAATTCTGAGAATATGGATTTAGTTTTTGTTCAGATCTTGTCGTGCACTCTGCTCCTACTCCTCTAGAAATCAACTAAGTACTGGTAATAACGATAATCTATTACACGATCATCTTTCTGGTTAAAATGTCTGAGTAGGCTCTGGACATGTATGTTCCATTCCTGGCTTTGCTGTGGGGTTCTTGTGTCATTTAGGCTGGGAGTTAAGTAGGAATTGGATGCCTACTTTCAATGGGAATTGGGCACCTAAACCCCTTAGAAAATCCCAGTCAGTCTCTGTGCCTCGATTTCCCACATGTAAAATGGCAGTATATACTTTCCCCTGCCCCTCAGCAATGTTCAGAGGATAAAATCCACAGAGAGACACGAGGCTTAGATACTATGCAATAAGCTCCATAGAACTGTCCATACGCAGGAACTCTACCCTTATTACAAACCATAGCAAGCTATCAAAAGTAAAACTCCAATAGGATTTAAAAAGAATTGTCCAACAATAAAAAGAGCAAAAAAAAAATCTTATCTATGTAACTAAGAAATAATACTGAAAATCAGCCTCAAGATCATCTTAAATCACTTACTGCTCTTTATTTTTCCTGTGATTGTTCTGACTCCAGCAGCTAGACATTTTCATTTCAAAGTTTGTAAGAGAACAAATATAAACTAAACGAACTGTTCTCGGGTTGAGACCTTGGATTCTTTGGCACCTAATATAAAAACAAGAAAAAAATAATTTCCTTTCACACTGGTAAATGATTCTATTAGAATTGAATTCTTGCTGCTTTGAGGTTACTGTACATGCATTTTGTGTTAGACATACATACTCAACAGTTTTTATGAGCTAGTATTTCCTAGGTCGTCTCAATGATGTCCTATAGGATACATGAAATAAGCATTTTCATATTTGCTCATATAGTCATGAAAATTGGTCTGGTTTATAATTTCAGTTTTATTACTGGGAAGTGCACATGTGCACTGCAATAGACTGTGGGACTACCCAGGTATCCTGGATCTCTGTGTAATCCATTTCATGGGACTGGGATTCTCCTGCCCAGAAGCGCCAGTGCTACAGAGTTTGGGTGAGTTCTTCAGCTGGTGTATACATGGAGAATCTGTTCTATCATGTCCTAAAGACTACTAGGAGAGGGGAGAATTTTACTATCAAAAAGTTTGTAAGATTTCACTCCAAAGAATAGAGGCCCAGAGAGTTTTGTCCTTGCCTTGCCACATCATTAGGCAGAGATCATCAGGGAGTCATAGATAATAGAGTTGGAAAAGACCAGTTATGTCATCCATGATATCTTCCTGCTAATTTAGGATAATTCTGTTTCTATATTTGCTAGTACCTTGTCCAGTCCAAATTTAAATGTCCCAAATGACTGGACTTCCAGCCAGTGAGATCTTTTAGGCTGTGGAATAGTTTGCCCAAAGAAACAGGAGGAAGTTTTTCTCCCCTCCCTCAGTAGCTTGAATACACGACTGCTTAAGAGCAGTTACACAGACCTGGAACCAGTTCACAATGCCTTTCTATTCTGTTTTTGTGGGCGAGTGTGCACAGTCACATTTGATGTGGAGAATTTGCTCCTGTGCAAGAATTTACAACTCCATGTTAGTGAAAAGCAGACCATCCTGGAGTTCTAGTTCAGACTCTCTGTACCAATCCAGGACAAGGTTGACTTGCTCAGCAGAAACTGAAAGCTTATTAATTGCAGACTATTTGTTCACTATTGTCTTTTGTAAGCATCTGATCCAATGCTGGTTTGCCTTTTCTCCTGGGAGTGGGCGGATAGTCCTTTCATTATAACACTAATAAGAGAATCACATGTTTACTGAAAAAGCAATTATTGTGGGTGGTGGTTAAAAAGTATTATTTGTTTGCTGTCTCATGCAATCCACAGTGGGACTATTATTGAGTGGGAAAAAATAGGAAAGTAAGAAAAGGATTTATGTGAAAGGGTCGTGTCCTTTAAAAATAAAACCAAAAAACACAAAAAAACAAGTGATCAGGCTTTACAAAAACCCAGAACCCATTTTTTTTGGATTGTTCCCTTATTGTGTTAGTAAATAAAACAGTGTGGGGTTTTAACCATAGGAATCCTTTCCCCAGACTGGTTAAGGAGATGATTGTGATTAGCTAGGCCAAACTGGTTTGTGGCTTTTACCCCTAAGGGTTAACACCTCAGGAGGTTTTTGAGTTTTTACTGGAAAATTAAGATTTGTTGACTGACGTGTTTTTACTGGCTTTAAAAACTGAAGAATTGCGCAACAGATGTTTTGCACCTTGACTGGGTAAATTAATCCTGAGAAAATGACAGGCTCCCCAATCCATTATGGGAGGAGAGAAGAAAATAGGGAACAAAATGAATACGGTGACTAAAGCAATGGCTTTTCCCATCACTGCAAAGTCAAACAAGAGCTGCAGCCAGCTGGGACTGAGTGCCCAATACTGCCTAGTGCCGACATTTGGAGGAGAGTTTGTGGGTGGGAGGAGCGGGGGGTGGACAAAAGAAAAGGAAACTGATATTCAGCTTGTAGTTTCCTTGAACCTAAACTATTCGATTTGTGGAGATTTTAATTTTTTTTTTAAAAATCTGGAGCTGTTCACATTGAAGCCCAGCAAAGCCAGTCCTCCTTAAACACTATGCTGAATCCAGCAGTTTATAACTCAGTGGTCTCCTCAACTATTTCTCTAGGTACTCAGAAAACCCAACACCATAGCAGCTGAGTCCCTTCCAGGAATGCACGGAGTTAGGCTTGCAATACCCCTGTCAATTAGGAAAATATTATTGTCCCTATTATACAAATGGGAAACTGAGGCAGATACGCAGTAAGTGCAACCCCCTCTTTCAGTCTCTTGTAAACTTCTTTAGGGCTGAAATTTCCTCTCCTGTGTTTGTACTCAAGTGGGTAATTTTGGTAGCTTGTTAGCTAAATTCAGCTAAGTTTGACAATGCAACTTAGAGATGTCCTGGACCCCAGATTGTATTGGTTGAAAGTTGTCCCCAGCTAAAAGGGCAGCCTCAGTTTGGAGACCCCAGGCTAGGTATGTTCTGAATTTGTTAATGATGGACAACATTTTTGGATGGCACGAGAGATGCTCTAACTCAATAGTATGGCAGGGAAGAGAGAGGCAGTGTAGCTGGAAGGCATGACCCACGCCATTTACAGTTTTATCGGTCAAAAACTAAGACATTGAAATCCACTAAGAAACCCACAGGCAGCCTGTGCATATCCAGAGTACAGCTATTGTGTGTTCATGGTAAAGTATGCTGCTTAACAAGCAGGCTGTGGCTTCTTGCTGCACAAGATTCAGTTCCTGGGTTAATTGGTGTAGCCACTGGTGAACACATTGCAGTAATCTAACCACAAAATGAGAAAGGTACTGACAATAGATGTGCAATCCATTCCAGGAGAAAGGGTCATTATCTCCCAACCAGATACAGAGGGTCATGGCAGCTACATGAGCATCTAACAGCATCTGGTAGTTAAAGTAGTGTATTTTGCTCCCTTTTGGCAACCTTTCCTCTTGCAGATCATTGGAGAATAGCCCAATCCTGCTACCATTAGGAAGTTGACAGGAGAGGACCCACACTCCAAAGCATCTGGTGCATTCTGTAGGACAGAAGTCCTGACCCCGATAGTCCACAGAGTTCAACCAGGCGACCTTAGGAGATGGACAGGGGCTGAAATTAACAGACGACTTTAGAGTCAGATGACCAAGGGGGCATATCTTTCCCACTGACACACCAGCACTTCCTAAAGTCTACTAGATTGGGGCAGCTTCCTACAATCTGCAGGAACACTGACCATTTTCTGCAGACTTTGGGACCTCTTAAAAGAAAAACTCCCCACTCAAAAAAAAAAATGTTGATACTTCCCAGATGAGGAAGTTGACATGAGAGGAGCTTCACAGCAATGTATGTATCTGTATTTTGAGGACATTGTTATGAGCTAGGTGAAACCTCGGTACAGGTTTAGTTAAAACCCCATTCAAACCAATGCATGAATATGCCCTGCACTTCAGAGAGTTGTAAGGAACACTTAAGGGGCCAAACAAGGCCTAACCGAATCTTCCCAGAAATGCCAGGTGGGCAGGGAGTTCCACTGAGTCTTCCGCCAGGCGTGCGGATGTGTGAGAGAACACGCAAACTGGGAACAGAAAGAGAGGCCGAGGCAAAAAGCAAGCAAACCAAGCAGGAGCCCATGAGCACAGCGTGAACCTGTGGAGAGCGCTTTTCAGTCTGTTGGCTAATCAGGCTTCGGGGCTGGGAAGCTAAGGGCGTCTTCATGTACAGTGCTACGGCGGCACAGCTGCACTGCTGTAGTGCTCTAGTGAAGACGCTGCAATGCCAATGGAAGAGCTGCTCCGGTTGATATAGTTAATCCACCTCCCTGAGAGGCGGTAGGTATGTGGATGGGAGAAGCTCTCCGATCCACACAGTGCTGTCTTCATGGGCGGTTAGGTCAGTATAACTTTGTGGCTCAGGGGTATGGATTTTTCACAGCCCTGAGCGACAAGGTTATACCAATATAGGTCTGTAGTAGACAACTGGTCCTTTTTTGGTTTTGGTTCCTCCAGCGTTCAGAGGAACAGGACTTTGCACATTCCTTGTAAATAAACCAGATTGCATCAAAGAAAATACCAGACTCCATCAATTTCTACTTCCAGCTGGAATATCCCCAGGACCCTGAAATTTGACTAGCCACTCAGGGGTTGAAAAGGAGCAACAATATACCTTTCAGGAAGGACAAGGTAAAACAACAGAGAAATTAGAAATCCAGGAAACACAGTTAAGCCTGGACAAACCAATAACCAAGTCACAACAAAAGCCAAAACTCAGATTTGGGGAAGCAAATGAGAACAAAAAGCAGCATCTCATTACACTGAACTGTCACCAGGAAAGTCAAGTAAAGTGACTAAAATTCTACAATAGAAACTGGGCTCACTGAAGATTAGCTGTAACAAGCTTAGTTCAAAACACTCTCCATCACAGGGTCACTTTCCATACACACATTCAAAATACTAGCTTTACACATTCTGTCACTGTGCACATAGGGCAAACCACTTTCAAATTCAAAGCAAGCCTGTGCTCTGTTCCCTTTTTCAGGAGTTAGAAGTTCAAACGGAAAAAGCACTGTGTATTCTTAAACAACAAATTACACACAATTATATATTTTCTTACGGTGGCTTACATTATTTAAGACACCCTGCATACATAAGTGTATGGCTAAGTAATCCATCAAAACAGAGAAGAGCCCACAGTGCCATTCCTTTGCTCATTACATGTGAAACGTAACTAGAAGGTAGCCAGAAAACAATTCACAAACATTTTCATTTAATTTCTGCCTTTCAGCTAAGCTTTTCCAACCAACTCGCAAAAATGCAGATGCCTACAGTTATACGCTGTGGACTTTATACCATGCTGTTATTTACCAACAGATCATTTCAAGCAAATTTCTAGGCCAAAGATTCATAATCAAGATTTGGACAAGGAGCCCATAAACAAAGTCAACAGTTTCACCACCACTTTGTTGTTTTTTTGCTTAAAGATGGCCAACTGGACACAAAATATGACTCCTCAGATGGTGTAAGTTAGGTGAAGCTCCACCAGGTGAGGATGTGGCTGAAAGATTTTCTTCAGCTGAACAGCAAAATAATATCTTGCAATACTTTTAAAATCAGTGGATGACTGCTATAGTCACAACTCAACTCTGATGGGGAGGCGCTAAGACTGTTACTTGAATGCTACTCTGAAGCTTGCTGTGGAGATGCAAAACTTAACTTTGCATTCCCTGAAAGTCTGAGATAGGGTTTCTTTTTTTAATGCTAATGTTCTGGAAGGAAAGTATACACTCACCACCCCAGTGTCTGGAAACTTTACATTTTTAATGTAGGAATTCTATTGCATTTTGGGGAAAATGGTATTATGAAGTATAATTGAAGATCATTCCAATGCATACATTGGGGGGGGCAAAGTTAAGCATGCACGTGCAAACTTCACTTTAGCATTTTCTGACTTGAGAGCTTCACATTGCAAAAGTATCATTCTCTCAACGTAGGTGTTTGTTTGTTTGTTTGTTGTCATCAACAGTGTAATCTTGTGGGCTGTCAGCAGCTAAGGAAGGATCAATACCGCATCCAAGTCTATTTCAGGCCCTTGCCTCAGGGGACAATTTATTAGCTAAACAGAAAACTGAGGCAAAATACCAAAATAAAGTTTCTCTGCCCAACATGAGCTTCAGTTCCCAAAGGCTTTTCCCTCTTTTCTCTCAGCCCCCTTCCACGTCTGTTCCCTGACTACTCCTGGGGGAATTCTGCATCACTGTGTGTGTGCAGACTTCCAGTCCCCCACAGATTTCTTTGCTTCCCCACAGAAAAGTGACTTCTGATGGGGGAGCAAAGGGAAGTCACAAAAGCAGTTATGTGCCCCTCCCTGGAAGCACAGGCAGGTCAGTTCAGGCACCCGGAGCAGCCATTAGAGATGTAAATCACCACCGGGGGTGTGTGAAGGGCTGGGCAGTCATACATGAGAGACACACACTCTCTGTCCCTCTCGCTCACTATTACGGCACACTCGACATGGAGGGGCAGGGCTTCAGGGTATGTCTAAGGAGGTAGATGAGGCGCAGGCTGTTCCCTCAGGCAGAGCAGAATGTAGCAGCCTGCCTGCTTGGTGAATTGTTCCCATTGTCTTTGTGAATTCCCCAGGAGTATAAAACAGGTGTAAACATTTTAAGGTGCCTTTACATGGGCAGAGTACTGTAAAGGACAGTATGGTCTTATAAATACTTATGGTGCTTTAGTGATTAGAACTGGTTTATATTTTTGGACTAAAAACAATTCTTAATCAAAATGTGCTCCATGAACTGTTTGCTACTGACCTTTATATAAATTGTGAGTTTGATTCCCCAGCCCTCATTTGCTCTTCAGTTGCCTATAATGTAACACCAAGCATATAGTTGCATATATTTGTTGACTAATAACTAGAAATAAAAGGGTCAAATCTAGCTACATTACTATTAGGCAAGGGGGTTTGGGGATTTCCTTCAATGCTGCCCACTCCCATTCTCCATTCATTGTATTGTACCTTAAATAAATTACCTAAATAAAATTATACTGCATTATTTTGACAAATAAGATATTCAGAACTTTAAAATATTATGCGCAGAATTTTTAATTTTTTGATGCAGAATTCCCCCTGGAATAACTGACCAAGGACTCCTACAGGAGCTTTACTGCTCTCTGCCATGTTCACTCCCCCAGCCATCTGCCTGACAGACACCTCAGAACTGGGTGCTTTTCACTGTTGCAGGGCTCCCTAGAGGACGCTATCTACTCCCAGTAGTTCTCCAGCTCAGCAGAGCTCTTTCGGCTTTTGAAGGACCAGGTGCTCTTCAGGCCATTACTTGACACCCCCCACACACCTACCCTCAGCACCATAGCCTGAGTTGGGAAGTAGCTTAGTCACAGGGAGAGCTGGGGAAGTCCCCCACTTAAAGGGACCAGTCACCCAGTGACAGATACAACCTAATCAATAAGACCAGCCAGACATTCTGGTGATAACAAAAACATGCTTAGTTGGTATTAAAGACAAAGTCCAGCTACATGAACCAGAAGAACTGTAAATAATTGCCTTTAAGAGCACTACCTCTCTGTCTCAATTCCTATTCTATAATAGCAATAACAAACATAAGCAAATATTTAGATCTGGATATTTGGGGCCAAGATTTTGAAAGCAATTTTCCAAGTTGCTGAGCACTTATGGTACTCCTGGATTCAATGGGCAGCCGTGGGTACTCGGCACCTCTGAAAACCAGGGTACTTAGTTAGTTACCTAAATATGGATATCCAAGTTTAAATAGTTTGGCCTTGCTTTGCATCACAGCAACGGGAACAGAGACAGACAGCCAAGACACTCCAAGTGAGTGGGAGAAGATTAGTTATTTTCAGGGAGTCCAAACGGAGGTGTGTTATTGATCAACCCCAAATCATAAGGCCAGACTACTATGCATAGGGCTGAGTGGGGCAGTTAATTTTGGATGGACCCAGAGAAATTGTTTCACAAACTCACGCCAAGTTGCTATGGAAAGCTCAGTTAGACAGGGCCATTTGTGGGGGAGGAGGGAAATAGATCCACACAATATCATGGAGGGGAAAGCACAGATCCTACTGACTTTCAATGGGGAACTTGTGCTCCAAAGTCACTCAGATGCTTTACAAAATCCCACCTGCTGCATGTCCCGGGGTTGGTAATTATTGTAGGTTAAAAAGAAGTATCAGAGGGCACAAGCTTCCAGGATTTTATACATTTTTTTCATCTGTTCTCTGTTGCCACATGCACATAGGAATATTCAGGAGCATTTGTCAAGTTATTTTAAAGTAAATTGTAGCTGTAAACAAGCAATGTAAGAATTATTGAAAGTTTCTTCCAAACTGTAATTTCTTCCAATCTGACATCTGAAAGATATAGTTAAGGACTTCCTAGAGGATATAGCATATTTAGGAATACTGGCTATTCAAAGGTTTGTATCTGTTAAGATTAAAAATTCATGCAAGTCTTTAAAATTAATGCTGCATGACAATGTGAATCCTCTACAAGTGCAGTAATTACAGTACAAATTTTAACATAATTTGGTATCAAATGATTTCTATCATAATCCAACATTAAGTACTAAAACAATTAATAATTAGCCCATTACTGTGAAGTATCACTGGCGTGTATCAATATTTATGCTGTGTGATAAGGTGCCTTTCCATTCTCACTGTCTTCATGAAAGCAAATCATTTACAAGATTCTTGGAACAGGTCACATCCTAAGATTTTGCTGGCCACTTGCACTGTCTCTTTCAGACTGGAATGAGAAACGACAACAAAAGCAAAATCTTCTCTGCTCCCAACTAGTGGTGACAGAGAAACCTCAGCCACTTGCAATGTGGGTCCCCAATCCTGTAGCCTTGCACATGTCCTCACGTTGAAGACAGGAGTTTGTCCCATCACAGAATGGACTCTAGTTCCTCCCCCCCACCCCAAACCATATTTTAATAGATTTGCCTGGGGCACAAGACCATTCATTTGAAGGTCCAAAGCCTCCGCATTAAGCTTCTAATCCAAGGGTAAACTCTTGCCCTGCACAGAGTCCCATTGGCCTCCATGGGCAGACAAAGGGAACTATGTCAGCTCACTGACTTGCAGGATTGGGTGTTCCCCAGGGCTCCATGATACGGTTAAAGCAACTCTGTCAGGGCTTCAACTTGGCATGGCTGCTCCCAGAAGCACCCTTTGTAGGGGCTTTCCCCACAGCAGAGGGCCTCTGCAGGGAAGGTAAAACAGAACTATCTTATCACTCCTCAAGGTGGTCCCTCCAGACCAGAGAGGAGGTACATGAATAGGCCTGAGAGAGGATTAGGAAGCCTTTAAAAAAAAAAAAAAAAAAAAAAAAAAAAAAGATATTGGGTAAGGGGTGGGGGAGGAACCTAAAAATTGGGTAATTGTTACTTAGAGTACCCACTCTCAACAGCCTCAGGTCTATTTACCCCTTCCCCCCCTCTCCCCGAATACTTTCACACTCCCCAATGACGATATCAGAGGATGGTACATGACAGGGCCGGCTTTAGGGTGATTCTCCCGATTCCCCCGAATTGGGCCCCACACCCCTAAGGGGGCCCTGCAACGTCCCTAAGGACACTCCGTCAAAGTGCCGACGAAAGCACCGGCAGCCAATTGAGCTGCCGCCGAAGTCCCACCGCTGTCTTCGGCGGCAGCTCTTTCGAATCGGGCCCCGCAGTGCCTAAAGCCGGCCCTGGTACATGACTTTGGAAAGAGACTTAATCCATAAAGCTTTCAAATGCATAGCTATTCTGCATGGCTTTGATGATTGCTTTCACATGGATGTGGCTGTGGTGGCTTCCCCGAGCTGGGAATGGAAGTCAAATTCTTGCCAGCTTTTATAGACTAAACTAGATTATTTTTCCTCTAACAGCACCTAGAAGCCCCAGTCAACATTAGGGCCCTATTGTGCAAGATGCCTTACACACACACAGTAAGAAAGTCCCTGCCCCACAGAGTTTACAACTAAAATAATGAATCCAGGAAGTCTCCTCATTTTACAAATGGGATAAGTGATTAGGTTGGTTGGTCTGTATCCATTGGACTTTTGAAGGGGAAAGGTAACAGGGACAACGAGGTAGTGGAACAAGTAAAATGATGAATTATCCATTCACATTTTTGTAGGCGCAGTGTAACTGTAAAGGAGATTTGACAGGAACCTTTGCTGTCTACTCCATAGTAACTAACTGTGTAGTTGTTAA